>NC_060138.1:282589305-282899305 GCF_021461385.2 Schistocerca piceifrons
CCTAGCGGCGAGAAAGCCACTCGTAACATTAATGTTTGTTTTTAATTATTTTTCTACATGATTAACGAAGTAGTTATTATATTTTTGAGTTCTAAAAATTAGTAAACCATCGAGAGAAATAATAGTAACTAGTTTCGCATGTGATCGAAATTCGACCATTTGTTTTTATTGAAATAATTCTTTGATTTCTCTTTAACTGTTCAATCATTTGGAGCGAATTCTTGATGCAGTGCATTGAAAAATAATTTTTTTATGTTAGTGACGGAAAATTAATTTTTCACTTGTAACAACACAACGTGTGTGCCCTTGTATCACGTTAAAGAATCTCAGATGCGAAATGTTTTGCATTAAAAAGTCTTCACTGTAAATTCATCAAACCTGTTATTTGCTATAGCGTTCAGTGCACATTTAAATGAATCTTTCAAAGCAATAAAAGTTATTATTATCAGTGTCCACATAATTCCTGTTACTTCGTCTGCGCAAAAATGGTGTCTGTCTAGCTTTCTGTGCCTCAGTCCGACTCATTACTGTTCTTCGAAGCTGATGTATAATAAATTATTCAAAACGAAGAAATTGAAAATTTGGAACTTCCTTCAAATTTTCTCGTAATGGTGGCAAATGAACACTAAGTTCTGTTTGCTCTTAGACAAAAGTCAGCGAAAAAAAAGACCCTTAGCACCCTGCTCTCCCTGCAATCATATTCTCACTCTCTACTCCTTGTCCGAGACTCTCATTGCTAACATCACTTCTTACTTTGGATTCATGACTGGGATACACTCATATGCCACTGACAAATACTGAGATATATCAGGAAGTTATTAAATGTTAAAAAATGCCGGGACTGACACCAGACATGCGCCAGACTCAACTCTACACTCCCTATTAACTCTTCTTCTGGAAAGCAGTCCTTTATACCACTATCCTCTCTACAGGTTAATATCGTGAAGTGTGGAAAACCTCTAAAATCCTCCTCCTACCACCATATCCACCTCACCTCAGCGATTAGCGTATTTCCCGACCCATTTCCCCTACCCCTTCTTACCACAACACCTTCTCTCCATTCAATGTGTGTCCTCAGCAACCTTTCCAACTACTCCAGTCCTGCCTCTAAAAATCTACTTCTGCTCCATCGTTACTGTGCATAAATCCTCTATCCTTATACCTCCGACCTCCTACCATCCCCAATGTCCAGTCTCATTCGCCTTCGACATAGAAGACGTTTCCCAGAGCCGAACCTTCCACTTTTAGTGAGAGTGAAGTGCAACTTTTTAAGTTTTACATAAGTGTTTTGTATCATGATTTAAATATTTTCAATACACTCTTATAGTTTTCTGTTTTAAATTTTTTATTCATACTTAAATTAAAAACGAAAAACTTAAGTTTGTCAAATGTAAAACCTTTTTGTAATTTTCCCTTTAAAACATTTGTAATTCACTTGCAAGTATCTCATCTTTTGGCTAGTGTTTTTGGGTGAGGGATGGATTGAATGTACAGCTAAAAGTCCATTCTTTGCCTATACGTGACGAGGGGGATGAAATAAGAGTAAGGAAAAAATTAGACGATGACGTATCATGCAGCCATGTCAGACATTTTTGATATCGAAGTAATGATACTCGAATACGTAACGACTGTTATGTTCTTCATATTATAACCTGCACTGAATGAACTACATTTTATTGAATTTTCAGTTCACAATGCTCTTCACATTGGCTGCAAAGCCAAAATCGCGATTGTGTGAAATAACTGAATACTAATAAACATTCAAAGGCAGAAATTACATTCAAAAAGGTCTACATGACTGTGATCCCCAGCGAAGGAAAAATCAATCACTTCTTACCGAGCCATGGATATGAGGATGTTCTTCGTTTCCAGTGGGTGAAGATAAAATGAGTTAAATCGATGAAACATAATAGATTTAACAAAAAGTATAGGGCTAAACAAGTGATACCTAAATATATCCATTTGGTTTCCAAAGCAATATCAAAAGCAATGAGATGAGCAATGTTGGTATGTAAACGACTGTTACTTTAAGAACAAATTAATGATAGTTATAAACATAAGAATGTTCTTACTGTAAAGTTTTATTCTTCTCAGTTGTGTAGGGTGAAGTGCTTTCACTCCTACAATACGATTATGTGCTGTTGTGAGTGAGTATGTACATTAACTGAGTGAAAAAAGTCAGGTTTACGCATTCTAAGAAAATGTCTAATCTCATTCTCACTGTTGGTATGTCTCAACATAAAACTAGTAAAATAATGCATAGTAACGCTAATTTTCTAAGAAAACAGTGAATTTAATTAACATCAGTTCTACAGAAAAAAGATAGGGGAATTAAATAAACGTCTTAAATTTAATGTAGCAGACAAGTTACAAGGCAATACAATTAAGACATTGACTGCCACGTGGTCGCCGGCAGCCACAGCAGACAGATCTGCTGTGATCGCCAGTGGCCTCATGGTAGTCAGTATATTAAAGATTTGGTTGTAAGTACTAAATTGCTTTGGGTATGGCTAGGTTACGAGTGGAAGAACAAAGTCTGATAACAAGTAATGTTGCTAGAATTATGAAAGAGCAAATATATATGCACAAAAGTAGTTATCATGTAAGTAACAGATTGTGGGACCAGTAAAAGCATTAATTAGTGACTGAAAACAAAACAGACCTTGGATATAAATGCATTGTAATTATTAACAAGGTTGATTATGAGGCTAAAATAACAGAACTTTTTTTCAATGACATACTAACAAAAATAGGCAAAGAATTGTAACTTTCTCCTGAACGATAGGGGGGCTAGAGTATGTATAAATATAAACCCTAATGCCCCCAAAACTCAGAGTACAACAAATAATAAATGAAGATAACATTCAAATTATGTCCAATGTTAACTGCATAAGTAACTCTGCGTATAAATTAAGTTAAAAAGTGGATGGACTGCTGAAAGAATACTGCGCGTATGAAAACCGATATAGTGTACATAATTCATAAGATGTCACCCAGAAATGAAACACCTTAAAGTATGGAAACTGGTATACTAGTATCATTTGATGGAGCTGATATGTATACAAACATATCAGTAACTGCACCCGTTGTGTTGATATGGGGCGTCCTAATTAAATATAAAACACTGTCACTGACTGAAATTACTCAAATCATTAAGCTGTTAGAGTTGATCACAGACCATAACCATATCGCTTTCTAAGGGGAATTTTAAATACAACAGGATGGTCTGGTCGGGACATTGGCTGACATTTATAAAAATAATGTAGAAGTGCGATTTTTGAAAAATTACAATAATCAGCCACAAAGTTTGTTTCTATAAAAGATATATCAGTGACACAGTAGTACTATTTGATAGCCGCCTGAATGAGGTAGGGATCTAAATAGCCCCTATCACAAGGTTCAGTTCAACAAATAAAACTGTAGAAAAAAACACCATTAATTTGCTTGACTTAGCAGCAGATACGTGATCAGAATATTCTGAAAATCAACAATTACTGACTGTATGATTAATAACCAATCTTGTCGTCAGCTAACGAAAAAAGGGCTTACTTCAACTTTATGGTACATCAACTCATCAATCTTCTACTGAACAGCTAGAAAGAATTTCAAATTCTACAGGATATTGCTTTCAACAATAGGTGTAGACCAAAAATACTCGCAAAATTATATAAAAAGAAAATTAGAGAGAATAATATCTCAATATTATGGATATTACCCTAATTAGAGAAGAATTAAAAATGAAAAAGAATATGTTTGCTACCATTCCATATGTGGGTGTTGTCTCGAACAAAACTGCAAAAGAATTTGACAAAATTAACGTCCAGTTGGGTTTTTAACCCAACAACAACTTAGGCAAAAGACACATAGTACAAATGAAACCAGCCCTATGAGGAGGCCCGATATTTACAAGATTATGTGAAAAACATGCGACAACTATTACATTGCACGAACAGGGTGCTCTTTTCACGGTAACCTTAAAGAATATATTAGGAAAACAGATATACACTTTAAGATTCAGTAAGCATTTAAAAGAGAATGATCACCAAGTGAAAGAATTGATGTGTCATTACAGATCATGCTTACGCTACACAAGAGCAAGAAAATGGATAAATTAGAAGAAATGAAAATATATAACTGTCCAATCGGCTCCCCAAATGATTTGCTGAATGATCAATTAGTATTGCATACTAAGAAGTTCTTACATAATTACAGATCAATATTGTTTAAATAATGATGTTATTACGCCAATGATTGTTCTTCTTGGCGTTAGCAGAGTCACACATGTCAAGTCAGTATTTGTGTACCACGCTCTCTACTACAACCACATACACTCTACGACAAAAAAAGCAACGCACCACGAAGGAATTAAGACATCGGTTGACGTGATGTACAGTCGTGGACAAAACGAGCGAGACCCCTCGCCTTTTCGTTATGCTGATCCGCACAGCTTTAAAGTCTGCTACACAGCATAACAGGCAAGGCGACGAAGTGCTACCAACATACTATGCATAGGCGTGAAATTGAAAAACTATCCGAGCTAACCATGTGTAAGACTATATTAATACTGATTAGTGTGTTAAACACAACATGTAAATATAAGACATAAATGAAAGAAGAAAAGCTAATTAGTATGAACTGTACTAATGAAAATAAATTTCAGCTTATCGAGATGTCATAACTGTTTTAGTAGGTCTAGGGGACTGATGACCTGAGAAATTTGGTCGCATAGTTCTTAGAGCCAGTTTTTGACCTTTCGCGTAAATTTTTGTTTACGTAAACGGCCGTATCTTTAGATTGCGTTGACACAGAAGCTAACTTTTTTACACCACCAAGGGACCATATACCGCAGGAAGTGCGGTACATTTCCGCTTATTATGTGTACCCGTACTGGAGGTAAACGGGTTTTAAGGGTTGGGTAGACAGATAGACGGTCAAGAAAGTGAGACTAGTACGGTTCCATTTTTACCGATGTAGTTACTGAAGATGAGGGCCACATAAATAATTCCCCTACTCTTTATTCTAAATGTTCTATTTGCAGTCGATACATCAGCATCTTAATCGTAGCTACGCTTTCGATCCAAATCACGTTTACAGCAATGCAAATAAAATCCATTTGCCTATACACGTGGTAATTCAAATCCCAGTATTAATGGCACCGCGTTTTAGAAGTGTGAGCATTCCCATTGCTAGCTAGCTTAAGAAACACTTCGGCTAATGAACGTTTTATAGCTGTGGCGAGTCTAACGAAGAATTCGAAACATTGTAGAATACGTTTGCCAGCTATGTCGCCGTTTATTTCCTGAGGTAGTGCAGAATTATCCTACTAAATTTACTTGCTAATAACAATATTTTGTTATTTCGATAAACATCCCGAATGATTGTCACATAAGCGGTGACATAAAGGTAGAAAATTCATGTTTTTTAGTCCAGAAAGCTCTATGCAACAGAAACTGCAGATCATTTTACAATTTCCATGCGAAATTGCCGGCTTATTCATGTCTGGGGTAATAATATAGCGCTGTTTGCCTGGGTTGTCTGCTAGCGTAGCGAAAGGTGTTTGCTGCTGCAAGGGAGGTCTGCTTTGTTTTCGGTTCTAATATCGATGGAGGCAGATAGACTATCAGTAAAGCAATTTTAAGAAATTCTCGCGCACCCAATACGTTTTATTGCTACCTTTATTCCGTACTGGCGCCCTGTGGCCTGTGGATGTCAATAAGAAACTCTTGTAGAATTTCATACGTATTACTGCCTACTTTTTCCGTTGCTGTCAATAATCGTATTGACTTAAGTGTGTCAACGAATGATTTTAAACTGAATTTCGTTATGAATCTTCACGCATTGCTAAATTTGCACACTTTCATGGCAGGTCAGCAACGGTAATCCAGTATGACTGGTCTGAACGTAGACACAGACCATTTTGCGGCCGAATGCGCATAATATTTCGCTAATTCGTAACTATCTGGAGTACTTTGTCTAACTGAAACAGTTATGCAATCTCTATAAGCTGAAATTCATTTTTATTAGTACAGTTCATACTAATTAGCGTTTCTTCTTTCATTTATATCTTATGTTTACGTGATGTGTTTAACACATTAATCAGCATTAATATAGCCGTACTCACGACTGAAAACAGTCTGACCAAGTTCGAATAGTTTTTCAATTTCACGCCTGTGTATAGTATGTTGGTAGCGCTTCGTCGCCTTGCCTGTTATGCTGTGGAGCAGACTTTAAAGCTGTGCGGGTCAGCATAACGAAAAGGCGAGGGGTCTCGCTCGTTTTGTCCACGACTGTACATGCACAGATAAACAAATGGTTACAATTTCAGAAAAATTGGATGTTATATTCAAGAGGAGGACCTTCACAAACTCAGCATATAAAAAAATTGACAGAAAATGGAAAGAAGTTCTAGACTTGAGTTAAATCAGTGAACAGGTCGAAGACAACTGCCCAGACACACTGTAACTATGATGGCTCTGAAACAGAGAATGACACGGAGAAGGCAGAAATATTAAACGTCTTTTCAAGCACTGTTTCACAGAGGAAGATCACACCGCTCTTCCTCCTTTAAATCTTCGCACGAATGACAAAATTACGGATGTCGAAATAAGTGAGCAAAGGATAGCAAAGCACTGAAGTCGCTCAACAGAGGAAAGGCAGCTGGGCCTCTCGGGATACCATTTCTATTCTACAAAGAATATGAGAAAGAACTTGCCTCCCTTGTAGCACCAGTGTACCATAGTATCTAAGCAATGATAATGTTTCGAAAAAAAGGGTCATTCCCATTTACATGAAGGGACGTCAAACAAACGCACAAAACAACGTCGATTTGTTGTAGAAACTTGGAACGTGTTTTATGTTCGCGTTCTATAACGTTTCTGGAGACCGAGAATTTCCTTTGTAGGAACCGACATGGGTTCCGAAAACAACGATTGTGTGAAGCCCAGATCGTTGTCTTCGTGCACGAGACAGAGAAAGCAGTAGATAGAGGCGCCCAGACAGATGCCGTGTTGCTTGACTTCTGGAATGCATACTGATCCGCCTAATGAACAAAATACGAGAGTATGGAATATCAGACCAGCTCTGTGATTGGACTGAGAACACAGCAAGTCATTCTGAACGGTGAGAAGCGTTCAAACCTAAAATTAATTTCGGGCCTGCCTCAATTGAGTGTTTCAGGACTATTACTTTTCACAAGCAGAGGCTTTTCGCGGATGATGCTGTTGTACGCAGAGAAGTCGCAAAGCTAGAAAATTGTAGAGAAATGCAGGTAGACCTATAGAGGAACGACGCATGGCGCAGGGAGTCCCAACTGAACGACATCTTAAACAGATGTAACGTATTGCGAATACACGGACGGAAAGATCCTTTATCGTGTCATTAGAAAATTGCAGAACAGTTACTGGAAACAGTTTCTTCTGTAAAATATCTGGGAGTATCTATGCGGATCGATTTGAAGAGGAACAGCCACATAAAATTAATCGCGAAGAAGGCAGATGGCGGACAGCGATTCACTGGAAGAATCCTCTGGAAATATAATCCATCAACAAAGGGAGCAGTTTGCAAAACATTCGTTCGACCAAAACTTGAATACTGCTCGTCAGTATGGGGACCGTATCAGACAGGATTGATAGAGGAAATAGAGAAAATTGAAAGGAGAGCAGCATGTTTCGTTTTAGGTTCATTTAGTAAGTGCGAAATCGTCACGGACACGCCCACTCAACTCCAGTCCTAGGCGCTGCAAGAGAACAGTTCTGCACCACGATGTGGTTTGAGGTGTCATCTGAGCTGCTTAGCATACCCCTAAGATCATGCAAATTTAAGAGAAACAATGTTGTGCTACGGGTAACGTCTTATTGAATTAAAACTGTAGGGGGTGGCCCAGTTAAGCATGAAAATACGGGTACCACACCTCACACGGATGTATTAATGAAGGGGCTCATCTCACTAGAAAAGGAAACTAGCAGGCGCTGTTTGATGGCTTACAACCATAAGCCATCAAATAAATGATTTACACACTGCGTCGGGCATGTAAAGAGTTAATAAGTGGACAAAAGATTGCAATTATAAATTATAGCCTTGGCGTTGGTGCATGGACACACAAAAGCATAATGTGATACTGCAGCACAGATATGACCAATGACCGCAAAAATGGTTAGTGATTTGAAGAAGGAACCCAGAAAAGCAAGTACAAACACAAATACACTCACCGAAGTGCGCGATGGGTGCAACCGGCAGGCAGAGAATTTTAAAACTGCACAACTAAAACCTGATGTACATTAATTACCTTCGCATACCCTCAGCTCAGTGACTGCACTAAAGGCTCATGCTTACCACTCTTGGATGGAATGAGTGTGGAAGATGTATGCAGCAGCAACTGAAAATTCTGAGTACCTCTGCACTCTGCTCTGAGTAGGAGACATCCGTCTGTGTAGTACTTTTCAACGACTGAGAACAGATCTACTGTTCAATTTGCCTCTGCAAGTGTACTCACTGATATCTCCCCAAAAACGTAGCTCGTTCATCCAGTGTAGGAATCTTGCCAGCCAACTGCATTAGACACTGAGTATTCTGGCCAATGATAATTTAATAAACTACTTTAACAGATTCGTACTCTTGTCGATTCTGTCATGGTTATCAATAATAGTGCTGTGCAGGAGGGAAAGCAGAAAATCTGCCTCATTATATGACAGCTTTCCAACAGCCGTCAACCAGAAACTTTCTGCATTAACACATATTGGAAAAAGCACAGCCAACTGAAATAATTATTGTGAGTTATTGTGAGAAGGCAACGGCTTTGCCACAGTGGATACACCGGTTCCCGTGAGATCACCGAAGTTAAGCGCTGTCTGGCGTGGTCGGCACTTGGATGCACTGTTGCCATTTTTCGGGGTGCACTCAGCCTCGTGATGCCAATTGAGGAGCTACTCTACCGAATAGTAGCGGCTCCGGTCAAAGAACACCATCATAACGACTGGGAGAGCGGTGTGCTGACCACACGCCCCTCCTGTCCGCATCCTCCACTGAGGATGACACGGCGGTCGGATGGTCCCGGTAGGCCACTCGTGGCCTGAAGACGGAGTGGAGTTATTGTGAGGCAATCAGAGTTCTTCTTACTCGCTTACTCGGATTAAACGAACGATACTTTGTGGCATGGCTGCAGACATATTACTGGTCTCACGGTCTCAAGTTGTGAGTGCTTCACTTGGCTTTCAGATCTCTATCTCGCCAGAAAGGATTTCTTATAGTGTCCCGCACAATGCTGTTTAATGGAATGTAGCCTGCCCTCCTGCAGATGCTGTCCAGAGACAAGACACTACAACTTCCCTATTTTTTACCTGCTTTGGGGCTGCCTTCAGCGCCAAATAAGTTTATAGCACTCTGGTCAGTTTAAGTTAACCTCCCTGTCATGAATCACCTAAAGGAAGCTTTAAGGTTCCAGAAAATGACAGCTCTTCATGACCATAAGAAAAGGGAAGGAGGAAATAAATAGCTTTTAAATAATTGGGAGTGGTAAATACTGTCTGCAGTTTCTGTGCAGCACTAAACAGTCGACTACACTAACTAGTAGGTTGTACATGTTACATTATAAAAGGGGTTGTATGGCAGTTTGGGCGTAAACGGACAAGTAAAAATTGTCTACTGTTCAAGTTCCGAGAACATATGCTCCTAGAAGAACCAACCAATATATTGCTGCCTACGAAAATTATCAAAAGAGAGATTCGAACCCACACAGACACTACCGACCGTTCTTCTCGCAAATCATATGCAAGTGGAACAGCAAAAGAGTGAAGAGTCACTGTTAGATAAAGTACCCTCCGCCACACACTGTAAGGTGGCTTGTGGAGTATAGATGTAGATGTAAATGTGGCTGTATTACGAGTACAGTAAAATGAAATTTAATGGACGTGCATAAGAAGCTCCATACAGGATACCACTAAGTATGGTGAAGAACATTACATGGTACACCATTCTAGACCGCTTCCGCTGCCTCCTTTCACATCCACAACCCGCAACCCCGCGTCAGCAGTTTTAACTACTCGCTGTAAGCACCCATCACGTTTGCTATCAGAGTAAAATGGCACCTGATTCTGGTAGTGATCGTTTTGCTAAGTTTTCCGGAAGAACATGTCCACCCAATATCGGCACAATGTCCCACACTGGAATAAACTGTTTGAGAGAGAGAGAGGGGGAGGTTGGGGGGACGGTCGAAGTTTCACGTTACCACACATCACATTCACGAAAACCGGCTGTTATTCGAGTCTGAAACACCAGAACTTGATTATTACCGGCCACAATAATACTTTGACCAAGGTTTAATGTTGTAAGCGCTTTCAAAATACACTATGACATGGAATTACACTGGGTTCTGATATCATTTTAAAGGAGAAGGGCCGTTTTATTACGAACACAGAATGTGACTGATAACGACAAGCACATCTTGGCACTAATAACTGAATCAGGCTAAGTGATTGGCCCTGAAACTAGTGTTGCTGTGAAAAGCTCGGTGGAGGAATGGGACAATGGGACCTCGGCCGGAGTGTAGCCAGAAGCGGGCGAACAGGAAAGACAGCGTGGTGCTAGCCGATGGCTGCGCGCACAAACGCCCTTTCAGGTAGTGTCTGGAGATGCAACAGCGGCACGGATACTGCAAGCGAGTTGTCGCTGACCCGGAGATGCCGATGGCGCCAGCTTTCACGAGCATGCGTCCAGAATGGAATGAGAGGGCAAGCGGCGTACAATGACAGCCGACAAATTTTTTTAGACAATGCACCAGTTACTTTGGAATAAGGCAGGGCATCTTGGGCATATTCTGAGTCGTGGTCACCTTTGTGCTCATACGGCAAAGACTACCAAATCCACCGGTTAGTCCCTCAACCGTAAGGGGTAATACCCAATGGGACTCGGGTCAAGTAAGGCTAGCAACCTGCTTCCCTGGTACTTTAAATATGATGCTGGCAACAATCAGAGCAAAATGCCTCGGATCTTTGGAGGTGACGGAGTCCCACCTCTAACTGACAAACCAGGGACTCCTAAGATACGACTTGGCAAACAAATAGTAGTGAGATGGGGAGCTATTAATATCAATGGGGGCTACTCTGGGAAGAAGGTAGACCTGGCAGAGGCTGCAAGTAAGAAGGGGCTGGACATTTTAGCTGTTAGTGGCATTCGGGTAAGGGGTGAGAAAGAAGAGGAAGTGGGAGAATACGAGGTCTACCTGTCAGGAGTCAAAGCAGGAATAGCACAATGGGGTGTAGGGCTTTACATCAGGAAAGAAATGGAACCCAGCGTAGTTGCAATAAGGTATGTAAACGAACGACTGATGTGGATAGATTTGACAGCGTCTAGCAAGAAAATTAGGATTGTGTCAGTATATTCGCATTGTGAAGGGACAGATCAAGATAAGATGGATAGTTTTTATGAGGCACTCAGTGATGTAGTTGTTAGAGTAAAGGACAAGGACAGTGTTCTGCTCATGGGTGATTTTAACGGCAGGATTGGAAATCGAACAGAAGGGTATGAAAAGGTTATGGGTAAATTTGTAGAGGATATGAAGGCCAACAGGAACGGGAAACAACTCTTGGATTTCTGTGCCAGTATGGGCTTAGTAATAACAAACTCCTTTTTTAAACATAAGAACATTCACCGGTATACTTGGGAAGGCAGGGGAACCAGATCTGTCATTGACTGTATAATAACAGATCAGGAATTCAGGAAAGCTGTGAGAGACACATGTGTATTCAGGGGATTCTTTGATGACACTGATCACTATTTAACCTGCAGTGAAATTGGTATTGTGAGGCCGAAAGTGCAGGAGGTCGGGTCCATATGTAGGAGGATAAGAGTGGAGAAACTTCAGGATAAGGAAATCAGGCACAAGTACACAACAGTGATCTAAGAAAGGTACCAGTTAGTTGAATGTTGTCAATTACAGTCATTGAAAAAGGAATGGACAAGGTACAGGGACACAGTACTAGAAGTGGCTAAAGAATGTCTTGGAACAGTAGTGTGTAAAGGTAGGATGAAGCAAACAGCTTGGTGGACTGACACAGTGAAGGCAGTCTGTAAAAGGACAAAGAAGGCGTATCAAAAATGGCTACATACTGTAACTCAGGTAGACAGAAAAAGTTGTGTTGAAGAAAGAAACAAAGCCAAACAGATAATTACAGCATCCAAGAAGAAATCTTGGGAAGACTTTGGAAACAGGTTGGAGACCTTGGGTCAAGCTGCTGGAAATTCATTCTGAAGTGTAATTAGCAGTCTTTGAAAGGGAGGTAAGAAGGAAATGACAAGTATTTTGGACAGATCAGGAAAACTGCTGGTGAATCCTGTGGATGCCTTGGGAAGATGGAGGGAATATTTTGAAGAGTTGCTCAATGTAGGTGAAAATACGGTCAGTAATGTTTCAGATTTCGAGGTAGAATGGGATAGGAATGATGATGGAAATAGAATCACATTTGAGGAAGTGGAGAAATGGTCAATAGATTGCAGTGCAATGAAGCAGCTGGCGTGGATGAAATTAAGTCGGAACTCATCAAATACAGTGGAATGTCAGGTCTTAAATGGCTACACAGGATAATTGAAATGGCCTGGGAGTCGGAACTGGTTCCATCAGATTGGACAAAAGCAGTAATCACACCAATCTTTAAACATGGGAACAGAAAAGATTGTAACAACTACAGAGGTATCTCTTTAATCAGCGTTGTGGGTAAAAACTTCTCAGGTATTGTTGAAAGGAAAGTGCGAGTATTAGTTGAGGACCAATTGGATGAAAATCAGTGTGGGTTTAGGCCTCTTAGAGGCTGTCAGGACCAGATCTTAAGCTTACGGCAAATAATGGAGAAGTGTTATGAGTGGAACAGGGAATTGTATCTATGCTTTATAGATCTACACTCCTGGAAATTGAAATAAGAACACCGTGAATTCATTGTCCCAGGAAGGGGAAACTTTATTGACACATTCCTGGGGTCAGATACATCACATGATCACACTGACAGAACCACAGGCACATAGACACAGGCAACAGAGCATGCACAATGTCGGCACTAGTACAGTGTATATCCACCTTTCGCAGCAATGCAGGCTGCTATTCTCCCATGGAGACGATGGTAGAGATGCTGGATGTAGTCCTGTGGAACGGCTTGCCATGCCATTTCCACCTGGCGCCTCAGTTGGACCAGCGTTCGTGCTGGACGTGCAGACCGCGTGAGACGACGCTTCATCCAGTCCCAAAGATGCTCAGTGGGGGACAGATCCGGAGATCTTGCTGGCCAGGGTAGTTGACTTACACCTTGTAGAGCACGTTGGGTGGCACGGGATACATGCGGACGTGCATTGTCGTGTTGGAACAGCAAGTTCCCTTGCCGGTCTAGGAATGGTAGAACGATGGGTTCGATGACGGTTTGGATGTACCGTGCACTATTCAGTGTCCCCTCGACGATCACCAGTGGTGTACGGCCAGTGTAGGAGATCGCTCCCCACACCATGATGCCGGGTGTTGGTCCTGTGTGCCTCGGTCGTATGCAGTCCTGATTGTGGCTCTCACCTGCACGGCGCCAAACACGCATACGACCATCATTGGCACCAAGGCAGAAGCGACTCTCATCGCTGAAGACGACACGTCTCCATTCGTCCCTCCATTCACGCCTGTCGCGTCACCACTGGAGGCGGGCTGCACGATGTTGGGGCGTGAGCGGAAGACGGCCTAACGGTGTGCGGGACCGTAGCCCAGCTTCATGGAGACGGTTGCGAATGGTCCTCGCCGATACCCCAGGAGCAACAGTGTCCCTAATTTGCTGGGAAGTGGCGGTGCGGTCCCCTACGGCACTGCGTAGGATCCTACGGTCTTGGTGTGCATCCGTGCGTCGCTGCGGTCCGGTCCCAGGTCGACGGGCACGTGCACCTTCCGCTGACCACTGGCGACAACATCGATGTACTGTGGAGACCTCACGCCCCACGTGTTGAGCAATTCGGCGGTACGTCCACCCGGCCTCCCGCATGCCCACTATACGCCCTCGCTCAAAGTCCGTCAACTGCACATACGGTTCACGTCCACGCTGTCGCGGCATGCTACCAGTGTTAAAGACTGCGATGGAGCTCCGTATGCCACGGCAAACTGGCTGACACTGACGGCGGCGGTGCACAAATGCTGCGCAGCTAGCGCCATTCGACGGCCAACACCGCGGTTCGTGGTGTGTCCGCTGTGCCGTGCGTGTGATCATTGCTTGTACAGCCCTCTCGCAGTGTCCGGAGCAAGTATGGTGGGTCTGACACACCGGTCTCAATGTGTTCTTTTTTCCATTTCCAGGAGTGTAGAAACGGCATATGTCCGGGTTCCTAGGAGGAAGTTATTGTCTGTTCTACGAGATTATGGAATAGGAGGCAAACTTTTGCAATCAATTAAAGGTCTTTACGTGGATAGTCAGGCAGCAGTTAGAGTTGACGGTAAATTGAGTTCATGGTTCAGAGTAGTTTCAGGGGTAAGACAAGGCTGCAACCTGTCTCCACTGTTGTTCATATTATTTATGGATCATATGTTGAAAACAATAGACTGGCTGGGTGAGATTAAGATATGTGAACACAAAATAAGCAGTCTCTCATATGCGGATGACTTAGTTGTGATGGCAGATTCGATTGAAAGTTTGCAGAGTAATATTTCAGAGCCGGCCGAAGTGGCCGTGCGGTTAAAGGCGCTGCAGTCTGGAACCGCAAGACCGCTACGGTCGCAGGTTCGAGTCCTGCCTCGGGCATGGATGTCTGTGGTGTCCTTGGGTTAGTTACGTTTAACTAGTTCTAAGTTCTAGGGGACTAATTACCTCAGCAGTTGAGTCCTATAGTGCTCAGAGCCATTTGAACCATTTAATATTTCAGAGCTAGATCAGAAATGTAAGGACTATGGTATGGAGCTTAGCATCTCCAAAACGAAAGTAATGGCAGTGGGAAAGAAATATAAACGGATTGAGTGCCAAATAGGAGGAACAAAGTTAGAACAGGTGGACGGTTTCAAGTACTTAGGATGCATATTCTCACAGGATGGCAACATAGTGAAAGAACTGGAAGCGAGGTGTAGCAAAGCTAATGCAGTGAGCGCTCAGCTACGATCTACTCTCTTCTGCGAGAAGGAAGTCAGTACCAAGACTAAGTTATCTGTGCACCGTTTAATCTTTCGACCAACTTTGTTGTATGGGAGCGAAAGCTGGGTGGATTCAGGTTACCTTATCAACAAGGTTGAGGTTACGGATATGAAAGTAGCTAGGATGATTGCAGGTGCCAGTAAATGGGAACAATGGCAGGAGGGTGTCCACAATGAGGAAATCAAAGAAAAACTGAGAATGAACTCTATAGATGTAGCAGTCAGGGCGAACAGGCTTAGATGGTGGGGTCGTGTTACACGCATGGGAGAAGCAAGGTTACCCAAGAGACTCATGGGTTCAGCAGTAGAGGGTAGGAGGAGTCGGGGCAGACCAAGGAGAAGGAAGGTACCTGGATTCGGTTAAGAATGATTTAGAAGTAATAGGTTTAACATCAGAAGAGGCACCAATGTTAGCACTGAATAGGGGATCGTGGAGGAATTTTATAAGGGGGACTATGCTCCAGACTGAACGCTGAAAGGCATAATCAGTCTTAAATGATGATGATGATGATGATGATGATGATGCAGAAGCCGCCTGGAATGTGTCGGGCAGTGGGCTAGCGTCATCAGCCGTTAGCAGAGTCACGTCCACCACCCTCTTTCCCGCGATTTTTAAAGCGGACGTTTCCAATTGGTAGAACTGCCTGAAACCGAGAGAGGTGGCGCAGTGGCTAGCATACTGGACTCTTCATCGGGAGGACGACGGTTCAATCCCGCGTCCGGAAATCCTGATTTAGGCTTTCCGTGATTTCCCTAAATCGCTTCAGGCAAATACCAGGATGGTCCCTTTGAAAGAGCACGGCCGACTTCCTACCCCGTCCTTCCCTAATCCAATGAGACCGATGACCTCGCTGCCTGGTCTCCTCCCCCGAACAACCAAAGAACTGTGTGAAGTAAGAGTAGAGAAATTCTGTTCTAGGAAGTTCAGTGGAAGAAACCAAACTTGAGTTTCTAGTTTACCAGAGGTGTTTTACAGTGAGGAGAGTGGGAGTCAGAAAAGAATGCACTATGCCTGCTCCTATGTAGGGGAGAGGTAACCAGAGATGAGCTGAACAGCCATGAGATTTTAGGAAAGGCGAGAGAGATCTGTCTGAGCCAGCTAGCTGGACAGACTTCCATCAGAGCCCTTGGGCTCGATAGAACTTCTATTACAGGTGATAGCTCGTGTAGAGGGAGTAGCTCGTGTGGAGAACTTTGCTGTTCGTTTAAGTCGATTCTGAACTCCGCCTCTTGGCTGGGAGTTCTCGTCTTACGTCTGGCATACAATTCTGTGAAGATCTCTTTCTCTGTTGTGTACTTACGATTAATAAGGTTCTCAAATTCTCCTCTTCGTCTTACCTTGGTAGTTGGCAGTGGAGCTATTTTGATACAGCTTGGACTTAGCAGTTCCTGGACAATAGTCTGCTGTCTGAGGATTTAGGTTTCAGTATTGAAAATACTGCAGAGCCTCATACGTGCTCGCAGCGCCGGATACTTCGAGAGCCGTCAGTGCAGGCCGCCATCTCGCTGTCTGAGACGGTGAAATAGACACCCACTCCACTATTCAGGGCATGTACTTTAAACTGTTGGGATCATCTGTAAAATTTTCTCCACTGACGTTTCACATTAACTGAGTGGAGTAGATTCTTCTAGTTTTTCATTATGGAAGCGAAGTTGTAGAAAATCCCAGATCGCGTTATTCACAACTTGGAAGAATTAGGCAGAATATAGTCAATATTAGTTTACTGTAGACATTTCAAATTTTTATGTGTTCACTGGTCCATCTGTAGCTTATTTCTCGTTCATGTTCATCATGTAGGTCTTACTGCAAACAAACTGTTTTGTCAAGTCCAGAATTTATCCTCTCAGTAGCAGCATAGCCCTCCCTCCATCATTTAATTTGTTCGTTTGGTATGTATTTATTAACATCGATCGGAGGAAGTTCAAAAATGTTCAAATGTGTGTGAAATCTTATGGAACTTAACTGCTAAGGTCATCAGTCCATAAGCTTACACACTACTTAATCTAAATTATCCTAAGGACAAACACACATACCCATGCCCGAGGGAGGACTCGAACCTCCGCCGGGACCAGCCGCGCAGTCCATGACCCTCGGCTAATCCCGCGCGGCTCGGAGGAAGTATTTGATCTGTGTCAGTAGGGCACAAGACTGGATATTTGATTAACCTCACACTGTTTGGAATAATCCATTAAATAAATTGATATTGCAATGGTATTCTTATTGGGTAACAGTTAATGTTTTGTATAATTTGTACTCTAAACATTTCCTCCAGGGGGTATTTATGAGTGACAGTGCCACCTCTTAAAACAGCGTTTTAAAAATTCCATTGCGTACATAATACACTGATACATTACATTCGTTCTCACACCTCAAAACTGCGCAGTAGAGAAGTATAAATAAATACACACAGATAACTAAGTTTTGCGAACAACTGGGTGAGTCCAGAATGAGATTTTCACTCTGCAGTGGAGTGTGCACTGATATAAAACTTCCTGGCACATTAAAACTGTATGCCGGACCGAGACTCGAACTCGAGTTCGAGTCTCGGTCCGCACACAGTTTTAATCTGCCAGGAAGTTTCAACTGGATGAGTGTTACAAAATCGGAGGATGCTATTCAACCCATCCACGTGATATTGCTATATGATATTAATTACATGACATACCCATCTTTATACATGCAAAAAGTTAATATCGTTAACATGTTTCGTTCATGGCGATGAATTCATCACAAAGGGTGAAAACGGTGATAAACTATTGCCAAAAGTAGAAAACAGAAGCCAATTTGTGACGGTATTCTAATTTTATATGGAGTTGTAGTGTCAAAATATAGGTCTTCAACTGGGTACTTTTGAAGGTAAATATTAGATGTTTGTAGCCTCCTTACCTCTATAATACTCGTGGCGTACTTCTCCCCTCTTTCCCACGAACCGAGGAGAACAGCGACTTCACCCATGTCCCTCAGTCCTGCAACAAAATGGTACAGGACGTTGTCTGCTGTTTTCACAGAGATCAGAAAATTATCCGAGGCACAGAAAAGGTAATCAGAATCTAATTTACAACCCACAAGTACGGTGGATATATTCTGAGGTAATCGTAATTATAAATAGAATCACAATCAAGCAATATAAATTGTATTGTTTAAGTCATCATCAACGATCATTGAATGTCAAAAATTCAGAAGTATTATGGTTTTAGAGTCTGTCTGGAAACGAACGATTTTTGACCTAATATCATAGAACAGAACTATTCAGATGCTGCGAAGTTTATTTCTTACTGGAAGCACAGTAAATTGGTGACAACACACGCACAGACTGTTATTTATGAATTTCTTTTATCTAAAGTCTGCTGCTACAGTCAAATAAATTACTAAAAATGGTGATCGAAAGGAACAGTTTTGGGTTTAAAAGAAGTCGGAATGAATTGCTGTATTTAATTTCATCAGATTACATCGAACACTTAAAAGATTTGTTCCAACAGAGGGCTCGCCATCGATGTGTTTCTGGGGATGAACTATTTCACTACCAGAAACGTTTAGACATTCCAGGAATTTCAGTATGCAGTTAGGGGCTATATTTACATCTGAATCTGCTTACAAAAGCTGGCCAAATACGCGTATAATCCAAATAAAACAAACAATAAAGTTTCAAACACATTAAATAAGGGAAGAGTCACAATAACAGCAACACATAGAGGGTGAATGAGGTGGAATGTCACCTAATGTGTGAGGCGGTTCTACATGTGAAAATAAACCGAAAACGTCCTATAAACATAGGTTCGATTTTCGATCGTTAGAGAAATGGAGCGAGTTAAAGACTACACACATCGAAGAATGGATACGAAGAAAAGTGTGAATATTACTTACTGAAATGCTGTGTAGGCGCTGTAGTGGACAGAATAATGGTACGACAACGACTGATCCATCCTACAAGAGGTTTGGCGGTTCTCCAGCAGATGGCATCACTATGACATCGAACCGAGTCAACAGCTGTAAGCGTACCCAGCATGCAATCGTGAGGCCGTGTGCTTGTCAAGCTTGAGCGTTGTTTAATTGAGCAAGACCATTGTGTCCACGAATACTAACATGCCGCATACATTTGCTTAGGCAGAATATGCAGATATGTTGTTTGTGTGTAGGTACTGTAATGACAGTGCCTATGCTGCTGTGACAAAATATCGGAGACGTTTCTCTGACCGATGAACCCGCTGTGCCAGCGTATTTCCGAGGTTTTTTCAAATATCAGCAGCGCGGGGTAGCCGTGCGGTCTTGGGCGCCTTGCCACGGTTCGCGCGGCTCCCCAGTCGGAGGTTCGATTCCTCCCTCGGGCATGGGTGTGTGTGTTGTCCTTAGCGTAAGTTAATGTAGGTAATGTGTAAGCCTAGGGACGGATGACCTCAGCAGTTTGGTCCCATAGCAGCTTACCACAAACTTTACTCAAACATTAAATGAATATAGAACACTACCACATGTACACTTAACAAGAGAACGTGAGGCTATCATGTCAGTTGCGGAAAGGAAAGTCATTACTGTTATGGTACAACGGAGTCACACAACCGGTATACGATGCATTAGCCATCAGCTCGATATTCCAAAAACGCGAGTGTAGCGTGCGTTACATTCCTAGGGCTTCTACCCATTCCATGTGCAGCCTGTGCAACACCTGCAGCCAAGTGATTCAGTAAGCAGACAGCAATTCATTCAATGGTTGGCTGTACACAGAGACGTCATGCAATATACTTTATTTATAGAGACTACATTTACACGAAATGAACACCCGCAGTTCTTATAAATGGGCGATGTAGAACCCATACGACACGAGGGAAACAAGATTGCTAGTTATGTTCTCAGTGGACGTCTGGTGTCGTATGATTGATAACCTGGTGATTGGGACTGTGTTCCTGCCAAATTACATGACAGGCGCAGCATAAGCATATTTCCTGACAGAAGACCTACATGCACTTTTGAAAGATGTGACATTAGACCAATGACAGAAAATGTACCTACAACATAATGGATCACCAATTCACTGTACCTGAATAACACATTTCCCCAACAGTGGATTGGTTGCGCCAGACCCATTAAATGGCCTGCCAGATCACCCGACCTAATCGAAATGGGGTTGGTTAAAGAGAGATGTGTACACTACGAAGGTGGATACACCTGAAGAACGCGTCACTCGCATCAACGATGCTGCTGCCCGCATTAAAACTTGCCAAGACAATGTTCGATGTGCAACACAGCACATCCTCCAATGCACTGACAAGTGCATTGAGATGGGCGGAGGATGTTTTGAACACCTCTTGTAGGATGGATCAGACATCTGTCCCACCACTACTTTGTCCAATACACCGCCTATGCAGAATTTCGAAAATTGGACACAGGTTCATAGGACTTTTTCGGTTTATTTTCACATTTAGAATTACCTCACAAATTATGTGACATTCCTCCTGAATCACCCTGTATAAGAAGAATGTAAGAAACAATTGATAATGAATACGAGGGTGTTGTTACTTCAGTACAACAACGCTCGACTACGGCACCCAAACCAGCGGCGCTACAGTCTGCTTGCGTCACCTATACGTGGCTGGCAACGAGAGCACATCTGGGAACGGGAGTCCGCTGGTGCTGTGCGAGTGAAAGAAGCCAGCCTAGAGGATCGGCGTCGAGGTATCATTTACTGGAACACATGCGATGGTTTCACCCTTCTCGCCTCGAATGGAGCCTGGCCGCCGTCCATACAGAGGTTGCTTTACTTCAATTTAGTTCGTGAAATCTTTTCGGGTGATCAGCCGAGTAAAGGCGTCGTCTTCTCGAGAAGACGACGCCTTTACTCGGCTGATCACCCGAGAAGATTTCACGAATGGAATACGCCGAGAAAGTCTCAAATCACATTCAATTTAGTTGTTACATAATTCATTCGCTGCTTATGAGAACAGGAATGGCAGTTGTAGACTACTGCTTTTTCCAGGTAAATACAGCTGCAGGCTAGCCATGGGGCAGAGGGAATCACGGATGCTTCAGTTGCGATGACTGGGCGGTCACTGTGGCCAAGCGGTTCTAGGCGCTTCAGTCCGGAACCGCGCTGCTGCTACGGTCGCAGGTTCGAATCCTGCCTCGGGCATGGATGTTTATAATGTCCTTAGGTTAATTAGGTCTAAGTAGTTATAAGTATAGGGGACTGATGACCTCAGATGTTAAGTCACATAGTGCTTAGAGCCATTTGAACCATTTTTGCAATGACTGACTTGTTCTTGAAACGGTTCCTGTTGTACTGGTAGCAGGCATAATCCGTTGTTCAGTCATAATAGCTGCTTGACATTCAAATTTAGCTGTACATCTCGAACATTGGTAGAATTGCTGGATGACGTGCCATTTCTAGCACGACGGGAAGGTTTCAGTCGTCCTGTGCGTCAATTCTTGAATCAACAGTTTCCATAAAAGTGTACCAGCAGAGATGGTTCTGCACCACGGCCTACTCGACCCCCTGATTTAGACCCTCTGGAGTTTTTGTGTCGTGAGAGATGCGCAAATTTGTTTACAAAACCCCTGTCGAATCAAAAGGGGATCTGGTTGCCAGAATAGTAGCAGAATTAAGGACACTACAGCAATTTTGGTCTTGTTAGACAGAACTTGACTCCTTCGGTGTAACCTTTGTTTACAAGTCAGTGGAGGCATTTTTGAACCTCTACTGTAATTGAAGTAATTATGTTGTGTCCATGTTGTTGTCTCTTGTCAATAAAGAAATTTTTGTCTACATTTAGTAAGATATGATGTACTTGTAAAATGGTGCCCCACAGGAAAACAGATTAGAGACAAGTTCTTTCAGTGTCCCATGGAACCTCAAAGAGTTTGTTGATTCGATTAATTTTCATCCAGAAAAAGTCAGTCTCGAAGTTTAAAAAATCCTCACACGAAAATATGACATTAGAGAAAGACATTTGTTTCAGTGTCTCGAGCAACCCACGAGAGTTTGTGTATTTAAATAATTTTCACCCTGTACCTGCGCATCTTCTTATGTCAGGACAGAACATTGAAAAATTTAAAAAGTGAAAAACATTTATAGGTACATAAAATTCTACTATAACATTAATCAGATGACCAATTTTTCTATGTTTTTAGGTGATAAAGTATATTTATTTTGTATTTTTCTATTGTTGTTTTTGAAGATGGCCAATATATGTCACGAGTAAGAGCGTATTATGTAAATATTTGTAAAAGGGTTAATACGAAACTTCTACTGAAAGTCAGTGACACTTCTCTGTGGGCTTTGCCGTTTTTTCCAAAAACTGTGCAAATATTTTTAAAAAAATTACGCTATTATTCGTGGAGATTAAAGTGAAGAAAGTGTTTTTTTAAAGGCATTCAGCACATTTCCTCTATGGAAATACACTCATGCTCTTAAATTGAAGATAATGCTGATACATGGTGAAACAACGGTTTGCGGGTTTAAATCACCTCGGGGTATGACCATGCGGTGCATCTGACCTGCGGACGTCGCACGATGGCGCTGGCAGCAGTTCACATACGCAGAGGTGCGTTGGTGCTCATCAGAATACGGCGCAGCGAGTAACTGTACAGACGTTTTCAGACGTGCTAATGGTGTCTGTGTGTTGAAAATGGCTCAAAGAACACGTATTGATGACGTGATGAGGGGTAGAATACTAGGGCGACTGGAGGCTGGTCAAACACAGCAGGTCATAGCAGGGGCCCTCCGTGTGCCACAAAGTGTGATCTCAAGATTATGGCAACGATTCCATCAGACAGGAAACGTGTCCAGGTGCTACCGTACGAGACGTCCACAGTGTACAACACCACAAGAAGACCGGTATCTCACCATCAGTGCCCACAGACAGCCACGGAGTACTGCAGGTAGCCTTGCTCGGGACCTTACCGCAGCCACTGGAACAGTTGTCTCCAGACACACAGTCTACATACGACTGAACAGACATGATTTATACGCCCGGAGACCTGCTAGGTGCATTCCACTGACCCCTGGTCACAGGAGAGCCCGTAAAGCCTGGTGTCAAGAACACAGTACATGGTCACTGGAACAGTGGTCCCAGCTTATGTTCACGGACGAGTCCAGGTATAGTCTGAACAGTGATTTTCGCCGGGTTTTCATCTGGCGTGAACCAGGAACCAGATACCAACCCCTTAATGTCCTTGAAAGGGACCTGTATGGAGGTCGTGGTTTGATGGTGTGGGGTGGGCTTATGATTGGTGCACGTACACCCCTGCATGTCTTTGACAGACGAATTGTGCCAACCCGTTGTGCGGCCTGTGTACGTGTGCATGGTGATTATATCCCATATTTATGTCGTAGTACATGCGCAGGAAACAGTGGCGTTTTGTAGCACATGTGTTTCGGGACGGTTTTCTCAACTTATCACCTGTACCGTGGACTTACAGAGCTGTGTCGTGTGTGTTCCCTATGTGCTTATGCTATTAGCGCCAGTTTTGTGTAGTGCGACGTTGTGTGGCGCAACATTCTGCAGTTATCCTTAATTTATGAGCATGAGTGTAGTTCCGTGCCGGCCGGAGTGGTCAAGCGGTTCTAGGCGCTTCAGTCTGGAACCGCGCGACCGTTACGGTCGCAGGTTCGAATAGTGCCTCGGGCATGTATGTGTGTGATGTCCTTAGGTTAGTTAGATTTAAGTAGTTCTAAGTTCTAGGGGACTGATGACCTCAGAAGTTGTCCCATAGTGCTCAGAGCCATTTTTGTAGTTCCGTGCAGAAATCATGGTAATATTTTTTCGAAAGCGGTAGTCGATGAATAAAACTGTGCAATCAAGACATATAGTGAAATCGCATCGGAATACGAGTAGCAGTGTTTTTACAGCGTAAACTTCATGATGCCCAAGTTCCAATTCTCAACCACCTATACTTAATCATCTCACACTAATCGTGAGCTCCTAGATGCTTCCTTCGTCTGTGCGTGTGGGTAATTACACTACTGGCCATTAAAGTTGCTACACCACGTAGATGACGTGCTACAGACGCGAAATTTAACCGACAGGAAGAAGATGCTGAGATATGGAAATGCTTAGCTTTTCAGAGCATTCACACAAGATTAGCGCCGGTGGCGACACCTACAACGTGCTGACATGAGGAAAGTTTCCAAGCGATTTCTCATACACAAACAGCAATTGACCGGCGTTGCCTGGTGAAACGTTGTTGTGATGCCTCGTGTAAGGAGGAGAAATGCGTACCATCACGTTTCCGACTTTGATAAAGGTCGGATTGTAGCCTATCGCGATTGCGGTTTATCGTATGCCGACATTGCTGCTCGCGTTGGCCGAGATCCAATGACTGTTAGCAGAATATGGAATCGGTGGGTTCAGGAGGGTAATACGGAACGTCGTGCTGGATCCCAACGGCCTCGTATCACTAGCAGTCGAGATGACAGGCATCTTATCCGCATGGCAGTAACGGATCGTGCAGCCACGTCTCGATCCCTGAGTCAACAGATGGGGACGTTTGCAAGACAACAACAATCTGCACGAACAGTTGGACGACGTTTGCAGCAGCATGGACTATCAGCTCGGAGACCATGGCTGCGGTTACCCTTGACGCTGCATCACAGACAGGAGCGCCTGCGATGGTATACTCAACGACGAACCTGGGTGCAAGAGTGGCAAAAGTCATTTTTTCGGATGAATCCAGGTTTTGTTTACAGCATCATGATGGTCGCATCCGTGTCTGGCGACATCGCGGTGAACGCACGTTGGAAGCATTAATGGCACTTTGAACAGTGGCCGTTACATTTCAATGAGTTACGACCCGTGGCTCTACCGTTCATTCGATCCCCGCTAAACCCTACATTTGAGCAGGATAATGCACGACGGCATGTTGCAGGTCCTGTACGGGCCTTTCTGGATACAGAAAATGTTCGACTGCTGCCCTGGCCAGCACATTCTCCAGATCTCTCAGCAATTGAAAAGGTCTAGTCAATGGTGGCCGAGCAACTGGCTCGTCACAGTATGTCAGTCACTACTCTCGATGAACTGGGGTATCGTGTTGCAGCTGCATGGGCAGCTGTACCTGTAGACGCCATCCAAGCTCTGTTTGACTCAATGCCCAGGCGTATCAAGGCCCGTTATTACGGCCAGAGGTGGTTGTTCTGGGTACTGATTTCTTAGGATCTATGCACCCAAAAACCGTAAAAATATAATGCCATGTCAGTTCTAGCATGATATATTTGTCCAATGAATACCCATTTATCATCTGCATTTCTTCTGGGTGTAGCAATTTTAATGGCCAGTAGTGCACATATTACAACAATATAAAGTAAGGAAGATATAGTAATGGAGTTGTGCGGTATGGGCTTTCCCACTGGAGGGCGCTGGCTGAATGAAAAGCGACGAGTAGATGGCTCACCATTGCAGGCCTCGGTGTAGAGGATCTGGGTCCCGGGAGACAGCTGGTGCACATCGTCCAGCATGGAGGCCGGCGAGAACTGGTCGGTGTACCAGTGGACGCCCACGAACTTGGCGTACTGCGTCACCGTCTCGTTGGTGAGGATCTGGAACAAGAGGCGGCGGTGACTAAGCGGGGCCCGCGCGCTCTGCGGGAGCGCCAAGGCTGGGCTGCGTCGGGGCCGCGACCGCGGGTCAATCTGCAGCCCGCGGTTCCAAGCCGTATTGTATACTAATTTGCTTCCAGCAACTAACAGCCGAATCCAAAATGTTAACCAACGTCAAGAGCTGCTTAAGAGTGAAACTTTCCTGCTCATTAACAAGCAGAACGACAGGGCTGCTATAAATGATTCATTTGTTACCAGAGTTCTGTTTTCCCAAGGACGAGAGTGTGTCAAATGAAAACCTTAAATTTGTAATAACAAATCGAAATTTCGCGCCGTTATCCTGTAAGTTGGTAAGCGTGCTTCAAACAGCGTCCAGAATGGCCTGTAGGTGGCAGCATAGTGCAGATGCACACATACCGTCGCAGTATCAGTACAAAGACGGCCGCCTCACTTGCGACTTGCAACAGGGGAGAACGGCCTTCTGTTATTCGGTTTTTGCGTAGTGAAGGTGTGAAACCTATTGAAATTCATCGACGAATGAAGGTTCAGTACAGTGATGCATGTTTGTCACGGCAGCAAGTCTACGAATGGAGTAGGAAGTTCGCAAATGGTATGACTTCAGTGGAAGATGCTCCTCTTCCATTTTGTATCCCGCCTAGAAGGCAGCGCGTGGGTCTGCTCCTGTAAACTGAAGCGTAGGCCGAATGTAGGAAGTGAGCAGGAACAGGTGAGGTAAGACTCTCTGTACAGCTTTTTACGTGAAAGTACATTTAATTATTAGTCTATGACATACGTAACTATACAACTGAAAAGCCCGTAGATCCAAAACCGTATTCCGTCGTAACTCGTACACAGCCTCAATAGCAAACTAAGCTGAAGCGGTGTTTCCTGGCTGTCTGCACTTGATGAAATGGGCCGAATCTTCAGGGGCGCTCGTAGACCTCAACAGCGCCTGCTAGAGGGCGCTGTCATCGGTGTCTGTCGTAGTGCCAACTTAACTTGCATCTAAGCCGTGGCATCGTTGCTATCGATACCACAGTCCAGGTCAGGCACAACGAGTTGTGATTCCACAGAACATTGTAGCAGTTGAAGTCATAGTGAAGGAAAACCGCCGAGTGACACTGAATGACACTGCAGCATGTTTACAGATTAGCCATGGGTCAGCACACCACATCGTGCATGATGTGCTCCTGTTTCACAAAGTGTTTGCAAGATGGGAGCCACGGCAGATGACTCTTGATATGAGAGAACGACGTGTTGATGCTTGTGAAGAACTTCTTCGGCGCTTTGAACGAGAAGGTGATGGCTTCCTTGCAAGAATCGTTCATGGGACGAAACCTGGGTTCACTTCCACCAACCGGAAACGAAGAGAGCGAGCAAGGAATGGCGCCATTCCTCATCACAAAAACCAAAGAAGTTTCGAACCGAACCATCAGCAGGGAAGGTTATGCTGACTCTCTTTTGGGACGAAGAAGGCGTCATTTTGGCGCATTACATGCCTAGAGGGACCATTGTCACAAGTGCATCATACACAGATCTCCTAAGAAATCAACTGCGGCCTGCAATCAAATCAAAGCGACGTGGATTGCTGTCAGCAGGTGTCCTTTTGCAACATGACTATTCAAGGCCCCACACTGCCCGTACAACAGTTGCAACAATCACAGACCTGCATTTTGAGTGTCTTCCTCATCCACCATACTCAACAGACCTTGCCTCAAGTGATTTCGATATGTTTGGACCACTCAAAGACGCAATGGGAGGAAAGAAGTTCCGTTCTGATGAAGAGGTACGCCAAGCGGTGTATGAGTGGTTTCGCGGACTACCAAAACAATTTTTTTCTAAAGGAATTTATGCACTTTGTAAGCGAAAATATTTAAGGTTTTCATTTGACTTACCCTCGTATTACATATATTAATACGATTGATGCATGAGCTTCACACATCGAGCGTGCATTGTGCTCGGCATTTGGCTTTAAGAGTCAGAGCTCTGAGAAAATAGTGACAAAGCAAGAAAAGAGTGCTTTTGTGTGTTGGAATTTGCGAGACATTTATCTGTTACAATAGACTAGTGCTCATTCAGAAGAAATTATGGAAAGCAATCGCCATGTAAACAGAGTGCTGTGCGGTGGTATCGACAATTCAGGGACACTGGTTACCTCTGTAAGCAGAACGGTATCGGTTGACCAAGTGTGCCAAATGCAACTATGGAGAGGACGGAGTAAAGTTTCGTATGAAGTCCAAAAATAATAACGGTCCGCGTCAGCCACGAACTTGATTTTGCGATGGTTGCTACATTCCAAAGCGTACGACCTGCTGCTCGCGCAACAGTTACAACCGAAGTATTATAGAGGTAGTCTTTAAAAGTGGTGTATATTTTTAGCAAGGAATATGATTTATATTAGGGCTGTTCGTCGTTTTGTGGTATATTCGTATTTATAAAACCAAGTTTGCGTATATCTGTTATATCAAATCGCGACAGGCGGTCATGTGTCGTTGACTTCGTTCCGGAGTCAAAGTGTGCGGGACGAACTTCGCACACACTTTCCTCTTCTTCATGACATTCTTGATTTGGAATTGTTCAGTTCGTTGCCCGACTGCGTTCTGTGACACAATAACGATAACACACTGCGGCAGCACATCCACTGCGTAGCACAGCTTGCTCAGGACTGACTGGTCGAATCCACGTATGTTTTTTATTATTGTTAGTTGAAGCTGCCATGGTAGCTGTTGCTCTGATGTCGCTTGTACACCAGAAATAAAATCAATCTTGGAACTTTCTGGACTGACGGTGTGTAAGAGGATTAATCACCTAAAAGTTGCACCGCAAATATTGGAGAAATGGAATGTGCCACTGATGAGCGGTTTTCTCAGAATGGATTCATACTCAGGGGGGCTCGTATTATTAGCTAATAAACAGATAGTAATAATACTTCAAAAGTGCATTTTTGTGTAAATATACACTGTTTTAAATGCAGCAAAGCCTATTGATATTTACAGACAAAAAGTAGGTTAAATTAGAATGTCATTGGCGTTTGTTGTAGGATTCCAGTGCGAGTCGCTTATGAGATATCACATTTTGAAAAGTTTCTACAGTGACATTTGTTTGTGCCATTCAACCTGCGTAGTTGCTAGGTATCGTGCTATGTTTGCTTATAGTGTGCTTCTGTGTTCCTTGACTGCATTGCGACGTGCTGCTAGTTAGTTGGTGTGTGATGGTCCAAGCAGTAGATCGTGAGTGGATGATGGGATTTACCAATACAGAAAAATCCGATACACTCGTGGTGCATAGAGAGTGTAGGAAGACTGCAGTCAGCTCTTTTATGGTGTATGCAGCAAGACATCACATTAGAATCAACCACCTCCGCTGTTATTTATCAACCTCTTCATTCAGTTGCGTGAAAATGGCAGTGTAAATCTACATAACGTAACAGAAGGGAACAACTGACGACAGAAGACGAGGAAATTAATGTTCTTGCTGCTGTTGCAATTGATCCGCACGATGGCGCCCGCGCAATCGCACGAGAAAGTGGCATAAGTCAGAATACTCCATCGGCATAGGTTCCATACCTATCATATCTACCTCCACCAAGAGCTACATGGAAACGATTGTGAGAATGGTGTTAACTTTTGTACTTGCCATTAAGAAAGGATACTCCACATGTATCGTTTATCGTGTTTATTGATGAAGCCACATTTACAAATTAAGGCGAGGTAAACTGCCGAAACATGCAGTGTTGGTCTGAAATTTCCTGGCAGATTAAAACTGTGTAACGGACCGAGACTCGAACTCGGGATCTTTGCCTTTTGCAGGCAAGTGCTCTACCAACTAGCTTCCCAAGCATGACTCACGCCCCGTCCTCAAAGATTTACTTCTGCCAGCTGGTAGAGCACTTTCCCGTGAAAGGCAAAGGCCCCGAGTTCGAGTCTCGGTCCGGCACACAGTTTTAATCTGCCAGGAAGTTTCATATCAGCGCACACTCCGCTGCAGAGTGAAAATCTCATTCTGGCACTCTTGGTCTGTTGACAATATCCGTTGGCTTCGTAAGATGGAACATCAGCGTCCATGGATTGTAAACGTGTGGTGTGGGATAGAGAATCATCAGCTCATAGGCCCGTGTTTCATAGACGGACCACTAAACCCGCACAAGAATCGCAGCCTCTTAACAGACCATCTTCCACAAACGCTAGATGACGTTTCTCTGCAGACTAGGAGGAATCTGTGGTACCAACATGATCGTTTTCCAGCCGATAGTGCAAGAAGTACTACAGATTTTCTTAAAAAAATGTTTTCAAATCGTGGGCCTGGACGCCGAAGACGTGTACCTTGCCCAGCTGTTCCCCGGATTTGATACCTGTAGACGTTTTTTGCCTGTGAAATGCTGAGAGACACTGTCTACAAAGACATACCAACTTCATCCGATGATATGAAGCAACGTATTACGGCAGCCTGCACGTAAATCTCCTCTGAAATGCTAGCACGTGTGCACCAGTATGTATGTGTGTTGTATGTCAACCGGGGACCTAGAAACGACAGAGAGGCTCCCCCCCCCCCTCCTCCCCCGAAGCCACAGTATTCCACAACCCCACGACGACTACCACAGTCTACTTCACTCCTCCGCCGCCCCACAGCGAACCCAGGATTATTGTGCGGTTCAGCCCCCGGTGGACTTACCCCCCAGGGAACGTCTCACACCAGACGAGTGTAACCCCTATGTTTGCGTGGTAGAGTAATGGTGGTGTACGCGTACGTGGAGAGCTTGTTTGCGCAGCAGTCGCCGACATAGTGTAGCTGGGGCGGAATAAGAGGAACCAGCCCGCATTCGCCGATGCAGATGAAAAACCGCCTAAGAACCATCCACAGACTGGCCGGCTCACCAGACCTCGACCCAAGTCCACCGGGCGGATTCGTGCCGGAGACCAGGCGCTCCGGAAAGCAGTGCGTTAGACCGCTCGGCTAACTGTGCAGCAGTAGTTCCTACCAAACAAGAAGCGTGTACTGCCGCTGCCGGTGGTCATTTTGAACACAACCTGTGATGGTCAGGTGACTTGTTACTGGCCAGAATCCACATATATAGTGTTTGCACCTCTGTTGCTCTTTAGTGTGTCCTACCAGAGGTATTGTACCCGTGTCGGTGTGGGAACTTTTCGAAATTCGATATCTCATAAACGACTCGCACTATAATCCTACAACTAACACCACTGATATTCTGACTTACCCTAATTTTAGTCTGTTTACGTCAATCGGCAATGTTCCATTTCAAAAAATCTATGTTTGCACAAAAATACGCTAAGTAATATTACAATGCGAGCCTCTGACTACCAATCCATTCTTTGAAAACCACGCATTAATAAAACTTTCCATTTCCGCAATATTTGCAGTGTAAGTTTTAGGTGAATCACCCTGTATATTGTGAAAAGAAACGGGCCTGTAACGCCCGAAGCTATATTTACTTTTCTCCATTAAGAATGTCTCTTAGGAAATCGTTAGAGCAAATGTCACCGAGAAGATAAGCTATCTTATCAATACCGTTTTCTCAGACACTGCGTTTATGACAAGCGGCTACACTAATGGATGGTGGACGAACAGCACATTCTGCGTTAAAATTATCTTTGACTGTAGCTGAACATGACATTCCGGTACCGGTACGTGACATAACAAAACCATCAGGTCGTGGACATACGGTATATTGAAACAGTGCAACGACATCGTATGAGACAAAAGCACAACAATGTCGCACAGAATGTCTTTGGAAGCAACAAATGATACTTCAGGAGTTAAGAGATAACGTGAATTTAATGGGAAGTGTGTTACTAATATTGTAAGGCGATTTTCGTCAAACGCTGTCTGTCATTTCAAAATCGACGCCAGGGGATGAAGCAAACGCCATCTTAAAAAAAAGTTCATATGGCAGTATGTAAAAATAATCAAGTTAACGAGAAATATGAGAAGGCAAATCTCGGGAGACGAAAGTTCCCGCCAGATCATACTGAAAAATGAATTGTGTAACATCGTTGTAACATCTGATTAACTCATAATCGAAATATACTCGGATAGAGTCGAAATTATACCAATTCAGAATGGCTAAGCGAGCGAGTTATTCTAGCGAAGAAAAACGAAATTGTCAACGACAACAACACAACGGTTCAAGAGATGATTCCTAAAAAAAAAAAAAAACATGTCGATCGATACTATGACAAATGAGAATCAAACTGTAAATTTTCCTATTGAATTTTTAAGTTCGGCGAATGTTCCAGTAATGCTGTTACACTAGCCGGCCATTGTGGCCGAGCGGTTCTAGGCGCTTCAGTCCGGAAATGCGCTGCTGCCACCGTCGCAGGTTCGAATTCTGCCTCGGGCATGGATGGGTCTGATGTCCTTAGGTTAGTTACGTTTAAGAAGTTCTAAGTTTAGGGGACTGATGACCTCATATGTTAAGTCCCATAGTGCTCAGAGCCATTTGCATTTTGCCAATGCTGTTACACTTCCTCAAATTTAAGGTTGCTTCGCTAGTCATAACTGTGGTATCTGAATTCGCCGAAACTGAGGAAATTACAAGACTCTGCATCAGAAAACTGCAGGATAACGTCATCTAAGCGAGTATAATGATTGACAAAGGAAAAGGGCAGACGGTACTTATATCATGATTACCTTTAATACCATCTGGATTGTTCTTCAGTTTAAGGCGATTGAAATTACAATAAAGTTGGCTTACAGCATGGTCAACAAAGCACATGGCCAATCGTTCCGACATTGTGGTGTTAAGGGAATCAAGCTTTTCGCACGGTCAATTGTACGTCGCGTGCTCATGATTCAGGTCACCTCACAATTAGTTTATTTATAATCCGAACAACAGTATTGTGAAAACATGAAAAATATACATTTTCTATATTTATACACAATAAAAATTAAATTTCTTTTTAGGGTAAGTAACTTTTGACTCTAACCTGTTTCATTCAAATAATAATATTTTTTCGCGTTGTTGATGAATTAACTTAATATACATTATATATATCTATAGTATATATCTGAAAGGGGTAATGGACCGCATGCTATCAACCGTGTAATGTACTCTGACCTGTTGTGTATTGCAGCCAGTTGGTACTAAATGCTAAAAGACTTTTTTAACCGCCAAAATAATTTTATTTATTGTCACATGACGCGTATCGGGAGAACTCCATCATCAGAGTTATAGCAAAAAATGTGAAATGTGAGACTAAATAATGTTAAATGAAGTACTTTGCAATAACGTAACAACAGCGAAAAAAACCAACCCACTGAAATCAATACAAGATAGCTTACTACTACATAACCACAACAACGCCCAACTGACATTTGCAGTTCAGCACTGAACAAAGAAAAAAATTTAACCATTGACACCGATGACACATTTTACTACACATTTTGTTACTATGTTACTCTCTAACTATTTTTGATGGCATGAACAATACCCGTTTTTTTGAACAATTTTAGTTTCCTTTATAGATACGGATCGTACGTTCTATATTAATTGTGTCATTTCAAATATTTGTAATTTCATTTCGTTTTTTTTAAATTTTTAGTATATTTCACCTTATATTTGGCGTTTTGCGCAATAATTTGTAATTTTTGTAACGTCACAGATACGGCTTTCTTTGATTTTCGTTTAAAAATGAGTTGCGGCATTACATTGGTGCTTCATAGTGAAGCTGCAATGACTGGTAACCTTGATGTTTAGTATCGGTTGCTATTTTACCGATCAACACAAGCCTTTTGTCATTTATCTGACCATCGTCAGACACAGCATAAGAGTTGTTGTGCGTCATTACTTTTCTGTGGTAAATAATACAATGAAATTATGAGAAGCCTAGAAGTCACTGTTTTCAAACGCGTAAAATAATTTTATGCGCTAGCCCAACTGTATTTCAAAAAATCACAGCCATTCTGTAGAGTCATGATGCATCCCAGGACAACTACTAACGCAAGACGCTAAATATAGCAAAAGTATGCACTCTAAATCAGCATTGGAACTACTGTAAATGGTGGGAAAATAGTGGGGAAAAAGCATAAAAAAGAGAAAAAAAAGAAGAGATGGTAACGAGAATACTGCTGTTTTAATTTACGTCTGGTTTGCTGCTGCTGGTAGCTTTCTCCAATGAATTTGATGTTATTTCTCTTGCTAATCTAAATCTACATCTAAATCTACATCACATCCATACTCCGCAAACCACCCACTGTGCGATGCATGGCGGAAGGTATCCTGGACCGCTATTAGTCACTTCCTTTCCTGTTCCGCTCGCAAAATAGATCGAAGGAAAAACGACTGTTTATACGCCTCCGTAAGAGCCTTAATTTCTCTATCTTATCTTCGTGGTCTTTACGCGAGAAGTATGTTGGCGCAAATAGAATTGTTCTGCAGTCAGTTGCAATGCTGGTCTTCTAAATTTTCTCAATAGTGTTCCTCGAAAAGGACGTCGCCTTCCCTTCAGGGATTCCCATTTGAGTTCCCGAAGCATCTCCGAACAATTGTATATTGTTCGAACTTACCGGTAACAGATGTAGCAGTCCGCCTCTGGATTGATTCGATGTCTTCATTTAATCCGACCTAGTGCAGACTGCAAACACTCGAGCAGCACTTTCCATTATTTATCCAGTGATCAGGAAGAGCGATAAAATCCGGGCTATAGAGTATACATTGCATCCCAGGCACAGCTACTAACAAAAAACACTAAATACAGTAAAAATACACAAACTCTAAGTCAACACGGGGACTAATGAAAATATGAGGCTGATCGATGCTTTCTAAAACCGTGCTGTTTCGTGGACATAAGCTTTCCCGTCTCAAGGAAATTTATTGTATTCGAACTGAGAATATGTTCAAGAATTCTACAGTGAACTGATGTTAAGGATATTGGTCTGTAATTTTGGGGTAAATTAGTTTAGCCTTCTCATATACAGGGCCGGGAACAAGAATCACCTGCTCTTCTTTCCAGTCACTTGGTATTTTACGCTGGGCGAGAGACTGACGATAAACCCAAGCTAAGTAAAGGGTCAATGCAGTAGAGTACTCTTTGTAAAACCGAATTGGGTTTTCTTCCGTACCTGTCGACTTATTTGTTTTAAATTTCTTACGCCAGGGATTCTTATTAGTATGTCGTCCATAAGGACCTGTGTGTGATGGTCAAACGACAGTGTCTTTTATAATTGCGTAGGCTTCCGCGGCCAGAGTCAGTCGACATAATAGCCCAGTAGACTCAGAAGAAGGCCGCTGCAACCGTGGCCGAAACGTTATTGTTTCTCCAGCAGCAGTTGTTTTATACATTATGACGCGGTACCATACCCAGAAATCTTTTATGTCGACAGTGTCTTTGTACGATAGTCGTGCATGAACGATTTATTGAAACCGAAATTTAAAACTTCATCCTCCGTTTTTCTGCCTTCTACTGCCGTGCCAGACTGGTCAACGAATGACTGGATGGAAGCCTTATAGGTTTTACATAGGACCAGAATTTTCTCGCTATCTTTTGCTAAGGTATGAAATTTGTGGTAAGTTCTATGGGACCAAACTGCTGAGATCATCGGTTCATCGGTCCTTAGGCTTACACACCACTTACTCTAAAACTAACTTAACTAACTAACGGTAAGGACAACACATACACTCCTGGAAATTGAAATAAGAACACCGTGAATTCATTGTCCCAGGAAGGGGAAACTTTATTGACACATTCCTGGGGTCAGATACATCACATGATCACACTGACAGAACCACAGGCACATAGACACAGGCAACAGAGCATGCACAGTGTCGGCACTAGTACAGTGTATATCCACCTTTCGCAGCAATGCAGGCTGCCATTCTCCCATGGAGACGATGGTAGAGATGCTGGATGTAGTCCTGTGGAACGGCTTGCCATGCCATTTCCACCTGGCGCCTCAGTTGGACCAGCGTTCGTGCTGGACGTGCAGACCGCGTGAGACGACGCTTCATCCAGTCCCAAAGATGCTCAATGGGGGACAGATCCGGAGATGTTGCTGGCCAGGGTAGTTGACTTACACCTTGTAGAGCACGTTGGGTGGCACGGGATACATGCGGACGTGCATTGTCCTGTTGGAACAGCAAGTTCCCCTGCCGGTCTAGGAATGGTAGAACGATGGGTTCGATGACGGTTTGGATGTACCGTGCACTATTCAGTGCCCCCTCGACGATCACCAGTGGTGTACGGCCAGTGTAGGAGATCGCTCCCCACACCATGATGCCGGGTGTTGGCCCTGTGTGCCTCGGTCGTATGCAGTCCTGATTGTGGCGCTCACCTGCACGGCGCCAAACACGCATACGACCATCATTGGCACCAAGGCAGAAGCGACTCTCATCGCTGAAGACGACACGTCTCCATTCGTCCCTCCATTCACGCCTGTCGCGACACCACTGGAGGCGGGCTGCACGATGTTGGGGCGTGAGCGGAAGACGGCCTAACGGTGTGCGGGACCGTAGCCCAGCTTCATGGAGACGGTTGCGAATGGTCCTCGCCGATACCCCAGGAGCAACAGTGTCCCTAATTTGCTGGGAAGTGGCGGTGCGGTCCCCTACGGCACTGCGTAGGATCCTACGGTCTTGGCGTGCATCCGTGCGTCGCTGCGGTCCGGTCCCAGGTCGACGGGCACGTGCACCTTCCGCCGACCACTGGCGACAACATCGATGTACTGTGGAGACCTCACGCCCCACGTGTTGAGCAATTCGGCGGTACGTCCACCCTGCCTCCCGCATGCCCACTATACGCCCTCGCTCAAAGTCCGTCAACTGCACATACGGTTCACGTCCACGCTGTCGCGGCATGTTACCAGTGTTAAAGACTGCGATGGAGCTCCGTATGCCACGGCAAACTGACTGACACTGACGGCGGCGGTGCACAAATGCTGCGCAGCTAGCGCCATTCGACGGCCAACACCGCGGTTCCTGGTGTGTCCGCTGTGCCGTGCGTGTGATCACTGCTTGTACAGCCCTCTCGCAGTGTCCGGAGCAAGTATGGTGGGTCTGACACACCGGTGTCAATGTGTTCTTTTTTCCATTTCCAGGAGTGTATATCCACGCCCAAGGGAGGACTCGAACCTCTGACGGGGGGAGGGGGGGGGGGAGTGGGGGGGAGTGGGGGGGGGGGAAGGCACGTGAGCCGTAGCAAGGCGGCTGCTAAGGTATGATGCATAGATTTTTTCACAGATGCGAAAATCTCTACTAACCTTTGGTTGCCGTCATTTGAGCTTTCTCTTTTGAACCGATGGACACAATCTCTGCAAAAACGTGCTAAATGGGAAAACAAATGAAATATCTGAGATAGATGACGTATCTATGGCTGATTACTTTCCTAATTTTATGTACTGTATATGACATTGGTAGTTTTAAACAGCCAATCGCGGAAATTGGGAGGTGAGTAAGTGACATGATAATCACTACAAACTCAAACGAGAAAAACCAGAAGAGACGACTGAGAAAAAAAAAAAAAAAACAGGTGGCGCAGTTGGGCAGTGAAGCAGCCTAGAGGAAAATTATAGTGGGCGCTAGTTACTAGCAGCGCACAAGTGCTAACTTCAGTTGGGTCAAGTTGCAGCAGGAAAAGGTCGCAGTTACAGTGGCGATATATTTATCAATGATTTTTGTGTAATTGATATAAATGAAATGTCCTGTGATTTGAGAATATTCCTGTATTTTCAAGGTAATAAATAGCCATTTTTGAAAGAAAGATGCCACTAAAAAAATACACACATTTCTTGCAGAAATTATATGACGCAAAAAACGCAATCTGAAATCGGTTAGACAAGCATACCTCGTCTGCGAATTCTCCATTAACGTTTGACGAGTTTTGGTGAAAGTTTGTGGAGATTATTAAACACATTTATTCTATCATAATACGAGGAAAATAACATGCAGGAGAAACACAAGCTCCCGTCTAAAGATGGGCCAAGAAACACAGAAATAATCATCGAATACCTAAATAATATTACACAACAGTTGAGTGTGATGCCATAGTGCTAGTACGTGTAACCTCACGGCGCCACAACTGACTTGTATCGGGTGTACGTAGCAAACAACTATGAAGTAGCTGTGTGTTTCAGAGTAGGATTCCAATTAATGCTGTCTCGTCGAGGCATCATTTGTTATATGAACTGCCGTGGAGGGCCGATGAAAACCGAACGTCTGTAAAACGTAGAGATGGTCAGGTGGTCAAATATACGTCTTTCTGTTATTCATAGTTATGATACAGTTTTACCATCAGGATGATTCAGGTTTCAATTACGACCATAGTCTTCAGTTATTTACTCCATGTAACTGGACCAAAAGATTTCGGCTGCGGTTTGCCTTTTACGCAGGCGTCAGAAAGGTGATGTCACCGAGTACTGGACTGACACGTCATCACGAAGATGACGACCGTTATGCATTTAGAGCACGCAACAGCACTGTTATTGACGCTCTCACTAAAACATTCCAAGACGAATGTGATTCAATTGTTTTTCAGAACTCTAATATGGATTCCACAAAAGCTTCTAAGAGGATTACTCACTCACAAACCCCCATTCCATTCTCATGTACGCGCACATATTCGGGCGCAAGACACACAAACTTGTAAATACGGATTTCTGTTAAGAACTAAAATGTAACCGGAAGAGGCTAAAACATCAAGTACAGTACCCAGACATATTTCAGCAGGCTGATCTGTTATGTAAATAGTAGATGAATCAGCAAACCTGTCAACACCTTATATTCTCCTATATAACAATTTAGGTGTGCAACACAGAACCTGTAACCCATGCCTCATTCGTTTCATTCTCACTTAATATGGAAGACGAATCAGTTCTTAAACTGTTACGGCCATGTTGTCAACGTCTCGTTAAATAGCTGCAACGGACTCCGTTGAAGCCTCTCAACAGGAGAAAGACTTGGTGCACGAGAGGGTGCTGCTTCGTCCGGAATCTACGGGGGCTACTCAGAAAGTTTCAGTTACCTTCAGCAAGTTCAGCTGACGGTGTTATTTCTTCTCTACATATTCACCCTTAAATACGACGCATTTTTTTCTAGGAATGGATGACATTTTGTGTGCCTTAGTTGTGGAAGAATTCATTTTGGTTCTTCTGGAAACGTTCCACCTCCAAAATCACATCGTGTTCATCCCGGAAACACCTGTCATGCAACAGTTTCTTTATCTTAGGAAAGAGGGAGAAGTCCGTGGGTATCATGTCAGAAGAATACAGGATGGTGTGTGTGTGTGGGGGGGGGGGGGCAAAATTTGATAGCCCAAGGAGCAGCATGTGTGACTGTGTCCTGTACGGAAGGAGCAAGGGCCTTATCGTGGAGCAAAAATACTCCCTTGACAGTGTCTGCTTTCGTGGCTCAGGGTGTTACATGAGTAACATAGAAGTAAATATCCTCGGAATACTGAAGCAACTTAAATCACTTAATAAAAGCAACTATTCGGGTCCAGACTGTATACCAATTAGGTTCCTTTCGGAGTACGCTGATGCATTAGCTCCATACTTAACAATCATATACAACCGTTCGCTCAACGAAAGATCCGTACCCAAAGACTGGAAAGTTGCACAGGTCACACCAATACTCAAGAAAGGTAGTAGGAGTAATCCACTAAATTACAGGCCCATATGGTTAACGTCCATATGCAGCAGGATTTTAGAACATACAGGCTGGTCCATTGATACTGACCGGGCCAAATATCTCACGAAATAAGCATCAAACGAAAAAACTGCAAAGAATGAAACTTGTCTAGCTTGAAGGGGGAAACCAGATGGCATAGGTCAAACGGATATCAAATGCGTTTTTTTTTTTAAATAGGAACCCCCATTTCTATTACATATTCGTGCAGTACGTAAAGAAATATGAATGTTTTAGTTGGACCACTTTTCTCGCTTTGTGATAGATGACGCTGTAATAGTCACAAACGTATAAGTACGTGGTATCACGTAACATTCCGCCAGTGCGTACGGTATTTGCTTCGTGATACATGACCCGTAATAAAATGGACCGTTTACCAATTGCGGAAAAGGTCGATATCGTGTTGATGTATCGCTATTGTGGTCAAAATGCCCAACGGGCGTGTGTATGTATGCTGCTCGGTATACTGGACGACATCATCCAAGTGTCCGGACTGTTCGCCGGATAGTTACGTTATTTAAGGATACAGGAAGTGTTCAGCAACATGTGAAACGTCAACCAACACCTGCAACAAATGATGATGCCCAAGTAGGTGTTTTAGCTGCTGTCGCGGCTAATCCGCACATCAGTAGCACACAAATTGCGCGAGAATCGGGAATCTCAAAAACGTCTGTGTTGAGAGGAATGTCGTTACACGTATTGCCAAATGCATTGAGGTTGACGGACATCATTTTGAGCATTTATTGCATTAATGTGGTATTTACGGATAATCACTCTGTAACAGCATGCGTTCTCAGAAATGATTAGTTCACAATGGTAAATGTATCACATTGGAACAACCGAAGTAAAATGTTCGAACGTACCTACGTTCTGTGTTTTAATTTAAAAAACCTTCCTGTTACCAACTGTTGGTCTAAAATTGCGAGCCATATGTTTAAGACTATTACAGCGCCATCTATCATAAAGCGAAAAAAGTGGTCCAACTAAAACATTCATATTTCTTTACTTACTACACGAATATTAAATAAAAAAATGGGGATTCCTATTTAAAAAAAAACGCAGTTGATATCCGTTTGACCTATGGCAGCGCCATCTAGCGGGCCAACCATAGTGCCACCTAGTTTCCCCCTTCAAGCTAGACAAGTTTCGTTCTTGGAGTTTTTTCGTTTGACGCTTATTTCGTGAGATATTTGGCCTGGTCACGATCAATGGACCACCCTGTATACTGTGTTCGAACATTATGAATTATCTCGAAGGAAACGGTCTGTTGACACATTGTCAACATGGGTTTATAAAACATCGTTCCTGTGAAACACAACTAGCTCTTTATTCACATGAAGTGCTGTGTGCTATTGACGAGGGATTTCGGATCGATTTCGTATTTCTGGATTTCTGGAAGGCTTTTGACACTGTACCACACAAGCGGCTCATAATGAAATTGCGTGATTATGGAATATCGTCTCAGTTATGTGACTGGATTTGTGATTTAGTGTCAGAGAGGTCACAGTTCGTAGTAATTGACGGAAAGTCATTGAGTAAAACAGAAGTGATTTCTGGCGTCCCCCAAGGTAGTGTTATAGGCCCTTTGCTGTTCCTTATCTATATAAACGATTCTGGAGACAATCTGAGCAGCCGTCTTCGGTTGTTTGCAGATGACGCTGTCGTTTATCGACTAATAAAGTCATCGGAAGATCAAATCAAACTTCAAAACGATTTAGAAAAGATGTCTCAAGGGTGTGAAAAGTGGCAGTTGCCCCTAAATAACGAAAAGTGTGAGGTCGTCCACATGAGTGCTACAAGGAACATGTTAAACTTCGCTTACACGATAAATCTGTCTAATCTAAAAGCCGTAAATTCAACTAAATGCCTAGGTATTACAATTACGAACAACTTAATTTGGAAGGAACACATAGAAAATGTTCTGGGGAAGGCTAACCAAAGACTGCGTTTTATTGGCAGGACACTTAGAAAATGTAGCAGACCTACTAAGGAGACTGCCTACACTACGCTTGTCCGTCCTCTTTTAGAATACTGCTCCGCGGTGTGGGACCCTTACCAGATAGGACTGACGGAGTACATCGGAAAAGTTCAAAGAAAGGCTGCACGTTTTGTATTATCGCCAAATACGGGAGAGAGTGCCACAGAAATGATACAGGATTTGGGCTGGAAAACATTAAAAGAAAAGCGTTTATCGTTGCGACGGAATATTCTTACGAAATTCCAATCACCAGCTTTCTCCTCCGAATGCGAAAATATTTTGTTGGCACCGACCTACATAGGGAGGAACGATCACCACGATAAAATAACGGAGAGCTCGTACGGAAAGTTATAGGTGTTCATTCTTTCCGCGCGCTATACAAGATTGGAATAATAGAGAAATGTGAAGGTGGTTCGACGGACCCTCTGCCAGGCACTTGAATGTGATTTGCAGGGTATCCATATAGATGTAGATGTAGTTTTCTTGGAGAAGATGTACGTACGGCTACAGCGTGGCTTCAGCTCTACGGAGAGGTGACTGGCAACGATATCAATCTGCGGAAGTTGCACTACATGGAAGTTGGCAGAACACTGACTATCCGTACGCTGGTGCCCGTTACCGAGGTTCCATCGGTGTTTGGCGGTGATCTTCCGTGAGAGCGTGCAGCAGCGTACTGTGGCAGCTACTTATCGCAGATTACTTAATACGATCCGCACGCGAGGTCGTCTCCATACCTTTCGAACGCTTGCCTTGATAATGCGCGTATATTTTGTGAACGTCAACCAAGCCCCGAAAGTTAATCATTACGTACACGTTCTCTCACTGATTGCTTTAGTGGCTGCCAAATTCCAAGCGGCCTTTGGCAATTTCGTTACCGATGGTGGTGTGTTCAAGACCCGTTATGACACACTGAAGTTTCCCACAAATTCGGACGGTGTTGGAATGATAAACATGCAAAATAGGGCAAGCGCCCTCTTTCTGAGGACTGTGCATCACCTACGTGCTTCGCACAAGGACACACTAACTGGTACCCTGATTGAGGATATGGCGCCTCAATCGCTCCGGACTGCTGGACATATCGCCCCGCCATTACGTTACATTCGCACCTATCTGGTCGACTAGAGTTATCTCTTGGATGTCCTACCGATCATACAGGCACCCTGAACCAAGTATTTCTACCGCTACTTTCAACGGACACTGCCTGCTAATGTGACAACGCTGACATCGGGCGGTTGGCTGGAAGCGGGTGTGGAGTAACATACACTCGCCTTTCCTTCCCACTGCGGTGAAGGCGCTGTGTTATGTAATAACGACTGAAAAATTCCCCACTGGACAACGTTTATACACTACAGATCTCGCCGAGGACACTCTCTGCACCAAATGCGCCGCTGTTGACTCGGACGTACACCGTTTCGTATGCAATACGGCTGCCGACTGTAGGCTGCTCATACGTCGCATGTTGGCATTGTTGCTGTGACGGACGACTCAGTCCGTAGAGCCCACCGAACTGATCCAGCCGATGTCAATTGCAGTCCTGCTACTCGACATAATTTCCCAGTGTGGCTTAAAGGTATAGTGTTATCACACTTTTTTGGTGAGCACGTTGAAGAGCTGTTAGAGTTTTGGCACTATTGGACGAGCAACTATACGGTTTTACGACACAAAGTGTCGTGTAATTCGCTCTTTATTGACGCACTCTACAGAGCATTGGGGCGTACATTGTGCGAGAAAAGATTGAAGATGTAGCATAGAATGGACTGTCGAGAGACATCAACGATAATTATAGGGTGTTTACCCTAGATGAGCGAGAAGACGACCCGGACACTGTTTGGAGACAGGTTTCATTTCAGCTCGTGGACGGAGCCTGAGGTTGTGAGAAACATCCATCCTTCGAAGAAGAAAGTCGCGGTGGCACTAGATACCGGTTTTGTTTGTATGTTTCAAAGGTGTTGGGGGTAGTTGCGGTGTTAGGGACCAATGCCTGAAGTGGAAAAAGTCTAAAAAGAAAAATCGTTAGAGCTTTAAGCTAAAAAAAAGTAAAGTGGGCAGTGTAGCTGGCTTGCGTGCAGGGAGCCCAGGTTCGATTCCTGGCCAAGTTAGACATTTTATCTGCGCGAGGACCGGCTGTTATGTTGTCCTCATCAGCATCATTAACATTTGACCTCATTAACATTTGAGGTCATCTGTCCCCTAGAACTTAGAACTACTTAAACCTAACTAACCTAAGGACATCACACACTTCCATGCCCGAGGCAGGTTTCGAAACTGCGACCGTAGCGGTCGCGCGGTTCCAGACTGTAGCGCCTAGAACCGCTCGGCCACTCCGGCCGGCCAAATGTTGCATTATGCGTGGTTTTCTGCCAAACTGTGCGATGAGAACGACCCTTTTGTGAATGGAAACCAAGTCTGTACTTCTGTATCAACTGTAAGATAACCTGTAATTGTAAAAATGTGGCGTTTATGGTGTGTGCAAGATCAGAGAAAATTACAGCTTCACCTGTTTTCGTGATGAAATCACCCTAGCACGTCTAAATCATCAACTGTAAAATGACAAAAGTATCTAACTTTATATTACAAATTCTCATGTACACTTTATAATTCCTTCCTGGAAATTTATTTCTAATACAAAGTTCTCCTTTGCCTATTTTCATGCCTTTTATGAAAATATTAATAAATCGAATACACTGAACATTATTTCGGTTCGTTTGCAGCTTAAGAAACGTAAAAACTGAAAATAAAAGACTTTCGGCGTAAGCCTCGAGTCCAACACCCTCAGATTGCCATTCTGTCCTCTCTCCTTGCGCCAACCGCTGCCTGAAATCAACGCTGACATAAATGGTTAATACTTCGCGCGACCTGCACCAGAAATGCTATTTTCTCTAAACTCTTGGCCGTCTGGAGCTTCCGCTTCTGTCGCTTTCATTTTCAACAGAGCCCTGGACGAAATCGCTGATGACGAATAGGCGCGGTTCCCTTTTAAGAACACCAAACAATTTAACCTTGTTTAATGACTTAGAAGTATCTAGAGATTAAACCCTACCCTATTATTTTTTAATTCAGCTGTGGCAGGATTAAAGAGAAAGTAGAAACCAGCGAAATAATGCGCAGCTAAGTAGCACTGCATTAGCATAACTGTCGTGGACAATGTGCTATTCACGACGACGGTAAAGTGCGCATCGAGAGATCAATGGCGGACAACATCGCTGAAATGCATGCTTTGCTGTATGTTCAAATACCCGTACGAGGCTCTCCATTGCTCTACCTTGCAGGTAGGTGACAGGTGGTAATAGAACCACTTCACAAATTCCGTGCATTAATATCCCTCAGAGGAAACTTGAGCAATGATTTATGAAATGAGTTTGTTGCAAGCTTCATTGAGGTGGCTTGATTCATGGGAAGGATGGGAGAGGGGGAGGGGATGAAGGGAGGGCGGTAAGACGGGAAGGGGAGGTATAGAGAGCACCCGATACGTCTTATGTACAGTTACATTAACTTCCCGTATGTTGATATGAATGAGAGATGTGGAGCTATGGAAATGAGAGTATGGCATTGTTGGCCGGGAGGCCCCATGCGGGGGAGTTAGTTGACGCCAGTTTGGTGACTTGCAGGTCAATGATGATTAAAACGATGATGAAGGACACACAACATCCAGTTCCTTGCCGGGAATCGAACCCGGACCCCTTGCGTGATAAGCGAAAACGCTACAGCTACGCTACGGAGGCGGACTGTGGAGCTATGTTCGTCCACGATGAGCATTGCCACACCACTTTTAGCCCTCAGTCCAATGAAGTCATCGTCTCTTTGGAAGCTGTTGACTAACGGCGCAGTAGTGGTTGTCTTAGGGGCATCGGGACGTGGGCCTGCCTATACCAAGAAACTCGTACACATGAATCCTGAATCAGTGTGGTTCCAATGGTGTGTGGGAGCCATCTAACTTGTGTGATTTTATTGTTTCTTGTCTTTCACCTTTTCACACTGTTGAAGTGAAACTTATATTTGGATGGTTCGTTGATACGCTAGATGATCCCATCACGAAGGCTTGAAAGTGCACGTTGTTTTTTAATTGGTCTTCTGGTAGGAGCCGGCCGGTGTGGCCTAGTGGTTCTAGGCGCTTTAGTCTGGAACCGCGCTACCGCTACGGTCGCAGGTTCGAATCCTGCCTCGGGCATGGATGTGTGTGATGTCCTTAGGTTAGTTAGGTTTAAGTAGTTCTGAGTTCTAGGGGACTGATGACCTCAGATGTGAAGTCCCGTAGTGCTCAGAGCCTTTTTTTTCTGGTAGGGAAAGAGGAGCATAAAGAAATAGCTTGAGACTGCTTCTTTTGTTTGGTGAGAGTTCCCTATAGACTTGAAAATTCGTGTCCATGGTATCTGTGCTGTTCATCTCAGGCGCTTTGGCATTGTGTACTGACTTCTGCTATGACAAGCAAACTTTATTAGCTCCATTATATGTAAGCACTCTTCTCCACGACGTTTGTACTGCGACTGCTCTTATTTTACACCTGTTCAGCAATTAAATCTCTGGAAGACTACTCATACAGATACTGCAGCTCTCCCTGTTTCCGTCACGGCGCATTGGTACTTACAGTTCGTAATTTGTGTTATGTGGGACTAGTAGGTAAGGTTTTTGCATTAGAACTGTGGGATACCAACTACGAGAAAATTTCATAGGGAGTGACGTAATTACTTATTATTCTTTTATTTGCTTACGATACAATCACGAAAGCATTTGTCAATGTGTAATGGGCTTAGACCAGACAGCGGTTATCATCAGACCAAATGCACATTCTGCTAGCGGTATCGTGACCGTGCTGTTGCGCTGTCAACATAGGTACGTCTAAAAAAATGGTTCAAATGGCTCTGAGCACTATGGGACTTAACATCTATGGTCATCAGTCCCCTAGAACATAGAACTACTTAAACCTAACTAACCTAAGGACATCACACAACACCCAGTCATCACGAGGCAGAGAAAATCCCTGCCCCCGCCGGGAATCGAACCGGGGAATCCGGGCGTGGGAAACGAGAACGACCACGTGCTGCGGACCGGTACGTCTATCCGTGTGTGACAGCACATTTTAAGAAGTCCATTAGTTGCTGTCGACGTTATCCACCTTACTGAAGGCATTATTTAGCCTAAAGAGAACTTTTGGTGACTGTTCCTTTCCCCAGTAGTATACGTTTCTGATGCAATGTTGACACGTAGTATAGAATACTCTCGTTTCTGTGCTTCGCAGTCTGTAAATCGTAAATTTATCATTGTTTGTGGCTACCGTGGAACACAAGTTTCACCTCTTAGCAAATCGCTCTGCTCACTTGTATTGCGGATACGCGTAGCGGGGCTGTTTCAACCGAAGAGTTATCTGTATACAGAAGCCGTGTTACTGGGTGAACGTATTTGATAAACATTCGCCGTTCAGGATTGCGTAAAGTGTTATATCTGTCAGCAATTCTTCGAATTCATCACGTACCTGATAAGATAATTTGTGTGATCGTTCACCGTTATCGGTTAATAGTGTGGCACAATTAGAATGCCCTTCATAAAATGATAAAAAGGGGATCTATGTTCAGCTCCTCGTACGAATAGTCAGATATCGTTCTGCAGAGAGCGGCTGTCGTTCATGCGAACGGTTTGTCGTATATTTTTGAAAAATTTTGCAGGGATGGCGTTTTTTCTTTGCCACATGAGCATTACTCCTGAGCAATCCCATCAAGAAAAAGAACCTTCAGGAAGGTGTAAAACGTAGATTACTGAATCTATACGCCGCATTAAGAATGAACTCTCACTGTACTATGTAGTATTTGTGCCTGTGCCAGCTAAACGCAGTCTAATGAATTAGAAGCAAAGCCGCTACTACGGTGAAAGGGGCTAGTTTATCTGCTGTTGATATCTTTTACTTGACTAAAATGGAACTTTTTAACGAAAGTAACAGAAGCCTGTTTACAATATACTGCTACCAGTCACACTGATCTACGAGCACGTGGTCACTCCATTTACCATATAGTTGATAAAAATTTCCATCCTTTGATTTCATAACATATAGAAGAAGTGAATGATTAGCTTCTACACTTATATTTTTAAATGATGGAAAATCCCAGTTTTTCTGCTTTATGTTATATACACTACTGCCCATTAAAGTTGCTACACCAAGAAGAAGTGCAGATGATAAACAGGTATTTATTGGACAAATATATTATACTAGAACTGACATGACATTACATTTTCACGCAATTTGGGTGCATAGATCCTGAGAAATCAGTACCCAGAACAACCACCTCTGGCCGTAATAACGGCCGTGAAACACGTGGGAATTGAGTCAAACAGCTACCCATGCAGCTTCAACACGATTCCACAGTTCATCAAGACCAGTGAATGGCGTATTGTGACGAGCCAGTTGCTCGGCCACCATTGACTAGACGTTTTCAATTGGTGAGAGATCTGGAGAAGTGCTGGCCAGGGCAGCAGTCGAACATTTTCTATACCCAGAAAGGCCCGTACAGGACCTGCAACATGCGGTCGTGCATTATCCTGCTGAAATGAAGGGTCTCGCAGGGATCTAATGAAGGGTAGACCACGGGTCGTAACACATCTGAAATGTGACGTCCACCATTCAAAGCGCCGTCAATGCGAACAAGAGGTGACCGAGACGTGTAACCAATGGCACCGCATACCATCACACCAGGTGATACGCCATCATGATGCTATAAACAGAACCTGGATTGATCTGAAAAAAATGACGTTTTGCCATTCGTGCATCCAGGTTCGTCGTTGAGTACACCATCACAGGCGCTCCTGACTGTGATGCAGTGTCAAGGGTAACCGCATCAATGGTCTCAGAGCTCATAGCCCATGCTGCTGCAAACGTCGTCCAACTGTTCGTGCAGATGGTTATTGTCTTGGAAACGTCCCCATCTGTTGTTTCAGGGATCGAGACGTCGCTGCACGATCCGTTACAGCCATGCGGATAAGGTGCCTGTCATCTCGACTGCTAGTGATACGAGGCCGTTGGGATCCAGCACGGCGTTCCGTGTTACCCTCCTGAACCCACCGATTCCATATTCTGCTAACAGTCATTGGATCTCGACCAACGCGAGCAGCAATGTCGCGAAACGATAAACGGCAATCGCGATAGGCTACAATCCGACCTTTATCAAAGTCGGAAACGTGATGGTACGCATTTGTCCTCCTTACACGAGGCATCACAACAACGTTACACCAGGCAACGCTGGTCAACTGCTGTTCGTGTGTGGGAAATCGCTTGGAAACTTTCCTCATGTCAGCACGTTGTTGGTGTCGCCACCAGCGCCAACCTTGTGTTAATGCTCTGAAAAGGTAATCATTTGCATACCACAGAAACTTCTTCCTGTAGGTTAAATTTCACGTCTGTGGCGCGTCATCTTCGTTGTGTAGCAATTTTAATGGCCAGTAGTGTAGATGCTTGTTGAAAACCTTAGCACCAGAGTACGGAACTTCTGTTTGAAGTTTAGACTAGGTGAAGCTGCACAAAATGAATAGAATTACGGATCTGATGCTTGAAATTCCCCCACAATGGACTCAGGAGTGAAGTGTTTGGCCAAGCTGTGTGTTGCTGCTCCTATATTGCTGAATACCGTCCGCATTGGGATACTCTCTTTGTGGACTTTTACAGCCCATACAGTCGTGACGGACCAGCAGCTCGTGATCTAAGTTTGTTAATGCCAGTTTTCGTATCGAAGGTTTTTCTCCTTACCTTCTGTCATTCATTTTGTATGGCATTTACAAAACCTTCTCCTCAATGATAGTGCCCTGTTGCTGACGTTTGACATGATATCTCTCTTCAGGAGGGTACCAGTAAAGGTAGCCGTGGAATTGATTCGAGACTAATCGTAAACTCGTCGAGTATCTGTCCACCTCAGCTAACTTCTAGTTCCACGGAAATTATTGCAAAAAGACGAAAGGCGTCGCAATGGAATGTCCGCTGTCGCCTGTTGAGGCGAATTTGTTTATGAAAGATATCGAGGAGAAAGGCTTGGAGCAATTCCAACTAAAACCAACCTTTTTTTATCGTTATGTGGATGACACTTCTTCATTTTCCCACATGGAAAGGACAGTTTAGGTGAATTTCTCCATCTCTTCCATTCGCTGTATCGCAAAATACAATTTACAACAGAGGTGGTGTAGAATGGTGTCTGCCCGGTCCGTGACGCTCTGGTGAAACGGAAACCAGATGACAAGCTGGGACGTAGTGTGTACAGAAAGCCTGCGCATATGGATCTTTACCAACGCGCCTCCTGTAGTCACCATGACTCCAGACATGAAGGCGTTTTTCACACATTTGTTTAAAGTGTGCGTTAGATCTGCGACCAAGGCAGTCTGAAACACCTGGAGACAATTTTCGGAAGGAATGAGTACAGCAAGAAACAGATATGGCGTGCATTTGGGGCTTTACCTAGGTAACAGCAGGTAAAAAAGGAGGTGCATAATCGCGTTTGCCGGCAGTACCTCCAGTAAAGTAAGCAGAATCTTGGAGCGACACATTAGCAGATATGTATTTCACTCGCATTCTAAGAACTTGAAGCTTCTAGGTTCACTGAAGGGCGATCTAGGCCCTCGTAAATCAGGGGTCTAGCAAATTCTCTGCCTTTGCGGCAAGGAATACACCATAAAAGTTGTACACACAGTAGACAGGAGTGTGACGGCACAGCCCGAAACGGCTGAACGCCAAAATTTTGAAAGGCAGACGCAGCCGTGCACGTGTGTCCTTTTGTGATGGTGAAAGGAGGCGCGAACGAGCGCGCGGGTCTTCGACAGCTGTGGGGTCGTGCCGGCCGTCCTGGTTATCGCTGAAACAACAGGATTTCGGTTATACGATTTTTTTCAACGCCGGTATAACCTGTGTGTTCAAATCGCTCAAAATAACCGATTTAGCATCTATTCCACAATGCCAGGACTTGTAAGCAATGACATCTCGGTCGGCGAATGATTCCAATCAAGGTAGAGAGCCATTCTCACATCGGACAATAGCTAGAGTAAACCATCCACTTCCAGTACTCCCTGTGCCAGCATCAAGACTGAAATTAACCCGACATCCACGGAAAAAATGGGTCCATTTAATATGACACTTTGTGCAGTGCCATTAGTGCCAAGTTTATTCTCGAGGCTTATTACGTGTTTGTAAACTGACATGCGATGACGACATTGACGATAGACACGTCGACGAGGCATAGTGCTTCAATGCTGTTGCAGATAGAGCTCACAGCGGAATGGTTCCGCTGGCGTGAACTGCCCGCTTATTTGGGTATAAAACGCAATAAATTCCTGTTGAATATGGATTAATTAAGGAGTAATTTCAGCGAGCGCTTCGAAGAACACCTTGCAATAATTCTTTTTAAATCAAACGCCATACTTTCTTCGTATAGTCCACTTTTTTCGAAAACCAGTAGTTCTGATTTTAATATCATCCATGTAAGAGATTGTGCGGCAGTTATACGATGAAGTGCTTCTAAGTGTCCTGCTTAAATCTCTCTTAAAAGTAGATTTTAATATTTACGTTTTCCTCTTGGTGTCTTCTGCTTCTGCGCCTGGTTGATCAGCGAACCATTATAAATATGACCACAGTGGCAGTAGTTTTCATGAGGACTTAACTGTGAAATTCATTTCAGCTTCACGTAGGTGGCCCAAATAAAGCAGTTCCGATAACTACGAACTAAACACAAATCTTAACTATATGTAACGGCTGGTCCTCTTACTGAAGAACATATTCTGAAACAGAATGGTGCTTGTTCTGTGAGTTCGCGTATAATGACAGGCTAATCATCTGAAAAACTAAATTCTAAGGATCAAATAAACGGCATGCTATCTCATTCGAAAACCTCCGGCAGAAGTGAACGCGTACTGATTGGTATGAAAACATTAATTCCTGTATAAGTGAAAATTTGTGACGGTCTTTTCTTTACAATTCTTTGACAAGACAAAATCTTACCTCAATTTTACACCCTTAATCGACGTTGCGGTTTTATATTACTTTTTTGTACTTTCACGTAAGCAATATTTTCTTGAATTCGAACTAGTTTTGTATAGTTTTCTAATGTATTTGCTGATTAGTTTACGTACGCAAGAAATTTCGGAAACAGTATTCGGGTCAGCTATATTACTTGCTGTCCATCAACTTCTTTTGAAGCAAGAATACAAAAGTCTGTATTCTTTCAACATTTTATAAAGGTTTATGTCATTTCAAGAAGGAACTCTGTTGACCATTAACCTCTTAATTGATACATATTCATTAAACTTAAGATTTAAACTTTTTATAATACGGACACGAGCTGTTTTCTGCCTAGTATACTAAAAATCAGCACTGTCACATACACATTTTCCCTTTAGAAACCTTTGTCAATGCATATTCGAGATATCTAGAATAATTACAAAGCGTGAAAACTTCGAGTAGTTATCCAAGATGCCTGCAGTACAATTTCGCAATTCTATTGTCTTAACAAGAGAGGGGGTAAGCAGTTCCTCCACATACATTTATCTCCGGAAACAGTCATATAATAGACTACCAAGCATAGACTGTCGTAGATTCTTGTAGTATTGTACCTCGCTCTACTATCCTAAAATTTTTTATTATTAGTTTGAGTCTACTGCAGTCCGGTATTTCAGTTTATATACGCTGAATAGCCTGCCTAATTTCGCGTAGAGCCACCGGAACACGCAGAAGTGCCGCAACAGGACATGACATTGACTCGACTAATGTCTGAAGTAGTGCTGGAGGGAACGGACACCATGAATCCTGCAGCGCAGTCCATAAATCCGTAAGAGTACAAGGGGGTGGAGATCCCTTCTGCACAGCACTTTGCAAGGCACCCAGATATGCTCAATAATGTTCGTGTATGGGGAGTATGGTGGCCAGCGGAAGTGTTTGCTCTCAGAAGAGTGTTCCTGGAGCCACTCTGTTGCAATTCTGGACGTGTGGGGTGTCGCATTGTCCTGCTGGAATTGCCCAAGTGCGTCGGAATGCACAATGGACATGAATGGATGCAGGTGATCAGACAAGGTGCTTACGTACGCGTCACTTGTCAAAGTCGTACCTAGATGTAGCAGGGGTCCCGTACCGTTCCAACTGCACAAGCCCCTCACCATTACAGAGCCCTGCTGCATGAAGGTCCATGGATTCATGAGGTTGTCTCCATAACCGTACACTTCCATCCGCTCGATACAATCGGGAACGAGACTCGTCCGACCAGGCAACATGTTTCCAGTCATCAACAATCCAATGTCGGTGTTGACAGGCCCAGGCCAGGCGTAAAGCTTTGCGTCGTGCAGTCATCAAGGCTAAAATGAGTGGGCCTACGGTTCCGAAAGTCCATATCGGTGATGTTTCGTTGAATGGTTCGCACGCCGACACTTGTTGATGGCCCAGAACTGAACTCTGCAACAATTTGAGGAAGGATTGTACGTTTGTCACGTTGAACGATTCTCTTCAGTGATCGTTGGTCCCGTTCTTGCAGGATCTTTGTCAGGCCGTAGCGACGTCGGAGATTTGGTGTTTCATCGGATTCCTGACATTCACGGTACACTCGCGAAATGGTCGTACGGGAAAATCCCCACTTCATCGCTATTGAGATGCTGTGTCCCATCGCTCTTGCGCCGACTATAACACCACGTTCAAACGCAGTTAAATCTTGATAACCTGCCATTGTAACAGAGGAAACCTACCTAACAAATGCGCCAGACACTTTTTGTATTATCTAGGTATTGGGTAGGAGTTGCCGTATTGTGCCTGTTTACATATCTCTGTATTTGGATACGCATGCCTATATCGGTTTCTTTAGCGCTTCAGAGTAATTTGACAGATATATTTAATTCCCAAAAAACGGCACAATAAGCACCTAGTCGACAAGGAAGTCTAGTTTAATGGCTCATGATTTTTTTCACTATTATTTGTGTCAGGTTCTGTTAAGTTCTTCGTGTCCAGTAATATAAGAGTACCTCGAATTTAATGAGAAAGATAATTTCTTAACTATTGTTGAGACGACTTCAGCAAATGACTTTCATTCATCCGCATATCGTGTTCTATAAATCCTATCTTGAAGGACAGTAGTCATGGACAGAGAAAGATTCAAGCTAAACACTGATGGAAACTGAGAGTCTTACATCATTAACGTCTTGACCGCGCGATAGCAAACGTATTGCATCGTAGTATTTCCATGATGGTGGAATATGTTGATTGACGTTTTATCCTTATGCCAGCTTATTTCCAGTATTTTCAGCACAGTTATTGGATATCGAAACGCAGCACGTTCACGGGGCGTGCTTGTACTTCTTATCACCAACTTACGGACTCTGAGAAAGGTCGAGTCATTGGCATGAAGGACGTGGGAGCATCATACTGAGCGACTGCACACATAGTTGGCTACAGTGCGATGATTGCGGAAACAGTGGAGATGAGGTGGAAGCAAGGCAAACGTATTGCAGCAGATCTAGGCACGGGTCGTTCCAGAGATACTGCACGAATAGAATATACTTACATTGTCAATAGTATCTGGCGACCGCAGGTTCGAATCCTGCCTCGGGCATGGATGTGTGTGATGTCCTTAGGTTAGTTAGGTTTAAGTAGTTCTAAGTTCTAGGGGACTGATGACCATAGATGTTAAGTCCCATAGTGCTCAGAGCCATTTGAACCATTGTGTAGAGCAAAAATCAAATGAGACATTGAAGTATAGTGATCAGTGACGAACCACGCTTCTGTTTGCGGCGGTCAAATCGACGCCAACGTGTCCGTAGAAGACCTGGTGATAAGTCACATGAAGCAGTAATTCTTAATATGTATAGCACTTCCACTTCTGGAATCACTGTACAACGATGACGATAGGACTGACTCGATAATTGTTGGAGGACTGCTGATTGCTTTCACGTATGTGGCCAGATTATATATCCTACTGTCATATTCTTCATGACCAGGGTACCTAATGGGATAAAGCAAGACCTCATAGTGCAGTTTACATCACTAACGTCTTGAGGAATGCACTAATAACTGAGTGGCCTGCCAAGTCCCCAGATAAGTCATCCATAGAGAACGTCTGTGATGCCATTGTAAGACGTATACATTCATACCATCCTTCAGTCAGCAACGTCCACAAACTGATGCGGCATCTATTTAGGGGCATGGCAAGAAATTCCTCAAGATGACATTCGAGGCTGTTTGCTTTCATGCCACAACCATAGAGTGTTTTTTTTTTGCCCGAGGGGGTGGAGGGTTAACATCTCTTACTGATATTGATGATAGACATCGGTTCCGAATGAAATGAAAGTATAATCATTTACTACCTATAGTTTTTAATGTTAAAAGAATTCCGAGCTCCACGTGGTTTGGAGTCGTCTTATAAGTGACTTGGTACGTTAGTTCAAATGTCCGAGAGAGGCAACAGCGTACCTATATCAACAGCACAATGAGTAGTAGAGCTTTATCTTATCGCATGTGATAAAGTTTGATACATATCGGATTGGAGTTTCCATTCTACATTAACAAACAGCAGAGGACACTGCTATCTCGTTGCCTGACCATGGACGTTAATGTGCCGGATAAACTAACACTTTCACTATCTTCTCTGGTTCAGTGCTTCTTGGTCATTTATAAAAGGAGGTGGGCTAGGTACATCTAATTGAGCAGATAATGATTCACATATTAAAGGGACAATTTTGCCAACGGATAACGCAACGGGAAAACACAAGCAACCAAAGAAGCTAGCTCGTTGAAAATATTAGCGCCACAGTCAGACACGATTCCTTACTACAGGGGTCGTAGTTTTATTTACTGGCTGCATTAGAATCATAACTGAGATATTTCAATTCAGTAGTCTATTAACAGGAGAGATCAGGTGGTTCAAATCATTAGTCAAAACAATTGTGGGTTCTCATTTAGATATATGAAGTATTCCAACATTTCTGCCATATCTCAGTGAGGAACAAACAACAATAAACATATTACACGCGCTGATGGTCTTCAGCTTAACCTAATCGGTCTCGTAAATCATGCATGGGAGAGGGAGGAATATTATATTGTTATAATGAAATCCTGATTCACGCATAACTTTCAGTTTCATGCCGCTCATACATGGGATAGTGGATCCAAATTCGAAAGATAAACTAAACAAAATTGCTACTGGGCTCTTCATGGTTTTGGAGGGAAGAAACCAACCGCATGTGGGGTGCATAGGATAATGCAAATTGGGGCAAAAAGGTTCAAGCAGACAGAATTATATATGATAAAATACAAGAAAATCATTAATATACCCCAAAAAATTCATCACAAGCTTTTCCTATTATGAAATTCCACAAGAATGATAAGTGTGCAAAGACCGTCCACCCAACACCATTCGGGATATTGGAGATCAATGCTATAAACATTTACTCACAATATTCGATCGTTATCGGACTGATGACAAAGCTTGACACGCATGACCTGTTTTGAATTTCTACCAGAACGCCCACGTGTAAAGCTGGAAATTAGTGGCTCAAACGTGTACTTACCAATGGATCGTTCTTGGATTAATAGCAAAATTTGACGCGCTTCACACGCAAGTCATATTTTTAACTGACGTAGGATGCAGATAGTCCCTTCGCCATGCAGAATTACATTAACCATCGGACCAAAAATGAAATAAAATCAAATAATTTCACACACAAGATTACTTAAATATTTCACACTTCAGTCAAGAAAGCCTAGATTGAAAACACTGTAAGAGATTCCCCATTCTTCTTTGCGACCACATGGTTGACTGAAGAAAAAGGGTGATGCCCATTCTACAAAAAAACCATAAAATACTCAGCAAACAAGTTAACTAAAACTAATGAACGCAAGAGAACGGAAAAAAGAACTCGATAAACATCGAATGTGCTAAAAGCAATGCAGGATTAACTTCGTATGACTAGACTGAAAATGAACACTATGCTCTCATTACAAAAATAGGTGATTTTACTTGCAAAATGACTAAAACTCGTGATGACAAAATAACCCTGACTACGACGGTGGTGAAAAAGAACGGATTAGTAATTATGGCTACAATGTACCTCATCCTTTTGAAATTTATTGGACTGCCTGACGGAGATATCTACAGCGTGCAACCACCTTCTCAGACATACGGAAGACGGGTGACGTAAAGTGGAGGGGCTCCGCTAATGCTCACTCGGCTCATCCCTGAAGTGGAGGAGAGGACTTCCCACAAAACCCCGAAGTTTCTGCCATTAGAGTTGCGTCTTTGACCTAACAACCCGTATATCAACTTCTGGCATAGGTAACAGCTGTGACACGTCGTGGCATGGAAGCAATGAGGCCTTGATCGGCTGCTGGAGAAAGCTCGCAACACATCAGCACACACAAATCACGTAATTCCCGTAAATTTCGGAGGGGGTGGGGGGACGGGATGAACTCTGACGCCCCGTTCAATCATATTCTTGATATGTTTGATCGGGTTCAGATCTGGCGTTTTGGGGGTCAGCACATTAATTGGAACTCACCACTGTGTTCCTCAAACCCACTCCATCACACTCCTGGCCTTGTGACTTGGCGCATTATCCTGTTGAAAAATGCCACTGCCGTCGGGAAACATGATCGTTATTAAGGGGTGTACGTGGTCTGCAACCAGTGTACAATACTCCTTTGCCATCATGGATCCTTTCACGAGCTTTCTTTCTTTCTTTCTCGGGCCTTTGTCCCACTCCAACGCGGGGTAGGCTTTGTTATTACGGATTTGGCAGTGTTAACTACAGAGGGTGGCCGGATGCCCTTCCTGCCGCCACCCCGAACCCCCCGGGACGGAAGTAGTGTACCCCAGCTGTCTGCGTCTAGTGTAAGTCCTGAAATAGTGCGAACGTTTTCAAATGTCTATGATTGGTGTAACTGAGGCGGAACTTGAGGACCAACCCGGTATTCACCTTGCGGGATGTGGAAAACCGCCTAAAAACCACATCCCGGCTGGCCGGCAGACCGGACCTCGTCGTTAATCCGCCGGGCGGATTCGATCCGGGGCCAGCGTGTCTACCCAACTCCGGGAATCACCGCATTTGCACTCTCTTGCACGAGCTCCACTGAACCCAAGGAAACCGGAAACCCACGTGAATGTTCGCCAGAGCATAATGGACTCGCTGCCAGCTTGTCTCCGTCCCACCATACGGATGTCAAGGAGCTATTCCTCTGGAAGACGACAGATTCGCGCCCTCTCATTGGCATGATGAAGAAGGTATCGGTATTCATCAGACCTTGTAGCGCTCTGCCACTGCGCCAACGTACAGTGCCAATGGTCACGTACTCATTTCAGTCATAGTTGTCGATGTCGTGATGTTAACATTGTGAGATGCATGGGCCTTCGGAGTGTGCGGTGCACTGTGCGTTCAGAAACACTTGTCTGTCCAACATTAAGGTCTGATGTTACTTCCGCCACAGCTCAACGCTTGTCCTGCTTTCCCAGTCTGCCCAGCCTACCACGTTCTACATCTGTAATGAGGGGTGTCCGCCCAATATCACGACGTCTGGATGTGATTTCACCTTGGTTTCGCCACGTGTTGAAGATCCTCACCACAGCACTCCTCTAACACCCGAGAAATCGTTCAGTTTCCGAAATGCTCGGGCCGAGCCTCTGGGCCTTTACAATCCATCTTCTGTCAATATCAGGTAGATCGCCCGCCTTCCCCATTCTACACACGGATATGGTTCAAATGTCTCTGAGCACTATGCGACTTAACTTCTGAGGTCATCAGTCGCCTAGAACTTAGAACTAATTAAAACTAACTAACCTAAGGACATCATACACATCCATGCCCGAGGCAGGATTCGAACCTGCGACCGTAGCGGTCGCTCGGCTCCAGACTGTAGTGCCTAGAACTGCACGGCCACTCCGGCCGGCTACACACGGATAGCACGCTCGCTGATACTTCATGGTCCGTTCGTGTGTCTGACTAACAGTCATTGCTTGACAGGTGACGCTGCTATGTCCTGGACGAGTTATATCGATAGTAGGTCAGTGGTCATAATGTTCCGGCTGATCCGTATATGTGAAACACGTATCCCTCAAGTACAGTTGATATATTCACGAAATCACAATCCAAACATTCATTCAGTCCATAACTGATAGGAATATAATGCAAACGACGAAAGGATATGCACAATAAGGTAAATAAATAAAGACAGTGGTGCCCATCCCTTCGCAAGAGGCTCTCGATATCACAACAAAATATGAATATGACCAATTTATCATAATTAATAAGGAACACTATGTACATGGATATAAAGTAGCGGGGTGGAAACACCAGTTCCTTCTCACTGTCAAATATTCTAACAACAAATTATGACTAATGTTAAAACTATTAACTATAGATTTGGTTCTTGACGTTTTTTCGGCGTAATGAGTATTCCATGAGGTTTCGTGATTGCGCCCGGATGATGTCGACATCTTGCCACGATATTTCTGCGGACAATCGATCAATCATCTTCAACTGAGCGTTTTACAGTGCAAAACACTTATTTGAAGATGGCTGACTGCCTGTCAGCCGAAATATCGTAGTACGATGTTGAAGCGATCCGGCTGCAATCCCGAAGCTTCATGGAATATCTCTAGATTACTTGAAGGAGTATCGAAAACTTCCAGGAAAATCGAAAGTACAGACGAAATGAGACACGAAACCGGAATCTTACTTCGCGTGGACAAGCTCTCAACGAACTGAGCACGATTTACACTACTGGCCATTAAAATTGCTACACCATGAAAATGAGATGCTACAGACGCGAAATTTAACCAACAGGAAGAAGATGCTGTGATATGCAAATGATTAGCTTTTCAGAGCATTCACACAAGGTTCGCGCCGGTGGCGACACCTACAACGTGCTGACCTGAGGAAAGTTTCCAACCGATTTCTCATACACAAACAGCCGTTGACTGGCGTTGCCTGGTGGAACGTTGTTGTGATGATTCGTGTAAGGAGGAGAAATGCGTACCATCACGTTTTCGACTTTTATATAGGTCGGATTGTAGCCTATCGCGATTGCGGTTTATCGTATCGCGACATTGCTGCTCGCGTTGGTCGAGATCCAATGACTGTTAGCAGAATATGGAATCGGTGGGTTCAGGAGGGTAATACGGAACACCGTGCTGGATCCCAACGGCATCGTATCACTAGCAGTCGAGATTACAGGCATCTATCCGCATGGCTGTAACGGATCGTGCAGCCACGTTTCTATCCCTGAGTCAACACCTGGGGACGTTTGCAGGACAACAATCATCTGTACGAACAGTTCGACGACGTTTGCAGCAGCACGGACTATCAGCTCGGAGACCATGGCTGCGATTACCCTTGACGCTGCATCACAGACAGGAGCGCCGGCGATGTTGTACTCAACGACGAACCTGAGTGCACGAATGGCAAAACATCATTTTTTCGGATGAATCCAGGTTCTGTTTACAGCATCATGACGGTCGTATCCGTGTTTGGCGACATCGCGGTGAACGCACATTGGAAGCGTGTATTCGTCATCGCCATACTGGCATATCACCCGGCGTGATGGTATGGGGTGCCATTGGTTACACGTCTCGGTCACCTCTTGTTCGCATAGACGGCACTTTGAACAGTGGACGTGACATTTCAGATGTGTTACGACCCGTGGCTCTACCCTTCATTCGATCCCCGTGAAACCCTACATTTCAGCAGGATAATGCAAGACCGCATGATGCAGGTCCCGTACGGGCCTTTCTGCATACGGAAAATGTTCTACTGCTGCCCTGGCCAGTACATTCTCCAGATCTCTAACCAATTGAAAACGTCTGGTCATTGGTGGCCGAGCAACTGGCTCGTCACAATACGCCAGTCACTTGTCTTGATGAACTGTGGTATCGTGTTGAAGCTGCATGGGCAGCTGTACCAGTATACGCCATCGAAGCTCTGTTTGACTGAATGCCCAGGCGTACCAAGTCCGTTATTACGGCCAGAGGTGGTTGTTCCGGGTACTGATTTCTCAGGATCTATGCACCCAAATTCCGTGAAAATGTAATCACATGTTAGTTCTAGTATAATATATTTGTCCAATGAATACCCGTTTATCGCCTGCATTTCTTCTTGGTGTAGCAATTTTAATGACCAGTAGTGTATTATGATGTCAGGAAGCTTCAAGAATGTCCTTAAACGCAGTCGCCGCGTGCTTCCTGGATGCTATCACGGAGGAACGCCCTTTGAGAAGGGGTCAGATGTACGGACCTGCTGCGGCCAGCGGTCGAGCATGGAGCGCTGGTCGTCGATGACGAGGACGTCGGGCGGCGGCTGCACGGCGGCGGCCTGCAGCGTGGGCCCCAGGTGCTGCGCCACCCAGTCTCGCTGTTCCGTCGCCGACCAGCCCATGCAGTTGAACCAGAAGTCAGAGTTGCCGTCCGTCGGCTCGTTCTGCGCCGATAGCACCCAGATGGGGAGCCCCACCGAGGCGTACTCCTCCACGAACCTGCGCACCAAAGGACCGATCGCTAGCGACAGTTTCCCTACAATACCGCCAGTATAGTAAACGTCAGAGAATTGTTCGCTGCTATGGAGAGGCCAGGCATGTTTACCTGTAAAACATTTTTTAAATTGAATCTCAAGGATTGAAACTGGTTGGTGGACTGAAACTATAGCCCCATTGGCAAAAATCGTACACTATGTTGTGACACTGTCTTGTGACGTCCCCAGCCGAGAAAACGTACTTAGGTTTCTATAACACATTTTCGCTCTATGTTTACTGACAAAGAAGAGAGCCCTCCGATGCCGCTACACAGCCTGACGAAAGAAGTGAACCACCCTGATGAGATGGTCGGATGTCAATGTAACTTGGTGTACGTACACATCATGGACGGGCACGTAAATAATTACAGTTGCAATCCTCTATGACAGCTACAAATGCCACCACAGTGGCTGTTCGTGTTTAGTGTTGTTACCAGACCTGGTATGGTGTACTCTGGGTGACAGAAGTCGTGGAATAGCAATATGCACATACTGCATAGCTGGCGGTAGTATCGCATACACATGGTATATTAATTCTCGTCGGGCGGCCATAATCACGTTGGAAGGCTTTTCACATGAATCACCTACGTACAAATGGCGGCTTCGGCAATGCGATATTGGCAAAGCCGCCATTTGTAAGCAGGTGATTCATGTGAAGCGGTTTCCGACGTGATTATGGCCGCCCGACGAGAATCAACGGACTTTGAACGCGGGAAGACAGTTGGAACCTGATGCATGGTACATTCGCCGTCCGCAGTGGCCGAGCGGTTCTAGGCGCTACAGTGTGGAACAGCGCGACCGCCACGGTGGCAGGTTCGAATCCTGCTTCGGGCATCGATATGTGTAATGTCCTTAGGTTGGTTAGGTTCAAGTAGTTCTAAGTTCTAGGGGACTGATGACCTCAGAAGTTAAGTCCCATAGTGCTCCGAGCCATGGTACATTCCATTTCGGAAATAGGTAGGGAATTCAATATGCAGAGCTATAAAGTGTCAAGAGTGTGCCGAGAATGCCAAATTTAACTCATTACTTCTTACAAAGAACAAAACATTGGTCGAAAGCCTTCTCTTAACGACAGAGAACAGTAGCGTTTGCGTAGATTTGTCAATAATAACAGACAAGTGACACTGTATCAAATAACGGCAGAAACCAGTGTGGGTCGTACGACAAACGTATCCCTTGGGACACTGCGGTGAAATCTGGCGTTAATGGCCTATGGCAGCAGACAACCTTTGCTAACAGCATGAAATCGCCTGCAGAGCCTCTCCTGGGCCCAGGACCATCTCAGGTAGACGTTAGAAGACGGAAAAATCGCGGCATGATCAGGTAAGTCTCGACTTCAGTTGGCAAGAGCTGATGGTGGGGTTAGAGTGTACTGCAGACCCCATAAAGCCATGGACTCAAGTTGTCGACAAGGCACTGTGCAAACCGGTGGTGGCTCCGTAATGGTGTAGGCTATGATTACATGGGGTGGACTCGGTCGTGGTTACGTTCGGCTACTTGGAGATCTTCTATAGTCAGTCATGGACTTCATGTTCCCAAAGAGCGATGGAATTTTTATGCATGACAATGGGCCATGTCAGTGGGCCACAGTTGTTCGCGACTGGTTTGAAGAACATTCTGGACAAGGTGTAAGTGGGCTGCTTCTGTGTAGCGCTTTACTTGGACCTGTGTGACTGCACTTTCTTTGTAAGAGGCTCTGTGGCTGGCTGGACTCGTTGTTGAAAGTTAATCGCCAGTAGTGTTGGGCAGTTGGAAATTAGTCGCCAGCAGTGATGGAAGTACTGTTGAGCAGTTGAAGATGGATGGCCAGCAGTGATGGATTTTAGATGTGAGAAGTTAGCATTGATGGAGGGTAGAGGTCTGAAGTGTTAGCTTAGGCTAACGATCTGTACATGTTCGACCTGGAGACTGAATATTGTTCATGATTATATATCTTTGTACTAGATGTCAATGACGATTTATGTTTGCGTCTGAACTGGATGTCACATTATTAAGGTAGAAAATACATTATTTGGTTTGCAACAAAATCTTTCCTTTGCTAACCACATGCCTATTAGGAGTTAGAGGCTTTAGCAGTTAGAATCTTTTATTTAGCTGGCAGTACTGACGTTCGCTGTATTGCCGTAGTTCACCTAATGAAGATTTTTGTGAGGTAAGTGCTTAATGAAATGTATAGGTTATTGTTAAGATTTCTTTTTAGTCACGGCCATTCTTTTGAATTAATTTTTTGAAGTCAGGTTTTAATTTTTTTGAGCAGTCATATTGCGTTGCGCTAGAATATTGTGGGTCAGTGTTGACATGATAAGAATAAGTAAAGAGAAAGTAGGGTCACTAGCTTTCAGTTTCACTCAGCAGTTTAAGCAAAATATTTAATAAAGAAGTTACAAATGCGAGCGAATGATTTGGCCACCCAGATCGCCTGTCATCAATCCCATCGTCGCGCGAAGTGGCCGCGCGGTTTGAGGCGATATGTCACGGATTTCGCGACCCATCCCGCCGGAGGTTCGAGTCCTCCTACGGGCACGGGTGTGTGTGTGTTGTTCTTAGCATAAGTTAGTTTAAGTAGTGACCTCAGCAGTTTGGTCCGTTAGGAATTCACACACATTTGAATTTCCTGAACATGAATACCATCGAACATTTATGGGACAGTATCGAGAGGTCGGTTCGTGCACAACATCCTGCACCGGCACACTTTCGCAGTTATGGACGTCTGGAGAGGCATTATGGCTCAGTTTTCTCCTGGGGACTTCCAACGACTCGTTTATTCCATGCCACCTCGAGCCGCTACGCAAAACCGGGCAAAAGGAGGTCTGACACAACATTACGAGGTATTCCATCACTTCTCTCCTTTCAGTGTCTGAACTGGGAGGACAGCATCAGAAGTTCAGTAATCACTATGAAGGACACGAAGACGTCACTTACTCCTACGAGACGATGTTATCACCATCTGTGGTCGAGTGGTAGCGTTCTCGCTTCCCGCGCCCGGGTTCCCGGGTTCGATTCCCGGCGGGGTCAGGGATTTTCTCTGCCTCGTGATGACTGGGTGTTGTGTGTTGTCCTTAGGTTAGTTAGGTTTAAGTAGTTCTAAGTTCTAGGGGACTGATGACCATAGATGTTAAGTCCCATAGTGCTCAGAGCCATTTGAACCATTTTTTTTTATCACCATCTGACAGCGTCTGAACTGTTTCTGTTTGGCCGGCTGATCGAACTGTGCAGTATCCAGATTAGTAGGGCATTCGGATGTGACAGTGGTCAGATGCGAGGGCAGCCATACTAGCATCAAGGATCCGGTCGATCACGTCTGAAAATCTGCAGGAGTTACAATGTGCTTGATGCACAATACAGCGATCCTGCCTTGGTGGTGGTACATATCCCCACTCTCAGATAAAGCACATCCCATATAACACTGGATATAGGGCTGTTAAGACAGCAGCACAAACGGCTGCGTCTGGAGTGGTGATATGACGGGGAAACATGGACTGCTGATGAATGGCGCTGCATTGTGTACAGCGGTGAATCGCGGGCTCGCATTACACCAGATAATTATTCTCGGTAAGTATGGTGGCGAGTCAAGTCAGGGACTTCAAATATCTGGGGGCAGTATTCAGAGATGAACCATCCAGTAAAATGGAAATACAGGCAAGACTACAGGTATGTAATCGCTGTAACCAGAAGTTTGTCCAGACATTTCAAAATAAACATCTACAAAACACTTCTACAGCCAGTACTATATGGATGTGCCACCTGGAGTACAACCAAGCCGGATATGAACAGACTGATGGTATTTGAACGGAAAGACCTTCGTAAGATTTTTGGACCAGTTTATGTTAATGAGAGTGAAAAATGGAGGATTCGTCACAATACAGAGTTGTACAATATTTACAATGAGCCGAACATCGTGGCTATAATGAAGACACGACAACTCCAGTGGGCAGGGCATGTTACTCGAATGCAGGACAACCGATGGCCGAAAACTGTACTCAGCGCCAAGCCAACCGGCAGAAGGCCCGTAGGAAGACCTAGAACTCGATGGAGTCACTGCGTATTCAAAGACCTTTTGGGACGTTCCAAACATAATGTCTGTTATTGAAAGATATTACACAGCCGGAAAAAAATTAGTACACCCTTTCAGAGGTTCCCAATTCGCTCAAGATTTGTTATTGCAACAGTGCATGGAAATAGGTCGACTCACAACCCCAAATCCTTACTTTGAAATTGACCAACATTCTAAATTCAGAAAAGTTCTTCTGTTTAAATACCTTGGATCACGTTTCAACAGTAAAAATATCATATCCAGTGGGCAGGGCATGTTGCTCGAATGCAGGACAGCCGATGGCCGAAAACTGTACTCAGCACCAAGCCAACGGCAGAAGGCCCGTAGTAAGACCTAGAACTCGATGGAGTCACTGCGTATTCAAAGACCTTTTGGGACGTTCCAAATATAATGTCTGTTATTGAAAGATATTACACAGCCGGAAAATAATTAGTACACCCTTTCAGAGGTTCCCAATTCGCTCAAGATTTGTTATTGCAACAGTGCATGGAAATAGGTCGACTCACAACCCCAAATCCTTACTTTGAAATTGACCAACATTCTAAATTCAGAAAAGTTCTTCTGTTTAAATACCTTGGATCACGTTTCAACAGTAAAAATATCATATCCAGTGGGCAGGGCATGTTGCTCGAATGCAGGACAGCCGATGGCCGAAAACTGTACTCAGCGCCAAGCCAACCGGCAGAAGGCCCGTAGGAAGACCTAGAACTCGATGGAGTCACTGCGTATTCAAAGACCTTCAGAGAGTGGGACTGCTGGAAGGATGGCAGAAAGGTGCCGAAGACAGGCTGAAGTGGAGGCAAGCTCTCAAAGCAGCGCGCGGTCCATTGGGCCTGATCGCGTAAAGTAAAGTAACCAAGTAAAGAGTATGGTGGCGAGCTGGGGAGAGGTCACTTTCTTCCAATATTTTGAAGGGGCACAGCAGCGTTACTCCTGGCTTCTTGGTGTGGAGAACCATCGGGTATTGCTTCAGGTAGCAGCTGGTAGTGACCGAGAGAACTCTGGCTGCACAACAGGACGCCAAGGTCATCCCGCATTCCAGTCTGGAACCGCGCGACCGTTACGGTCGCAGGTTCGAATCCTGCCTCGGGCATGGATGTGTGTGATGTCCTTAGGTTAGTTAGGTTTAAGTAGTTCTAAGTTCTAGGGGACTGATGACCTCAGAAGTTAAGTCCCATAGTGCTCAGAGTCATTTGAACCATTTTCATCCTGCTTCCGCACGTGTTACCTCTCAGGCGACAGTATCGTGAGGACATTTTTCAGCAAGACAATGCTCCTCCACATCCTCCGCACATGGCATGTCTCTATGGAGTGTCTCCGTAATGTTGAGGTAATCGCTTGTCCAATAAGATCCCCACACCTGACCTCGACAGAACATATGTAGATCCAACACGGACGCAACTGCGTCCCTTTTGCCAGTACCCAGGATATTTAGAACTAGTTACAACAGTTGTGGGCCGGCTTCCCAACCGAATCAGTGGGTGCATTCAGGCCAGACGGGGTGCAAAGTCATACTGATACGTGGGCACAGACTGCCAAGTCGTTTTTAAATCTACTCGAAATTGTAATTACTGAAATATCACATACCTTCTCAACCCCTGAAGTTTCATTTAGTTTCCTCCTCACCTTCTGGGTGCTTCAAACTTTTTGTCGGGTATTCTATTTAGTGCACAGGAGAAAGAGATTACGAAGAACGACATCGTTTACGCCAGGGTTTTAGTTTAAATGAGCGCATTATTTAGAACTAATACATAGTTTCGAGAGTGGGTTTATTCTCGGCTTCATAGTGGACGTGGACACATCATATTTGTAAGAGGTATAAAACAACTACATACGACACGCACTGTTATGAAAGGCGCGTTCGTCCATTATGCATGGTATGTGGTTTCTGTTACACATTTCTCACGGGGCCGATATGTACACAGCCATTGTGTTCTTCAGAATGAGCGCATCCTCGAAACCATTTAAACTTTATATCCTGGTGAAAATGATTCTGTTTGTAAAAGTGATAGCGGCAGATTTGCCCACCTAGAAGAAGTCAGTCGAAAGAATTTATAAATATTTGGATATCACATAAGCATTTCCTATAGATACATGCTTAATCGGTTGTTAATATTTAATGATGCTCTATTGTGCTCTCATTTATTGATAACATTAGTTGCAAACCATCAGTTTGAGGATAAGAGCAATCATGAAACTCCCAGTAACGAAACCGGAAAGAAAAAAATATGTACACTATCACCGAATGAATTTAACGTTAGCACAAAAGAGATTGAAAAATTCATCTATAAAAGTCCTCAGCAAACGACCTATGGATATAAAAGATCAACAGATGACTCTAATTTTTAATGTAATTTTGTTTTTGCTTGATAACTCCCCCAAAAGGATGCACAGAAGAAACGATGGAATTGTTAGTATGTTGCGCGGGGCTGTAAACTAGTCATTTTGCAAACTGGAATTCCTGTCTTAAGACGTATATTTCCTGCGCTGTGGGGCGCCGAAGTTTGAGAACACTAGTGTCAAAGTTTCTTGAGACTATGCTTGGCATCCCAATAGCTCATGTAACCCGTCTGGCATCAGTGTAAAGCGGACACACCGACTGTACCTGTGCAATTCTTAGTACGTTGAGTAGGATGATAAACTGATAATTTTCACAGAAGTAATCAGTGTCCTGAAATTCGTATTGTGAAGCATGAAAGAACGAAGAGATTAGTGTTAAACGTCACTCGACAAAATGGTTCAAATGGCTCTGAGCACTATAGGACTTAACTTCTGTGGTCATCAGTCCCCTAGAACTTAGAACTACTTAAACCTAACTAACCTAAGGACATCACACACATCCATGCCCAAGGCAGGATTCGAACCTGCGACCGTAGCAGTCGCGAGGTTCCGGACTGAGCGCCTTAACCGCGTCACTCGACAACGAGGTCATTAGGTACACAGTACAAGCTCGGAGTAGGGGAGGCTGCGGAATGGAAGTGGCCGTGCCTTCCGAAGGAACTATGCCGGCATTTACCATAAGCGATTTAGGGAAATCAAGGGAAACCTAAATCAGGACGGCGGGACGCGGGTTTGAGCCGTCGTCCTCCCGAATGCGAGTCCAGTGTGCTAACCACTGCGCCACCCCGCTCGGAGTGGGAGGAGCTTGAAAGTTAGAGAAATGTTGGCACTGCTGATGACTCAGTGTTCCGCAAAGCCAAGGGGCCCGGGTTCGATTCCCGGCTGGAGCAGCAGATTTTCTCCGCTCAGAGACTGGGTGTTGTGTTGTTCACATCATCATCTCATCCCCCATCTAAACGCTGAAGTCCCCCAATGTGGCGTCGAATGCTCTCGGCGGCCGAACTTCCCCGAATGGGGGACTCCCGGCCCACAATACCGTACGTTCATTTTCAGACTTCCACATTTCGTTGAGAAACTTACGCCGTGCAAATGCATTCCAAGAAGCTTGCAAACTTTCCTCCTCCAGTGTGATATCACAGTGTACATCGACGGTGTGGAGAGCGAGCCACATCGTGAAATAAGTGTGACTTCGTGTTCACTATTTCCATAACAGTGTGCATTCCTGTGATAAAGTCTCAGGAGTGGCACACTTTATCATCTTCACAGTGTTCCACGTACTACAGGCAAGATGCATAAGATCAGTCGACCAGTCAATCGATTTTCGTATATGGCGACCAGATGATGCCGCATATTTATATAAAAAACGTCCGTCGTTTTGCAGCCACATTAACAAACGAACCAGTGTCACACCGCGTCCAACTGGATGGGAAGAACGTATCTGGCAAACATGAAGCAGATCGGTCCTGTTAGTCTGTTTGGTATTAAATTAGTTTCAATGATGTAATCACGAATTATAGCAAACCATACGTTCAACTGAACCTGTGTTGGTTTCTTCCAACGCCTTGAGCACGTGGATTTTAATTTGTCGAAATATCTGTATTGTGAGGGTTCTCAAAGCTGTCTATAGTGAGCTCTCGTTCATCAGTGAACAGCACCATAGTACCGCCTTGTGGCGAGAGAATATATATATATATATATATATATATATATATATATATATATATATATATATATATATATATATATATACTACTGCTTAAGTGTAGTGGATAGCCCTCTCGTACTATAGCCTGCACTTTCTGTAGATAGCACAGATGTACCTGGTTCTTATGCACTCACACACTTAAGGAGTGCAAGTGGGCGGTTCCTCTTAAAACCTCCTCAAGGGCAACTGTTGGAGCCAAGCAGGGACAGCCGACATCCGCTTTTGATGCTATTGAACAGAAATGCACTGTATTGGTGCTGTGTTCGGAAGGCCCAGAAAAACAATGTATACTTCTAACAATCACACAGCTTGACTGTATACACAATAAAATTTAAGGACAGAAAGCCCACTTTGAAGTATATACACGCTATAATCCTGGGAATATCTCAGGTGGAAAACATCATTTTCGTGTCTCTCTTGCTGTTTTCACCGTTTTACTGTGGGAAACATTTCTACAAACAACTGTACAGCAGTTCATCGTTCCCACTAACTTTGCCGTGTGAAAGCAGCACATTAGTCATTTCGAAACTCGTTTATTCGTACATGTGATAATGTTCTTTTTTAAATTTATTAATGGTTTTTGACTACCATTCATGTAGCTAGCATCAGAATGCTTCTTAACATTTAAATGCAACCATTATCGCATTCATTTAATACTAATTAAGTCCATGACCTGTGGAAAATCGTTAATATAATAGTATGGTTGAGAAGAAAAATCGTACTAATTTATTTGCAATATTGTAATGTAGAAAGACTCGTTTCTCCTATATTATTATTTCACGTTCCGCTGTTAAATCTGTCGGAGTTTGTACACATTCAGTTCTTCTGCCGCAAAAAGAGTTAAAATGTTCGTTCGTAATGTATTGCCGGAGGACATCAAACGGCGCTGTAGTATCGTGATATCTTCTACCGCAGCCGAATAAAATGTGGTTAGCATCTTCCTCACTACCGTATTCACATATGAAGATGGGGTTATGTTGAGGCGGTAGAGATGTTGCCGGAATCTCCCGTGGTCTTCTGTATTTGGAATTTTGGCACCAAGGACGTGATGGGAGATTAAGCACTACTGGAGTGTAGTGATAATGCTACCTACAAGGTTGCTGCTCTGATACACAACACGGTCACCGAATTATGACGAGAGCAGGATACTGTGGAAAGATGCAAGATGCAGCATCTGTAAAGGAAGGCTCTTGTGGGCAGTCTGTTCATCTACCTTGCACTGTTGGCTAATGCGTTGCACCGTTCTAGAAACTTATGTAGTAACGTGAAGACTAATTAATTTTAATTATAAGATAGTTGTACTTGGACATACTTTAATAAATAAAGGTATTAAGCTCCACCTGTGCCGCAGATTTTTAAGTTCCCGTTTGCAAAACACGATTACAAAAAAGTTAGCGAATTATGATCAGAGGAGGGCACTATGGAAAAATGCATCATCTGTAAAGGAAGGCTGTTGTACGCAGTCTATACATCTACCATGGACTCGCATTCTGGAAACATCCCCTAGGCTGTGGCTAAGCCATGTCTGCGCATATCCTTTCTTTCAGGAGTGCTAGTTCTGCATGATTCGCAGGAGAGCTTCTCTGAAGTTTGGAAGGTAGCAGACAAGGTACTGGCAGACGTAAAGCTGTGAGGACGGGGCGTGAGTCGTACTTGGGTAGCTTAGTTCGTAGAGCACTTGCCCGCGAAAGGCAAAGGTCCCGAGTTCGAGTCTCGGTCCGGCACACAGTTTCAGTCTGCCAGGAAGTTTCATCTACCATGGACTGTTGGCTAATGCGGTGCATAACTGATTAGGATGTTGTTTTTGTCGTTGTGTTCTTCAGTCCGAAGACTGGTCTGATGCATCTCCCCATGGTACTCTACCTTGTGCAAGCCTCTTCATCTCCGAATAACTCCTGCAACCTACATCCTTCTGAATCTGCTTAGTGTATTCATCTCTTGGTCTCCCTCTACGATTTTTACCCTCCACGCTTCCCTCCAATACTAAATTGGTGATCCCTTGATGCCTCAGAACGAGTCCTACCAACTGAACCCTTCTTCTACTCACGTTGTGCCACAAATTCCTCTTCTCCCCAATTCTATTCAGTATCTCCTCATTAGTTACGTTATCTACGTATCTAATCTTCAGCATTCTTCTGTAGCACCACTTTTCGGAAGCTTCTATTCTCTTTTTGTCTAAACTGTTTATCGTCCATGTTTCCCTTTAATACATGCCTAACCTCCAGACAAATACCTTCAGAAATGACTTCCTGACACATTTATATTCGATGTTAACAAATTTCTCTTCTTCAGAAATGCCTTTCTTGCCATTGCCACTATTCATTTTATATCCTCTCTACTTCGTCCATCATCAGTTATTTTGCTGCCCAAATAGCAAAACTCATCTACTTTAAGTGTCTCGTTTCCGTATCTAATTCCTTAGCATCCCCTGATTTAATTCGACTACATTCAATTATCCTTGTTTCGCTTATGTTCAAGGCAACTTCACTCTGGAAGCGCGTGACCGCTAAGGTTGCGGGTTCGAATCCTGCCTCGGGCATGGATGTGTGTGATGTCCTTAGGTTAGTTAGGTTTAAGTAGTTCTAAGTTCTAGGAGACTGATGGCCACAGATGTTAAGTCCCATAGTGCTCAGAGCCATCTGAACCATTTTTTTCGCTTATGTTGCTCATTTTATATCCTCTCAAGACACTGTCCATTCCGTTCAACTGCTCTTCTAAATCCTTTGCCGTCTTTGACAATTTGAGTGTCATCGGCAAACCTCAAAGTTTTAAATACTTCTCCCTGAACTGTAATTCCTACTCCAAATTTTTCTTTGGTTTCCTTTACTCCTTATGCAATATACATAGTGAACAGCATTGGAGGTAAGCTACAACTCTGTTTCACTCCCTTTTCGACCACTACATCGCTTTCATAACAATCACCTGTTATAGCCGCCGTATGGTTTCTGTACAAGTTGTATATCACCTTTTGTTCCCTGTATTTTACCCCTGCTACCTTCAGAATTCAAAGAGAGTGTTCCAGTTAACGCTCTCAAAAGCATTCTCTAAGTCCACAAGTACTATAAATGTAGGTTTGCGTTTCCTTAACCTATCTTCTAAGATAAGTCGTAGGGTCAGTATTGCTTTCCGTGTTCCTAAATTTCTCCAGAATCCAAACTGCTCTTTCTCGAGGTCTGCTTCTACCAATTTTTCCATTCTTCTGTAGAGAATTCGTGTTATCATGTTAGTATTTTGCAGCCATGACTTATTAAACTGGTAGTTTGGTAATTTTCACACCTGTCAGCAACTGTTTTCGTTGGAACTGGAATTCTTACATTCTTTTTGCAGTCTGAGGATATTTTGCCTGTCTCTTACATCTTGCACACCAGATGGAAGAGTTTTGTCATGGCCGGCTCTGCCAAGGCTATCATTAGTTTTGATGGAACATCGTCTACTCCCGGGGCCTTGTTTCGATTTAAGTCTTTCGATTATTTGTCAAATTCTTCGCGCAGTATCATATCTTACTTCTCATCTTCCTCTACGTCCTCTTCCATTTTCATAATATTGACCTCAACTTCACCTCCCTTGGGTAGACCCTCGATATACTCCTTCCACATTTCAGCTTCCCTTTCTTGGCCTAGGACTGATTTACTATGCGAGCTCTTGATATTCGTTCATCTGCTTTTCTTTTCTTCAAAGCCCTCTTTCATTTTCCTGTAGGCGGTATCTATCTTTCCCCTAGTGGAAGGGCTTCTAAATCCTTATATTTGTCCTCTAGCCATTTCTGCTTGGCAATTTTGCACTTACTGTCAATCACATTTTTTAAACGCTTGTATTCCTATTCGCCTGCTTTATTTGCTTCATTATCGAAGTTTCTCCTTGCATTAATTAAATTCAATACCTCTTTTGTTATCCAAGGATTCCTACTAGGCCTTGTCTTTTTACCTACTTGATCCTCTGCCGCCTTCACTGTTCCATCTCTTAAAACTACAGCCGGCCGGTGTGGCTGAGCGATTCTAGGCGCTGCACCCTGGAACTGCGCGACCGCTACGGTCGCAGGTTCGAATCCTGCCTCGGGCGTGGATGTATGTGATGTCCTTAGGTTAGTTAGGTTTAAGTAGCTCTAAGTTCTAGGGGACAGATGACCTCAGATGTTAAGTCCCACAGTGCTCAGAGCCATTTGAACCATTTTTAAAACTAGACCTTAGTCTTCTACTGTATTCATTTCAGCTGTTCTAGTCAACCGTTATATAATGTTCCGTCTCAAGCTATCAACAACCGCTGGTTGTTTCGACTTACTCAAGTCCCATCTCCTTAATTTCCTACCTTTTTTCCAATTTCTTCAATTTCAATCTACAGTTCATAACCATTAAACTGTGGTCAGAGTCCACATTTGTCTCAGGTAAAGTCTTACAATTTAAGACCTGGGCCGGCCGGAGTGCCCGAGCGGTTCTAGGCGCTACAGTGTGGAACCTCGCGACCGCTACGGTCGCAGGTTCGAATCCTGCCTCGGGAATGGATATGTGTGATGTCCTTAGGTTAGTTACTTTTAAATTGGTCTAAGTTCTACGGGACTGATGACCTCAGAAGTTAAGTCGCATAGTGCTCAGAAACATTTTAACCATTTCTTAAAACCTGGTTCTTAAATCGTTGTCTAACCATTACATAATCAATTTGAAACCTTTCGGTGTTTCCAGGTCTCTTCCACGTATGCAACCTTCTTGTATAATTCTTAAAACATGTGTCAGCGATGATTAAATTATGCTCTGTGCAAAATTCTATCAGGCGACTTCGTCTTTCATTCCTTTACCCCAGTCCAGGTTCATCTAGTATTTTTCCTTCTCTCCTTTTTCCTACTATCGAATTCCAGTCCCCCTTCACAATTAAATTTTCATCTCCTTTAACTGTACTTCTGTGGTAGGCGTAGACTTCGTGTCTATCTTGGCTACGACAATGCGTTCACTACGCTGTTCGTAGTTGCTTACCTGCAGTTCTACTTTCTTATTCATTATAACCTACTCCTGCATTATCCGTATTTGATTTTGTATTTATAAACCTGTATTCACGTGACCGGAAGTCCTTTCCCTCCTGCCATTAAACTTCATTAATTCACACTATAACTTCAACCTATTCATTACCCTATTCAAATTTTCTAACCTACCAGCCTTATTAAGGGATCTAACATTCCACACTCCGATGACGACATCCTCCTGAGCAGTCCCTGCCCTGAGATCCGTAGGGAGACTATTTTACCTCCGTAATATTTTACCCAAGTGGATGCCATCATCATTTAACCATCCAGCAGAGCTGCATGTCTTTGGGAAAAATTATGGTTGTAGTTTCCCCTTGCTTTCAGCCGTTCGCAGTACCAGCGCAGTAAGGCTGTTTTAGTTGCTGTTACACGGCCAGATCAGTTTGTCATCCAAAATGCTGCCCCTGTAACTTCTGTAAAGGCTGCTGCTCCTCTTCAGGAACCACACGTCTGACCTCGCAACAGATACCCCTCCGTTGTGATTGTACTTACAGTACGGTTATCTGTATCGCTAAGGCACACAAGCCACTCCACCGACAGCAAAATCCATGGTTCATGGGAGGAATGATCAGGATACAAAAAACAGTTCTAGGTAACTTATGACTGAAATCAGCAAACATCAATACGTCCATTGTATTAATGGAAACTCTCACGCTCGTTTTCCACTGACTTCTTGTAGTAACTCAGAGACAAATCGAACACTGGCAGCAATTGTATGACAGGCGTGTAAATGCGTGTCGCTACCGGGCGATGACCGATTTGTCAGCGGTGCCACCGTTGCAGTGTCCTCGCTCCGCCCAGGAAGAATACAACCACTGCGAGCGGCGGTGCCAGAATGCTGCAGCGGCAACCGGCTATGACTCTCGCAGGCGGCCATTGCTTGCGCAGAAAAGCAGCGATTTGTCTCCCATGAGGCGTGTAAGCTAAGTGCCTTTGCAGTCTAGCAGCAAAGTCTCACACGCTTCGAAGACCTCATCCCTAGCATTCTGCAAAGATTTCACTCGGCGTGTTCATACAGCTGATTGCCTAAACCTGGTTCTTCTCGCTAATCTAATTATTTAACAGCAACTTTTGTAATTGTTCAGTTACGTCCTCTTTTCTCACGCTATCTCACATTCGGCATGAAATTTCCTCTCTGAAAAAATTTCTTCGTTGCCACGAATTACATTTTTTTCTGTGACTGAAAACTCTTTGTTTACTCTTGTCACGCATGTATCAGATGATGCTGACGAGCACCATTTATTCTGCAAGTCTCTACTTGCCCTGCAGCCCAATAATATGCATTGGGTCCATATGTCCCATCGCTTCCTGCCCAGACGCAACAAAGCGTGGGGCCCCTGTGGCAACATTCCTGGCCTCTGTCTGCTAGCAGTGCTTGGGTTCTTTTTGGCACCTCACATGGCCAAAAATAAGTTCTCGTACCACGAATTTTAAATTTTTGCACCCCAGACGGCTGAAACTGTTCACTTCCTGGCAGGGTTTCCCTTCTCACAAACGATCAGTTTGCCATTCTTCAGTACGTGCAAAACGTTGTCAGTATTTTCCTTTACACCCTTTATGAGTGTACCTGGAAGAATAATGTGTAGTCAATTACACGCCTGCAAATGCCATTTTTGAAAGAAATGCAATTTTTATTAGCAAACATATTTGAATTATTAAATTCACGATGAACCTGAACTTTAGGACATATAAGTGATTGACTCCCTTATTAAACACATTCTGGGTTAACACCGCACACCCTTTTAAAGCTTTCATTCCCAATGCGTAATGGAGTGCAAGCATCAGAGTTGGTACTTTCCACGACAAATTATATAATCTGTTACTGCATTATCTTATTTGCATGAAATTTCATAAATCAAGAATAAAAGATCCAACTCACATTCCATGAAACGTCAATTGGAGTTAACTTTTCTGAAGCAGGATTAAATTTGAGCTCCTTTCCTCTTGCACTATTACAACCTTGGACACGAAAAAATATACCTTCCTCTTATTTTCATTTTGTTTTCTTCCAGCCACTTATTTGCAATACATTTTAGTCGGCAGTGGATATCATAGGTACGGGATCTGACATGATAGAACTACATATAGTGCAAATACGCTGTCGGAAAACCTAAAGAGACGACGTCGATTTTGATCCGATGACGGAATATGCCACCTGGGAGATAGATGTACCGACAATGATTTCAACGTCGTCCGCCAACAGATAGCGTAGTGGCATAGCTACCACAGCGCCGCCTGTGTCTACCCCTATCAGGGAAAGATCACAGCCGGAAGGCCCAGTGTGGTGCGAACTTGTGAAGCAAGCAGGCAACCATGCCACGAAGATGCACTCGTGCTTCCTACAGCCAGCTGAGCGAATGTGAAAGGGGTCAAATTGTGACCTTTAGAGAGGCAGGGCTGTCCTTTCGGAGAATTGCCATACAAGTTGGACGTGCTGCATCAGTTGTGCAACGATGCTGGTATCAGGGGTCTCGCGAACATCCTCACATCCGCAAACATGGTTATGGACGTCCATGCAACACATACACCTGCCACAATCGTCGTATTGTAAGGACAGCAGTGGCAGATTGTACAGCTATAACAGCTCACATAAGACTTGTAAGCCCAGACACGTCAACACGAACTGTTGCGAACCGGTTACTAGCACTGGGACTACGAGCGCACACACCTCTAGCCCGTCTTTCACTCGCGCCATAGCATGGACAAGGACGGCTAGAAGGGTGTTGTCAGAGGGAAGATAGAATTGCGCGCCGTAGTCTTCAGGGATGAAAGCAGATTCGGCCTGCACGCAAATGATGGTCGTTTGTTCGTCCGACGTAGACCTGGCGTGCACTATCCCGTAGAGTGCATTCGTCCGAGACACACTGGCACCAACGCAGGCCTCGTGGTCCGGGTTGCGATAAGCTACAACTCTTGTTCACCATGGTGATTCTAGAGAGACGCCAACTATCGGTCGGTTCGTGCAACATGAAGCTGTGTTGTTCCAACACGAGAAGTCTTCCGAAGTAAGAGTGATTTCAGGTGTGCCACAGGGGAGTGTCGTAGGACCGTTGCTATTCACGATATACATAAATGACCTTGTGGATAACATCGGAAGTTCACTGAGGCTTTTTGTGGATGATGCTGTGGTATATCGAGAGGTTGTAACAATGGAAAATTGTACTGAAATGCAGGAGGATCTGCAACGAATTGGCGCATGGTGCAGGGAATGGCAATTGAATCTCAAGGTAGACAAGTGTAATGTGCTGCGAATACATAGAAAGAAAGATCCTTTATCATTTAGCTACAATATAGTAGGTCAGAAACTGGAAGTAGTTAATACCATAAATTATCTGGGAGTACGGATTAGGAGTGATTTAAAATGGAATGATCATATAAAGTTAATCGGCGGTAAAGCAGAGCCAGACTGAGATTCAATAGAAGAATCCTAAAGAAATGCAAACCGAAAACAAAGGAAGTAGGTTCCAGTGCACTTGTTCGCCCACTGCTTGAAAATTGCTCACCAGTGTGGGATCCGTATCAGATAGGGTTGATAAAGGAGATAGAGAAGATCGAACGGAGAGCAGCGCGCTTCGTTACAGGATCATTTAGTAATCGCGAAAGCGTTACGGAGATGATAGATAAACTCCAGTGGAAGACTTTGCAACGCTCAGTAGCTCGGTACGGGCTTTCGTTGAAGTTTCGAGAACATACCTTCACCGAAGAGTCAAGCAGTATATTGCTCCCTCCTACGTATATCTCGCGAAGAGACCATGAGGATAAAATCAGAGAGATTAGAGCCCACACAGAAGCATACCGACAATCCCTCTTTCCACGAACAATACGAGACTGGAATGGAAGGGAGAACCGGTAGAGGTACTCAAGGTACCCTCCGCCACACACCGTCAGGTGGCTTGCGAAATATGGATGTAGATAATGCTCGCCTGAGACTGCTCGTGGAACTCAACGCGCTCTGCAAGATGTGCAGCAGTTTTCCCGGCCAGCACGATCTCCGGACTTGTCTCCAATAGAGCACGTGTGGGATATGATGGGACGAGAAGTGACTGGTGCGACTCTTCAACGAAGCATTCTTACAAAACCACGTGAACAGGAGTGAAATAACGTATCCTAGTACAGTATTCGTCATCTGTACGATCAGCTGGATGCCAGAATCAGCGCCGGTGTTGCCGCCTGTGGAAGTTTCACCACGTACTAACATCGGTGTTCACGATGGGTCGACGCCTGGTACACCAGAACCGCCTGTACTATCATCTCTAAGTGTAATTTCATGCCACTTTTCCTCTTCTCTTGTTCTTCTTCTCCTCAGCGATCACAGGCCCTGTAGGCAACGCGCTGCATCAACTATCTGCTTCCACCGCCTTCTACCTCTCGCAGTCTCTCTCCACCCTGCGGAAATTCCAAATGCTGCGATGTCCTTCTCTGTGTCATCTTTCCACCTTGTACGAGGTCGGCACGGTGGTCTTGTTGCCTGGAGAGTTCCTTCAAATGCTTTTTTGGTGATTCTGTTGTTTTACATTCTAGCCCCATGCCCAACCCATTGCAGTCTCCTACTTTTCTGGATGATAGTAGGTTGTTTCATTAGCTGATAAATTTCATTGTTCTTTCGAATTTTCCATACGCCCTTCTCCAACACAGGTCCCCAGATTTTTCTCATTACTTATCTTTCGAAAACATTCAGTTTTTCTCTTTCATTCTTTCTAAGCGTCCAGCTTTCTGAACCGTACAGTACAATGGAGCAGATGATAGTGTTGTATATCTTCATCTTTGTGGTGATTGACAAAGCTTTACTTTTGAGTGGGTTGCTTAGTGAGTTCAGACATCTTGACCCTGAGGCTGTTCTTTCGTTTATATCAATTGTTATGAAATTTTTACTGTTGAAACGTGATCCAAGGTATTTAAACTGAAGAACTTTTATGAATTTAGAATGTTGGTCAATTTCAAAGTAAGGATTTGGGTTTGTGAGTCGACCTATTTCCATGCACTGCTGCAATAATAAACCTTGAGCGAATTGGGAACCTAAGAGTGTACTCATTTTATTCCGGCTGTGTAATATCTTTCAATAACAGACATTAAATATTGTACATCTACATCTACATTTATACTCCGCAAGCCACCCAACGGTGTTCGGCGGAGGGCACTTTACGTGCCACTGTCATTACCTCCCTTTTCTGTTCCAGTCGCGTATGGTTCACGGGAAGAACGACTGTCTGAAAGCCTCCGTGCGCGCTCGAATCTCTCTAATTTTACATTCGTGATCTCCTCGGGAGGTATTAGTAGGGGCAAGCAATATATTCGATACCTCATCCAGAAACGCACCCTCTCGAAACCTGGCGAGCAAGCTACACCGCGATGCAGAGCGCCTCTCTTGCAGTCTGCCACTTGAGTTTGTTAAACATCTCCGTAACGCTATCACGGTTACCAAATAACACTGTGACGAAACGCGCCGCTCTTCTTGGGATCTTCTCTATCTCCTCCGTCAACCCGATCTGGTACGGATCCCACACTGATGAGCAATACTCAAGTATATTTGTAAGCCACCACCTTTGTTGATGGACTACATTTTCTAAGGCCTCTCCCAATGAATCTCAACCTTGTACCCGCCTTACCAACAATTAATTTTATATGATCACTCCACTTCAAATCGTTCCGCACGCATACTCCCAGAAATTTTACAGAAGTAACTGCTACCAGTGTTTGTTCCGCTATCATATAATCATACAATAAAGGATCCTTCTTTCTATGTATTCACAATACATTTCATTTATCTATGTTAAGGGTCAGTTGCCACTCCCTGCACCAAGTGCCTATCCACTGCAGATCTTCCTGCATTTCGCTACAATTTTCTAATGCTGCAACTTCTCTGTATACTACAGCATCATCCGCGAAAAGCCGCATGGAACTTCCGACACTATCTACTAGGTCATTTATATATACTGTGAAAAGCAATGGTCCCATAACACTCCCCTGTGGCACGCCAGAGGCTACCTTAACGTCTGTAGACGTCTCTCCATTGATAACAACATACTGTGTTCTGTTTGCTAAAAACTCTTCAATCCAGCCACACAGCTGGTCTGATATTCCGTAGGCTCTTACTTTGTTTATCAGGCGACAGTGCGGAACTGTATCGAACGCCTTCCGGAAGTCAAGGAAAATAGCATCTACCTGGAAGCCTGTATCTAATATTTTCTGGGTCTCATGAACAAATAAAGCGAGTTGGGTCTCACACGATCGCTGTTTCCGGAATCCATGTTGATTCCTACAGAGTAGATTCTGGGTTTCCAAACACGACATGATACGCGAGCAAAAAAACATGTTCTAAAATTCTACAACAGATCGACGTCAGAGATATAGATCTATAGTTTTGCGCATCTGCTTTTCTATTCCTTGGACACTTATTTCGATGTCAGTCATTTTTTCGTTTGTGCGAGGATTTAGAGAAGGAACTGCAGTGCGGTCTTCCTCTGTGAAACAGCTTTGGAAAAAGGCGTTTAGTATTTCAGCTTTACGCGTGTCATCCTCTGTTTCAGTGCCATCATCATCATCCCGGAGTGTCTGGATATGCTGTTTCGAGCCACTTACTGATTTAACGTAAGACCAGAACTTCCTAGGATTTTCTGTCAAGTCGGTACCTAGAATTTTACCTTCGAATTCATTGAACGCTTCACGCATAGCCCTCCTTACGCTGACTTTGACATTACTTAGCTTCTGTTTATCTGAGAGTTTTTGGCTGCGTTTAAACTTGGAGTGAAGCTCTCTTTGCTTTCGCAGTAGTTTCCTAACTTTGTTGTTGAACCACGGTGGGTTTTTCCCGTCCCTCACAGTTTTACTCGGCACGTACCTGTCTAAAACGCATTTTACGATTGCCTTGAACTTTTTCCATAATCACTCAACATTGTCAGTGTCGGAACAGAAATTTTCGTTTTGATCTGTTAGGTAGTCTGAAATCTGCCTTCTATTACTCCTTCCTCCCTTTTTCTATATTCCTATTAACTTCCATATTCATGGATGCTGAAACGGCCTTATGATCACTGATTCCCTGTTCTGCACTTACAGAGTCGAAAAGTTCGGGTCTGTAACGTCCCAAAACGTATCCAGAAGATCGTCTTACATGAAAAGTAGATGTGGGAGATGAATATGAGTCCATATCTCTATGCTGCACCTCTGGGATGGATCCTAAACTGTCACAGCGATTTAGCACCTTCCATTAAACACGAACGTAACTGAATACCCTATTAAAAATTTTCCAACCTGTGAACAAATGTCTCAGGGAGGAAAGCAGTACATGACGTTCTGCACCACGTTTGCAGCGTATTTATAAATGTTACAGAAAAGGTATGAACTGCAGGTGACCAACCTGAGCAGGTAGTCGGCCCACAGCTGCCAGTACTCTCTGATCAGCTTGCCCTCGCCGTTGAACTTGCCATTGGTCTTCATCCAGGTGGGCGCGCTCCAGGGGGCCGACACCAGCAGCAGCTCCTCCCCTCTGAGGTCCTGCGCGTGCTGCAGGTATGGAATCTGCCGACAAAAAGCACCACACACTGTCAGGGTACGCAGCTGCTGGAGCAAAGGAGCAAAGTGCTTTTATACTGAGCTTCAGATGTGTAGGTCAGGTAAAGTCACTGTGATTGCTATAGTTACCGGATATACATTGCTCAGCCAGAACATTATCACAACCTTCTAATAGCAGGTATTTCCACGGTATTGGTGATAAGTTGAGAAAACCGTCCCGAAACACATGTGCTACAAAACGGCACTGTTTCCTGCGCATGTACCCCGGCATCAATATGGGATATGATCACCACGGTTCAAATGGCTCTGAGCACTATGGGACTTAACATCTGTGGTCATCAGTCCCCTAGAACTTTGAACTACTTAAACCTAACTAACCTAAGGACATCACAAACATCCATGCCCGAGGCAGGATTCGAACCTGCGACCGTAGCAGTCGCGCGGTTCCGGACTGCGCGCATAGAACCGCTAGACCACCGCGGCCGGCTGATCACCATGCATACGTGCACAGGCTGGGTAACGGGTTTGTATATTCTGGATCAGGTGGTCGAGGAGCTGCTGGGATATAACCTCCCATTCTTGCACCAGTGCCTGTCGGAGCTCCTGAAGTGTCGTAGGGGTATGAAGACTTCAGTCTGGAACCGCGAGACCGATACAGTCGCAGGTTCGAATACTGCCTCGGGCATGGATGTGTGTCATGTCCTTAGGTTAGTTAGGTTAAAGTAGTTCTAAGTTCTCAGGGACTGATGACCTCAGATGTTAAGTCCCATAGCCATTTTTGGTATCGAGACGTGCAGCGATACGTCGACCGAGAGCATACCAGACGAGCTCGATGGGGTTTAGGTCTGGAGAACAGGCAGGCCACTCCATTCGCCTGATATCTTCTGTTTCAGGGTACCCCTTCATGATGACAGCTCGGTGGGGCCGTGCGTTGTCATCCATCAGGAGGAAGGTGGGACCCACTGCACCCCTGAAAAGGCGGACATACATGTGCAAAATGACGTCTCGATACGTCTGACCTGTTACAGTTCCTCTGTCAAAGATATGCAGGGGTGTACCTGCATCGATCATAATCCCACCCCACACCATCAAACCACGACCTCCATACAGGTCCCTTTCAAGGACATTAAGGAGTTGGTATCTGGTTCCTGGTTCACGCCAGATGAAAACACGACGAGAATCACTGTTCAGACTATACCTGAACTCGTCCTTGAACACAACCAGGGACCACTGTTCCAATGACCATGTACTGTGTTCTCGACACCAGGCTTTACGGGATCTCCTGTGACCAGGGGTCAGTGGAATGCACCTAGCAGGTCTCCGGGTGAATAAACCATGTCTGTTCAATTTCTGTAGACTGTGTGTCTGGAGGCAACTGTTCCAGTGGCTGCGGTAAGGTTCCGAGCAAGGCTACCTGCAGTACTCCGTGGCTGTCTGTGGGCACTGATGGTGAGATACCGGTCTTCTTGTGGTGTTGTCCACTGTGGACGTCCCGTACTGTAGCGCCTGGACACGTTTCCTGTCTGCTGGAATCGTTGCCATAATCTTGAGATCACATTTTGTGGCACACGGAGGGCCCGTGCTACGACCTGCTGTGTTTGACCAGCCTCCAGTCGCCCTAATATTCTAACCCTCATAACGTCATCAATATGTGTTCTTTGAGTCATTTTCAACACACAGTCACCATTAGCACGTCTGCACACTTACTCGCTGCACCGTACTCTGACATGCACCAACACACCTCTGCGTATGTTGACTGCTGCCAGCGCCACCGTGCGACGACCGCAAGTCAGATACACCGCATGGTCGTACCCTGAGGTGATTTAAACCCCCAAACCGCCTAGCAGAGTGTTGTTTCACCATGTATCAGCATTATCCTTAATTTATGAGCATGAGTGTAACTGGACGTATTTCGTATCACTTCTGTACACACAAGTCGCATAATTCCCGTAAATTCCGGGAAGGAATGATAAGGTCTGACGCCACGTCCAATCACATCCCACATATGTTGGATCGTGTTCAGATCTGGCGAGCTTGGCGCCAGCACATTAGTTGTAATCCACCACTGAGTTCCTCGAACCCAACATCACACTCCTGAAAAATTCCACTGCCGTCTGGAAACACGATCGTCATGAAGTTTGCAATCAATGTACGATATTCCTTTGCCGTCATGGTACCTTGCACGAGCTCCATGGAGCCTTGGATGCCCACGAGAATGTTCCTCAGAGCATAATGGGACCACTGCTAGTTTGTCTCTGTCCCACAGTAGAGGTGTCAAGGAGCTGTTCCCCTGCCCTGGAAGACGAGGGATTTGCGCCCTTCCACCGGCGGGATTCATCAGACCAAGCAACACTGCCACTGCGCCAGCGTCCAGTGCCCAAGACCACGTGCCCATTTCAGTCGTAGTTGCCGGTGTCGTGGTGTTAACATTGGCATGTGCATGAGTCGTTGGCTGCGGAGGGCCTTTGTTAGAAGTGTTCGGAACACTGTGTGTTCAGACACACTTTTACTCTGCGCAGCATTAAAGTCTGATGTTAGTTCCACCACAGTTTGCCGCTTGTCCCGTTTTACCAGCCTGCACAGCCTACAATATCCGACATCACAAATGAGAGTTGGCCACCCAACCGCTCAACACCAGGATGTGATTTCACCTTGTTTTACCACGTGTTGAAGACCCTTACCACTGACTCCTCGAACACCCAAGTCCTGAAGTTTCTGCAATGCACATGCCGAGCCTCCAGGCCATCACAATCTGTCCTCGGTCAAATTCAGATAGATCGGGCGCCTTCCCCAGTCTACACACGGATAACACGCTCACTGATGCTACGTGAACTGTGTATGTGTCTGACTAGCATTCATTCCTCGCCAGGTGACCCTGCTATCTCCTGGACGGGTTTATATCAGTAGTAGGTCGGTGGTCATAATGTTAATAAACCACAGAGATTCCTGGTTGTTGTTGTTGTTGTTATGGTCTTCAGTCCTGAGACTGGTTTGATGCAGCTCTCCATGCTACTCTATCCTGTGCAAGCTTCTTCATCTCCCAGTACCTACTGCAACCTACGTCCTTCTGAATCTGCTTAGTGTATTCATCTCTTGGTCTCCCTCTACGATTTTTACCCTCCACGCTGCCCTCCAATACTAAATTGGTGATCCCTTGATGCCTCAGGACATGTCCTACCAACCGATCCCTTCTTCTACTCAAGTTGTGCCACAAACTTCTCTTCTCCCCAATCCTATTCAATACTTCCTCATTAGTTATGTGATCTACCCATCCAATCTTCAGCATTCTTCTATAGCACCACATTTCGAAAGCTTCTATTCTCTTCTTGTCCAAACTATTTATTGTCCATGTTGCACTTCCATACATGGCTACACTCCATACAAATACTTTCAGAAACGACTTCCTGACACTTAAATCTATACTCGATGTTAACAAATTTCTCTTCTTCGGAAACGCTTTCCTTGCCATTGCCAGTCTACATTTTATATCCTCTCTACTTCTACCATCATCAGATATTTTACTCCCCAAATAGCGAAACTCCTTTACTACTTTAAGTGTCTCATTTCCTAATCTAATTCCCTCAGCATCATCCGACTTAATTCGACTACATTCCATGATCCTCGTTTTGCTTTTGTTGATGTTCATCTTATATCCTCCTTTCAAGACAATGTACATTCCGTTCAACTGCTCTTCCAAGTCCTTTGCTGTCTCTGACAGAATTACAATGTCATCGGCGAACCTCAAAGTTTTTATTTCTTCTTCATGGATTTTAACATCTACTCCGAAGTTTTCTTTTGTTTCCTCTATTGCTTGCTCAATATACAGATTGCAAACATCGGGGATAGGCTACAACCCTGTCTCACTCCCTCCCCAGCCACTGCTTCCCTTTCGTGTCCCTCGACTCTTATAACTGCAATCTGGTTTCTGTACAAATTGTAAATATCCTTTCGCTCCCTGTATTTTACCCCTGTCACCTTTAGAATTTGAAAGAGAGTATTCCAGTCAACATTGTTAAAAGCTTTCTCTAAGTCAACAAATGCTAGATTCCTGGTTAGAAATTGAATTTTCTGAAGTTTCCGCTGGTCCTAGTACAGAGGTTCCCAGTCTTTCAGAGGTTGTTACCACCCAATGGAATCAGATATTAGCCTTTAACCTCTCCTTCCCTCTTCGTCAACAACATTAGCTTCTAACTAAACTTTATAAAGAAAAACAGTTTTCAAAATGGTGAAATCTAAATGACATTTAGTTGTTCTAGGCGTTTTATTAAATCATACAATAATGAAACAGTGACAATGGTAGACCTTACTGTTTATTTTTTAATGGAATGATGAAGCAATTTTCAGTGCCCTCTGAGCACTATGAGACTTAACATCTGAGGTCATCAGTCCCGTAGAACGTAGAACTACTTAAACCTAACTAACCTAACGACATCACACACATCCATGCCCGAGGCAGGATTCCAACCTACGACCGTAGGCCTCGCGCGGTTCCAGACTGAAGCGCCTAGAACCGCTCGGCCACAACGGCCTGCTGCTACCAACAATTTCTTCTCAGAAATGAAACATAATTATACACTTTGAGGGTAGACATTCGTTACAAAACACGATTCCTCTGCACCACTCAATTCCCTAGTGCCACTTGCTTCACCAACACCCTGCATCTCCCATTTAAAATCAGTCAAATTAAAATTTGTGCACTATACTCCTGCTTGAAAATCACTTGACTGCTGGACTCCTTACTTCTGAACAAGACGAAAATGGAAGACTTCAGGATGCTATTGATTCGTGGGTTACCGCTCCCTCTATTAATAACGACAACAATATCAGCAATACACCGTATCCCTACTACTGTGTAGTAGAAATCTTATAATTATTGTTGTGCTGTGCTGTCAATTAGTTCATTTTCTGTGAAAAGAGGCAAGCCATTTGATTCACCTCTTCTCATTTATTTTTAATTATTAACGCGATAGGAGGGAATTGAGTTAGTTTATATGGAGTGATAAGATTACAGTGATTGTGTATGGTGATATCAGATCCTCTTTTTAATATTCTTTAACCTAACACGATGCTGGCTATGACAGTTGTTTTTCTGAGTGAGCTTTGGAAGCGAGGAGCACTATAAGGTACGAGGCACATGACGTATTGAGAGCAGAAGGAACGTGGCGCTTTGCGGGGGCTGTGGGCAGGGGACCGGCACGCGTAGCTGCTCTCTCGTTGTCTTGAGAAAATCCACCTCCACTACCATCGTGTGAATGTTGTTTTGTTACGTATCCACTGTCCGGCCACAGTAGCTGAGTAATCAGCGCGACAGAACGTCAATCCTAAGGGCTCAGGTTCGATTCCCGGCTGGGTCGGAGATTTTCTCCCCTCAGGGACTGGGTGTTGTGTTGTCCTAATCATCATCATTTCATCCCCATCGACTCGCAAGTCGCCGAAGTGGCGTCAAATCGAAAGACTTGCACCTGGCGAACGGTCTACCCGACGGGAGGCCCTTGTCACACGACATTTACATTTTTTACGTATCCACCTGGTCAAGCTAAAGCATTCGTTCCTGACAATGGAAAGCTGCCAGCATGAGGTAGGCACTCGGACCATATTGAGAAAAATGATTTTAGCAGATAAACATCTCCTGGATATCCAAAAAAAGAAAAGAAAAAGAAAAAGACATTGAAAAACAGCTCTGACATACTGCAGATTCAGAAACGCAGCGTTGGTGGGTAGCATCGAGCGAGCACAGTTTTTTAGCTTTTCCCAAGACGTGGAATGCGAGGCTAGCTGTTGGTTGAGTGGGCACTGATTCGTGGGACAGAAGTGATGTCCAGAGGGCATAACACGTTCTTTAGAAAAGAGGGAAAGAAATTGAGAGCTTTGGTTTTTCGACATTTTGCCTGTACGTGACCGGATATCTTGTTAAAGAAACAGTTGTGCCATTGGCGGGCTTATGTAAGCTTAGAGAGGACTGTTGGTCGAGATTTTCTAGGTGGGAAGAAGGGACCAGTCACATCCTTGCTGACTTGGAAAGAAAGACTCCCTCCCTGTGCAGGCTGCAGGCTGCGCACTCAACTGGAGGAGCCGCCTGGGATCCAGTATCCGGCTCCTCAGAGAGCAATCCTGGTGTCGAACATAAGAGTAGCGAGACACGGTGTCACCATACCGTCTGTGTTAAACTGAAGAGTATGGTGAGCATGGCTTCCAGGCCCGTCATTTTAGGAAAATCGAGTGTCTGAAGTTCAGATTCATGATAGGTTTCCTTATCCCACGTTTGTTGGTTGGGTTGGGTTTTTGGGGGGAAGAGACCAAACAGCGAGGTTATCGGCCTCATCGGATTAGGAAAGGACGAGGAAGGAAGTCGGCCATGCCCTTTCAAAGGAACCATCCCGGTATTTGCCTGGAGCGATTTCGGGAAATCACGGAAAACCTAAATCAGGACGGCCGGACGCGGGATTGAACCGTCGTCCTCCCGAATGCGAGTCCAGTGTGTTAGCCACTGCGCCACCTCGCTCGGTCCACGTTTGTTGGTTTCTCCATTTCTCTCTGCACACAGTCGCTATAATCGTTATATAGTCAGTTGTTGTTGTGGTCTTCAGTCCTGAGACTGGTTTGATGCAGCTCTCCATGCTACTATATCCTGTGCAAGCTTCTTCATCTCTCAGTACTTACTGCAACCTACATTCTTCTGAATCTGCTTAGTGTGTTCATCTCTTGATCTCCCTCTACGATTTTTACCCTCCACGCTACCCTCCAATGCTAAATTTGTGATTCCTTGATGCCTCAAAACATGTCCTACCAACCGATCCCTTCTTCTACTCAAACTTCTCTTCTCCCCAATCCGATTCAATACCTCCTCATTAGTTACGTGATCTACCCATCTAATCTTCAGCATTCTTCTGTAGCACCACATTTCGAAAGCTTCTATTCTCTTCTTGTCCAAACTAGTTATCGTCCATGTTTCACTTCCATACATGACTACACTCCATATTCCATGGAGCCAGATGCGACATTATCAAGCAATTCTGACCTCATCGAGTGATCTTGTCAACTGATAGTCTAACTTTTACAGTTCTAGTGGTTAATTCTGCGATTGCAGCTTTAGTAATTCCATGATTGTTTTGGATACTTTACGACAGTAATGTTTTTTGTAATAAACCACAGATTAATTAAATCAAATTCCCCTCCTAAGATTCACTGCTAGGGCCACGATATTTCGTAGTTTTTATCAATGCGCTGAGTACACTAATTCCAACATTGGGTCACAAGGGTGTGCCTGTATCACGACTAATTCTGTTTCAGTTAAATTCATTTACACACACGTGGGGTTTTGCAATTGTTGTGAAATAAATATTGAAACAATTTCTAGTCTCTTTTGGGAACAACCTGAAACACAGAGAAGGAACTTTAATGAGATATTTAGGCGTTTCTGATGTATGTCTCCCAGTTCTACTGTCATAGATGCGTTTTACAAAGCGCAAAGTATGGATGTTGTGAGTGGCCTGTTTGAGGAAGATGACTAATATGAGTAATGATTTTTTTAAAATAATTTGGTTTCCTGGCCAAAACAAAATTGAACTCTTTTGTTTTACCCGTCTGAAAATTACATTTTACTCTCACGGGGTAATTACCCCCAAGTTGGGAACCACTGCTCTAGTTGGTGAACAATAAGGACTGTGTACACTGCATGCCTCTTCTCGTAAACATGTTCGTTGTTCAAGTTCTGGTGGCACTCCCGAGAGGTAAAAGATCAAATAAATACAAGTACAATTTGTAACAGGTTTCTGAATATAGCTGTCTTAAATTATCAGTAACAGCCATGACGCAACTGTTCGGAAGTTAAACGTAATGCCATTTCTCGTATTTTCAGTCAGTTTTACTTTAAAATTTTAGATCAATAATACCACCTCAAACAGTTACAGCCTGTGTAGAAACACGGGATGCCGCAAGTGTTTACAGTTAAAACTGTACTGATCTAGAAAAATCTTAAGCTAGGCGCTTAGAAATAAGGAACCATTGGTAGGAAATCAATATTTCATATGGGCCAAGATCTTTAAACGTCGGAACCCGCCGCATCGATGTCAGTGGCACTACCATAAAACGCAATACAGACTCGTCTGTACGTGTCCACTTTCGAATCTCCATTATTTATAGTTCTTGACAGCTTTTCGAAGATGTAACATTAATTACAGGAAACTCTAAGGTGTAGTTAACGTATGTTAATGAAGGATGTAGTGCACTGAAAGATGAATGAATAGACAGAGAAAATCCAAACAATGGGGGTCATCCCAACTGGAGTAAGTTTCTCGACATGGACGAAACCTTATGAGGAACTGGATCGTTCAGGCCACAGAGACGCATCCGAATTTCTCAGCAGTGACATCCTCATACAGAAGAATCTGAGAAAGCTGTGTCGCATTCAGTGGAAGAAAACTCATCACTAAACAATTAGAATACAGTATTCGGAGTTCTAAGCGGCAATTATACCTCTATTATAAAAGACGTGTGGTAGCAATGGGGGTAAATGACCGTGTTAATAGATTGTAGCCACGCCCATGCCTGGAGTGATGAAAATCCAAATGCTGTGCTCATCTCAGATTGCCAATAATGATTCTCTGTCAACTTGTGGGGAAGAACTGGACCATGTCAACTATAGGGCACTATTTGTGTCCATCCTTTTTGAATCGTTTGCACTACCTGAAGTTCATTCGAGATGTGCTGCCAAAGTTGTTGTCAGTTGTACGTTTCGTTGGTCCTGAATGGATATGTCATCAACACGACAGTGCACCTCCTGCATTTGATATTAATGTCCATGAGCCCCTGAGTAACAGAGATCACTGTCATCGGACACACGGGAGGAGGGGATGGGAGGTGGCACAGTCCCACGTCAGCGCCATTGCAAGTTCTCACTCAAATGGATTTTTTTCCTATGGGACTAGTGTTTGAAACTCCAGAACAAACAGAAGAGTAACGGTTTGACTGGCATCTATCTTCCTGTTTACAACAGAAAACAGAGATATTTGAGAGATTGCGTGAATATTGTATGAGCTGTTGTGATGCGTGTGGGTGCCACTTTGAACATTTGCTATGACGTATAGTTGTTAACATAAGGTCCATGTTGTTTATGTAAGAAAAAATTGTAAATATTCATTTCAGACCACTGATTCCTTATTTCAACATACTTACTTTAGGAACCGTCTACCGCCTGTGTAATTTCAACGCTATAATTTTAGAGTGTTTAAAGGAGATAAAAAGATGAACTTCTTTTACGTGACAAAAATGTCATAAGAGCACTGTACCGCTGCTAGGTTTTGACGCTAATGATGTTCAGAGATGGTGTTCAAACTGGCGAGTGATGAAAATTGTTTTAAGGATGTTTCTGAAAACGTCACCGTAAACATAAATGGTATCTGCTCGGTGTTGATTGTCTAACACGCTCAAACAACAAGGTGTATAACGAATAATGGCTGCAACTTCAACGAAACGAGCAACAGACTCTTCTGTAGTGTCTCTCGTTGTCTCGTACACCAGACATCATCTCTAACAAAAAGAAATCCATAAAAAGTCACCTACATCTCTGAAACAACACTCATCGCACGGCAGTGTGAACACCTTCTCTGAACATCACTACCGTCAAAATAGTCGTGGACTCATAGCGGCGAAACGGTGTACTAGTGACACTTCTGCCACGTGAAGAAGTTTCTTTTTATATCCTCTAAGCACCATAAAATTTTGTATGCCTAGTTCTTTTACACCCTATATACCCAGTGTTATATGGGATGTGCCTTATCTGAGAGTGGGGAGATGTACCAGATTAATTCAAGCAACTAGTTTCGTATCTTATGAAGTAAAGATTACACAAGAAACAAAGGAAACGAAATTTCAGATGGAACAATATAACTATTAAAGAGAGGTCGAGAGTTCCAAGCAAACGGTAATGGGAACCTGACTGAATGTGCTGAATTTTTTTTTTCAAAAAGGAAATGTTTTGAAATGTCCCTGACAGAATGTGAGATGGGGCCCAAAGAGAGAAATGTACAAGGAGTCCAAGATTTTCCTGACTGTTTGTATAATTCAAGGATTGTGCAAGAATCACAGAGAGCTAATAACAAAAATAACACATTCCAGAAATAATGTTACACGAGATATACAAAGGCATTATAGGTCTGAAGATAGTAAACGTGTTGGAGAGTGTATATGTTGAATAAAAATGATGAATGCTGGAGGAAACATAGAACATAGAAAGTGAAAATTTATTTGCAGGATTCTTCATTTTGCTGCCGTATCCGTAGGTACTGGATATGAATTTTATTAATGATGATGTAGTGTGTCTTTCTGTTGGCAAGAATCTGTACGTAACAAGAACGAACACATCAGTGTAAACGTGATGCGGTAATTGAACATGAGCCACTTGTAAGACACATAAGCTGCTGGAAAAAGAAAAATTTGCAAGAAAATCAAAGCCAAAGGTGCCCACACTTGAATGTACGCGAAGACAAGATACCCATGTGTAAGCTAAAACAGACCAGTAAATGAATAATACTCCAGTTGTTTGTAAATGGTAAGTATTTGAATTTCCAACACGCGCTATTTGTAAAACACGTTTAACATCCATACCACTAGTGATATTTTGGTTCAGTGCAATATATTGTGACAATTATTTATGACTCACTCAAAGTAATAACCATCAGACTTCTCTCCTGCAGTAAAATTTAACAAAAGGATCAAAACTGGGAACGTGTGTTCACTTTTTAACATAAAAATGCTGAAAGAAAAATAATTAGGTGATTCTATACGTAAATAACGCATTTTGATACCTGTATCCACAACTCAGGTAAACAGCCCTCTGAGTATGTCTGTCAAATTATCAGGTTCAAATGGCTCTGAGCACTGTGGGACTTAACATCTGAGGTCATCAGTCCCCTAGAACTTAGAACTACTTAAACCTAACTACATAAGGACATCACACACATCCATGCCCCAGGCAGGATTCGGACCTGCGACCGTAGCAGTCGCGCGGTTCAGGAGTGAAGCGCCTAGAACCGCTCGGCCACCTCGGCCGGCTCAAATTATCAGGCCGGAGCCCCGAGTAAATATCATGGTGAGTGCCAAGATACGGCTCTACATTCAAGACACCAGAAGACGGGTGACAGGTGGAGCGAGGGGGGGGGGGGGGGGAATATCGCACGACAAAGCTGTAAGCTATCGTACAACTCTTCCTCTCTTCCATCTTTGTTAAACTTGCTTCTGAAGTTAGGTTGACATTGGTTCTACTTTACTGATGCTTCTGTGATGATTCGCATAATCAGTGCACTCAGTTTTATACACACATGAGCACAGAAAGGGAATAAAAGGATTGCAGGGGATGTGTGCCAATAAATAAATGAAGACATTGGGCTATCTGTCCTCCAGAGGCTCTTGTATGCAGGATAACTGAACACGGCACACGAAAATCTGTGTGACAAATGTGCAGTCTGCATCAAAGTATGTAACCATAATGAAACGCTTCAAATTGATGACCAATATAAGTATAAATTACAGCTCGTAGATACCTGAAAGACAATACAAATACTTCGTGACAATTTTTGGTAGGAAACCTTCACACCATCAGTTTTGACCATTAAGCATGGTGCGCGAAGATGGTGAACATCGTAGTGCCTGAAATGGAGCTTGGATCAATGGCAGCGACATCTCAACTGGTACAGGAATACAGGAACTGTCAGACGGCAGACCCTCGTAGAAGCGTGTGGAGGCAGCCAGATGCTGATGTACATCTCAGTCATACAGTCTCGTGGATTCAGTAGGGAGGTGAGTAAGTCACGTCCTGGTCCGATATCAAGTATGAATATTGACTCCTCTCATAGCGGTCGAGAGTAGTTTCAAAGCTGTCTAGAATCGGGTAAGATCCCACAACCTCTTACCCAGCCCATCACTTGACGTTTCAACGAAGGGTTCTTCTTTCAGAACGATAATGCACGAGCAAACTGCGCCCAACAAGTGAAGACCTTACCCAGGAGGCACAAACCAACTTTGTTGCAAGACCTTTGACGCCAGGTGACGTGAACATGATTGGGCATTGTTGGGACCAAGACTTGCAGTGCGCCGTCGCAGGAACCCTCCCCAGACACCAAGAGGGCCGCCGTGGAACTGTACCGGAAATCGGCAATGTTCAAAATGGTTCAAATGGCTCTGAGCACTATGGGACTCAACTGCTAAGGTCATTAGTCCCCTAGAACTTAGAACTAATTAAACCTAACTAACCTAAGGACATCACAAACATCCATGCCCGAGGCAGGATTCGAACCTGCGACCGTAGCGGTCTTGCGGTTCCAGACTGCAGCGCCTTTAACCGCACGGCAAATCGGCAATGTTCCATAACCTTGTGGGCAACATGATAAAGAGGACCCAAGTTAGTTAGAGTGCGCAGGATGGGGCAACAAAATATTGACTATTATTCAGCAACAATTTTTGACTTCACAGAGCCCGAAACGCATTTTTGAAGAGACTCCATTCATTTCGTTACTGCGAACCAGAATTAGAGGGTAAATTTTTTGAAAACTCGTAACTCCCACCCATTACGACGCCAACTTTGAAATTTGGCTCAAAAGTGTGTACAAACTTCCTCTGTAATTGTGCAAAAGCGTGGTGCCCTGCAACGTCACCCTCGGGCTCGACGGCGATTCAGACAGCCAGGTATCGATACATGCGAAAAAAATGCCACAGTTAAGGAGTTCATGTGACGTGGAAGGTGGGATAATGATGTCACATTGGCATCAAACTTCATCACAATTCTGTCCATCGCCATAGTGGACGTGTCACGATGGGAAGTTCGTCACAGCCCCCCTACGCAAATTTCACCCCTGCTTTTGACACCTCTGCGGTGGAGGTTAGAACCGTGACGCATAGCGTTGAAATCACGTGGCTTTCTTATGAGGGGCCGAGGAAAACGTTCCAGACAAAGTGTCGCCCAGAATTGTCAAAAAAGACCTCAGATGGTGGCGTAGAGGACCTCAGGGGATCGTTGATTCCCACACATTTCACGGCAGAAGACAATTCACAGTACGATGAGTAACAGGAAGACCATGTTCACAATCTATGGAGTGCTGACGCTCTCGGAAGTTCAACCTTCCTCTAAAGACGTTGTGGGGCTGCATCCCCATTAAACGTGATCTGACCCACTTGGAGCACAACACGACCGTAATTTTTACTCTCGCGTACAAGTTCGAACCACTAGGGACCGTTCAACACCATTCGATGAAATTCGAACGTTATCCGAAACAGCAAAAGATGTTTATGCTTTTTCATTCCTTCTATATCGCGTCCTCCTGTAGTGCCTCCCAATAGTCTTCAAAAAACGTTCAAATGTGTGTGAATTCCTAAAGGACCAAACTGCTGAGGTCATCGGTCCTAGACTTAGACACTACTTAAACTAACTTATGCTAAGAACAACGCACGCACCCATGCCTGAGGGAGGACTCGAGCCTCCGGCGGGAGGGGCCGCGCAATCCGTGACACGGCGCCTCGAACCGCGCGACCGTTCCGCGCGGCCAACCGCCTTCGTAGAGCACCTTAAAATACGTTGACAAACAACCCAAGATGAGCGTATCAGGTGCCCGCAAGCGGGTTGTGCTCCTGCTGTTTCGCCGCTGGAGTGCTGCTCTTGCACCTGATTGTACGTCCGCAACGATAGCTGAGTGGTAGCCGGCACGGTAGCTCAGAGTCTTCGGTCAGAGAGGCGGTGGCCCTTTGTAATAAAAAAAAGACTTAGTAAAGAACTCAAGGAACAACTTTAACGGATGTCTTGCGACGTCCGACCAGACTAAACGCAAAAAAAAGTGGTCAGCGTGACGGATTGCCGTCCTACGGGCCCGAGTTCGATTCCCGGTTGGGTCGGGGATTTTCTCCGCTCAGGGTGACTGGGTTTTGAGATGTCTTCATCATCATTTCATCCCCATCCGGCGCGCAGGTCGCCCAATGTGGCGTCGAATGCAATAAGACGTCCACCATGGCGGTTGGACCTGCCCAGTAAGGGGCCTCCCGGCCAATGACGCCAACCGCTCATTTCCATTTTTACCTGATTGTAAGCCATTTGGAATCAGGGTGTGTCGAATGGATTTGCCGGGCTGCAAGTTCTTAGGCGTTCCTCATGATTTCTGTCTAAACAGGTACATTTTGGATAATTTAGAGGGAACCTTTGCCGTTTTATTTACCCATGTATCAGTATCGTGTGTCAGGAGGACACAAAATAGGAGCACTGAAAATGCATAAGTACCATTAGCTGCTTCGGATCACATTCACATTTTGTTGAATGGTTTTGAACGGTCCCTAGTGGTTCCAACGTGTAAACGAGAGCAAAGATTGCGGTCGTACTGCAAATGGGTGCGCTCACGTTCGATGAGGATGCAGCCCCACAATGTCCTTAGGGGAGGCTAGATGTGCCCGGGAGTGTCAGCAGCGTGAAAAGTGAACAACGCCTTCCTGTTGGCCACAGCACTGGGAATTGTCGTTTTCGATAGCGAAATATGATGAAATCAACGCCCCAGCGAAAGAGTGGTTTCATTGGCGCTCTTTATGCCACCTCATGCGGCATTTCCGTTCCGATTCTGAGCAGCGGCGATATCAACCCTGGCCGTCGCGGTTCTGACTTCCATCACAGAGGCGTTAAAAAAAAAGAACAGGCGAAATATGGGTGAGAGGAGATGTGGCGACCTTCCGATCGTGTTACACATCCACTACGGCAGTGGGCAGAAATATGGTAAAATTTGGTGCCAATGTGACATCGTTAACCCATCTTACACGTCACATGAACTTATGATTAGTGACTTTCTTTTGCACATGTCGACACTTGGTAGTTTGAAGCGTCGTTTAGCCCGCGGATGATGTTACACGCCGCCAGCCGCGCGGGATTAGCCCAGCGGTCTCAGGCGCTGCAGTCATGGACCGTGTGGCTGGTCCCGGCGGAGGTTCGAGTCCTCCCTCGTGCCTGAGTGTGTGTGTTTGTCCTTAGGATAATTTAGGTTAAGTAGTGTGTAAGCTTAGGGACTGATGACCTTCGCAATTAAGTCCCATAAGAATTCACACACATTTGAACATTTTGAACACGCCGTCAGGTTCTTGCAACATTACAGAAGAAGGTAGAACACACTTTTGGGCCAAATCTCAAATTTAAGAGTCGCAATGGACGGGAATTACGGGTCTCGAAAAAGTGATCCTTCAGTTCTGTTGCGCGGTGTATTTTGTTTTTACTTCACAGTCAAGTTAATTGTTTTAGTTTTATAAGGCTTATTCTCTCGGACTGTACTAGTGTCGAATCTAAGCCCGCACACGATGCGGACATGGAATTTGCGCCAAACATTTGTTGCTGTTAACAAGGGGTAAAGAGATGCCACTTATATACTAAGGTAACAAAAGTCCATGGAACAGCACATATAGAAATGGCGACAGTATCCCGTACACAAAGTATAAAAGGACAATTCAGTGGCAGATTTGTCATTTGTGCTCTGGTGATTCATGTGAAACGGTTTCTGACGGTATTATAGCCGCACGGAATGACAGTTGTAGCTAGACGCAAGGATATGCAGTTTCAGAAATCTTTGGGGAATTCAATTTTCGAGATCCACAGAGTCAAGAATGTGCCGAGAACATCAAATCTGAAGCATTACCTCTCACCACCGACAATGCAGTGGCCGACGGCCTTCACTTAATGACCGAGACCAGCGGCGTTTGCATAGAGTTGTCAGTGCTAACAGAAAAGCGACACTGCATGAAATAACCACAGAAATCAATGTGGGACGTACGACGAACGTAACCTTCAGGACAGTGCGGCGAAATCTGTCATTAATGGCCTATGGCAGCAGACGACCGACGGAAATGCATATCGCCTGTAGCGCATTTCCTGGGTCCGTGACCGTATCGGTTGGACCCTAGACGTTTGGAAAACCGTGGCCTGGTCGGATAATTTCCAATTTCAGTTGATTAGAGCTGATGGTATGGTTCGAGTGTGGCGCAGACCCCATGAAGCTACGGACCCAAGTAGTCAACAAGACATTGTGCAATGTGGTGGTGTCTCCATAACGGTGTGGGCTGTGTTTACATGGAACGGACTGCGTCCTCTGGTCCAAAAGAATCGATCATTGAGTGGAAATTGTTATGTTCAGCTGCTTGAAGACCATTGCAGCCACTCATGGACTTCGCGCTCCCAAACGACTATGGAATTTTTATGGACGACAGTACGCTTTGTCACTGAGCCACAATTGCTCGCGATTGGTTTAAACAACATTATAGACACTTCGAACGAATGATTTGGCCACCCAGATCGCCCGACATGAATCGCATAGAGCATTTATGAGACATAATCGAGAGGTCTGCACCAGCAACAATTCCGCAATTATGGACGGCTATAAAGGGGGCATGGCTCAGTACTTCGGCAGTGGGGTAACAGCGTGTCGATTCCAAGCCATGTCGAGTTCCTGCACAACGCCTGCAAAAGGAGGTCCTGCACGGTATTAGGTGTTCCATGATTTTCGTAACCGCAGTGTATAGTGTGGAGCGGTGTGAAAGGCGTGACGTACCTTGTAGAGCAGGTCCTCGTCGGCGAGGCTGAAGTGCTGCAGGCTGGTGTCGTTCTCCACGTCGTCGTAGGAGTAGGTGCGCGTCGAGAAGTCGGTGCCCGCTGCGGGCACGCGCGCCATATTGTAGTGCAGGCCCTCCGGCGCGAAGTACGCCCTGCACACACCTCCCACTGTAGCGTCGCAGTGTCTGCTGTGATTAAAGCTCCGCAGCTACACTCCCTTGTCCATTCCCTTCACGTTCCACAGCTACTGAATAAAGACAAGTCACTTCATTCGTAGAAAACCTCTCAGCATGATCTAGTGAGGCGCACTCGTCTTGTGACGTTCCCTGCGTTTGCGCGGTCAGGGCTGCTGTGCCCAATGGTTCAAATGGCTCTGAGCACTATGGGACTTAACATCTATGGTCATCAGTCCCCTAGAACTTAGAACTACTTAAACCTAAGTAACCTAACGACATCACACAACACCCAGTCATCACGAGGCAGAGAAAATCCCTGACCCCGCCGGGAATCGAACCCGGGCGCGGGAAGCGAGAACGCTACCGAACGACCACGAGCTGCGGACTGTGCCCAATGTGACGAGAGACATCAGCAGTCAGAAAGGGCGAGTGGGGGTCGTCATCATACAGCATAGTGTACGTCTTATGGCGACCGTACAATGACTAGCCCTTAAGAGACTGAAAGAGGCAATTACTCTCAATAAGTGCAGTGGCAAGTTTTCCTGACTTTAAATTTCACGCGAGATAACTGGCAGGTATGAAGTGCAGACGCGTTATAATATTTTGTGTCATCATACTGCACAACACTTTTTAAAAATGAGAGTTTCTGTCAATACTACTTCTGAAACTTCCTGGCACATTATATCTAGCAGACTGGGACTCGAACCGAGAAGCTTTTCGAAACCAATCGCTCTACTGACTGAACTATTGAAAAAATACCACTTTGTAGCGCTCATCTCAGTGAGTGTTGTTAGTACATTTCCATCACTCAGAAGAGTTTACTACTAGATAAATTTATATCTTACTAGAGAATCCAGAAATGTTTGGCAACTGTTAAATATGTATGGGAATTGGATGTTCGTCTTAATTCTGTCTCCCCAATCTCCCTGTCCATCTCTTCCTGCCACCTCTCATCTCCTATATATAGTCTATGCCTGTTCATACGTTTATTAGAGTATAGTGTAAAAATTTGGAACGATTTAGTCATGAACTTTCCGAGATATTTGCCAACTCTTTTCCCTTTATGTAGAATATACATTTAAATACCATATATATTAATAATTGAAGCCTACGTCCTCCTGTAAGTTTATTAAAGTATTGTGTGAAAATTCGAAGAAAGGGTCAAGTACTTTTCAAGATTTTTGATAACAACGATTTTCTTTTACGTAGTATGTATATATCTACAAAATTGTGGCATATGTCCGTCGGAAAGTTTATTAGACTATTGTGTGAAAATTTCAAATAAATCAAGAAATTCTCTAGATTTCGGTAATGACCTATTTCATTTGGATAGAATACGTATACCTATGTATCATATGTGTTAAAAATATGTAGCGTATACCCCACTGTACATTTATTAGGATATCGTGTAAAAACCTGAAGTAAATCGGTTATGAACTTTTTATATTTTTGCTAAGAACCTTTCCGATTTACATAGTAAATATACACTTATATACCATATCTATTTAAAATTATGTAGCCTATGTGCGTCCAAACGTTTATTACACTATCCTGTAAATATCTGAAGTAAATCGTTAAAACTCTCCGAAATTATTGGTAACAATCTGAAACTACGAGTTCTCTTCATTTAAAAAAATGTTCAAATGTGTGTGAAATCTTATGGGACTTAACTGCTAAGGTCATCAGTCCCTAAGCTTACACACTACTTAACTTAAATTATCCTCAGGACGAACACACACACGCATGCCCGAGGGAGGACTCGAACCTCCGCCGGGACCAGCCGCACAGTCTGTGACTGCAGCGCCTTTCGACCGCTCGGCTAATCCCGCGCGGCTCTCTTCATTTAGAAGTATAAATTCTATATATATGTTTATATACTGTACATATAAAAAAGTATGTGGCCTATACCCGTCCGAACTTACGTTAGTGAATCCTGTAAAAATCTGAAGTAAATCAGTCATGAAGCTCCTGAGAATTTTGCGAGAAACCTTTCGCTTATGTCCGCCGGAATGTTTATTAGAGTTTCGTGTAAAAATCTAAACTAAATCGATCAAGAACTACTCGATATTTTTGGTACCAACGTTAAAGTACGAATTATCTTTATATTGTAGTATAGATAACGTACGTTAATTATAGTGGAATTATTATGTTGTATGTATTGTAAGTGACCTGAACGAGGTGTGTTGACAAAGGAAATAATCTGGAGGACAAAAGCTGCCGCCGTCTACATCAACTTTTTATGTTTTTAAATTTTTTTAATTGACATTATCAAGTAGGACCAAATACGATTTGTGTTTCATTTTTTGTGATGAGTAATCTTAGTTTGGATATATTAGAAGTAGTGGGATGACTATATGACAATGACTCAACACAACGATAATCATTGTATAATACATTTTGCTGAATTAAGCTGCAGTGGTCTGCATAACTTACTTCGTAAATGTAGCTAGAGGCAGTCATGTCTCTTGCCACTTTTTACAATTTTAAAGTCAACATAATTACTTGAAAGAGGTAATAATATTTAAAGTATAATACGAGTAGGTAGGCAGGTTACAGTAAACAGAGATGTTTTAATTTAGAAATACAAATTAAAGCTTTTTTAAATATTTGAAAAACATACAATATTTCCTTCTGTGTAATCGTCTGTACAACGACACCTCTGAGTCAGAGATATTATTAGGGCTGTTCGTGGCGTATGAAAGAACGGTCACTATTCGTTGCTGCTTATTAGTTTTACCTGAAGTTGGAAAAAGTATAATCTGTTTCTCCCGGGTAAAAGAATATGTGGTTGGTGATATGATCGAATACTTTTGAATAATAAATGTGGGAAAGCATTGAAATAAGCGTATGTCCCAAAAAATATCATAATGAATCCCAAACTTAAGCAAGAACGCGTTGCACTCAGGGTGTCTCGTAGTAAAAGTAACACTAAATACACTGCTATAATTATAATATTTTATCTTGAGGAGTATCAGATACCACTAAATTAAAATCATACAGGATCAAAATTTTTAGCAGATCGTGAGTCGTATTTACTCATGTCATCACGACTCTTTCGTCCAAATGATGGTACCATTTTAACCACTTTGTGTTGTCAATTTTATTCCTTTAATGCATCTTGCACATAAATTACGTATGTAATATGTAAACTGTGTAGACTGTGGTAAAGCCATTTTACACACTATCATTTCCTCCAAGAGTGGTAGTCCCGCAACTTCTGTGATGTATGGAAGGTAAAAGACGAGGTACTAGCGGTAACTAAGCTATGAGAGCGGGTGGTTGGTTGTACGTGGGTAGGTTAATTTGTGAAGCTATAGTCCACCAAAGATGAATGTTCATGTTCGACTTCCGGTCTACCGCACAGTTTTAATCTGCCAGGAAGTTACGCACAGTGCACACTCCGCTGTAGAGTGAAAATTTCTTTCTGGAGTATTACTGTTGTTAGGAATATCATAGAGATGAATTGTCATAGTTAGGAATGGCTAGAAAGACATTGGAATACCACGACCCAACGTGATTCAGCATCAAAGAACGATTTATGTTTAGTAAAACACAACTACTACTTTAAGAGCCACAGCAATGAGTACAGGTTGGTTGGTTGCTTTAATTACATATTTTTTACAACTTATTATCTAAACCGGTAAGAGTGCCCATGCGATTTATTAAACAGTTGTTCTTCGATCACCCCCCCACACAATGTTGTCCACCTCCGTAGCCGAGTAGTCAGCGGGGCTAATTCCCATGCAGAGGATCCGGGTTTGATTCCCGATACTGCCAGGGATTTTTTTCCTTGGTGGGAGGAATGGAACAGTGTGCACTAATAGTAGTGGCACCAGGTCTGCAAAGCCGCAACGGCCGGAGGTGTGGTGCGCTGACCACCCCTCCTCCAGACCCCACCCACGTGACGCCATTGACTGATGGACGACACGGCGATCGGTCGGGTCCGACTGGCTCATCTGTGGTCAGAACGCCGGTGCTTGCTTGCCACGCAGTTTTATGAACTTCCTGCAACTATTCACTTTTCACCTCAAAACACTCTTCACAGGTACGCCACCTACTACAATACTGAAACAGCAACAGATACGCGGTAACATGGGTGTGCCGTCTGGAGCGTGCTGCGCATCGACCGACATGGGTACGCAGCTGGAATCACAAGACGTGCTGTCTTTCGGATCAACAGGAGAATAAGATCTCGCACGATGCAATATGACAGTCAACGATCTAAGCATGTCTAAGTGCCGTATTGTTTAAAATCAGCGCGTTACGAAGTCGATAAGAGAAGCTGCCTCTCTTGGTCTGGTAACAGGATACAGAAAATTTCTTTAAAAAATTATTGTTTAAAGCGTCAGAATGGAATTATCATCACCGCTCAGAGATAGAGGTTATGGTACCTAAGTATGTATTTTAACTTATTCTTGAGATTTGGCTTGCTAATAGAAACAGCTCGTTGCTTAACACTATGGACTTCTACTCATATCTAGCAATTTTGAAATGCCAGCACTGTTATTTCCGTAATATTTAACCACATTGACGTCGACAGAGCGTTTAAATCTATTTTCCGTTCTTTTCGCTGCGTCGTGGATTTTCAAAAGACTAGTCATTGGTTACAGGTACGTGTCTGTTTTAGGAAACAAAGTTCTTGTAGTTCTAAAATCGTTAACGTAGTTCCCTTAGAAGCAAAGGAGTGTAACTGAGAAAAATTTGAGGAAGAAACGTAGCAAGGGTACCTTGTGAAGTGGCGTTGGTATGGCGATCTTATGATCAGAGCACTAGTTTAATTGAATGAGATTGTGAGCTCATCCCAAACTTATGACTCAAGGAAATCTCGGAAAACGTGGATCAAAAATCCTTGAGTACGAGCTAATCTCTTAGATGCTGCGTCAACTCGCTAATTTCAATACGGCATACGTGCTTAAATGTTTCAAGTGCCGAAGTTTCTTACACCAGAAGATTTTGATCAATGTTCAGGTAAATCTTGGCAGTCATTTCCTCTGAAAACCTGCATTGTTTCATCGCTTTAATCGTGTTACACGATCGAACGCAGCACTGCTAGATTATGTTCCGCTTTCCGTTATTGAGTTTTATGGTATTAACGGTATTAACCGTGTGAGGGGCTCACTTATACGTGGAGCCTGATTTTGTACTATATTTCATGAAAAATGACGTGTAAAGGTTATCACATGTAGAAGAGATTATATCTTTGACACCACTGAAGCAAAGATGTTGCCTGAGCGGCAGAATCGATTGTAAGCAGGGGCGCGCAGAATGCAGTAGCAGTCAGTGTTGCTCTCTGTCGCAGGTAGGGTGAAAGGCTTAAAGCTAGTGGCTATCTGTGAGAATTTAGCTGTTGGCCTATGGACACAGCGTAATACAGTTTTGTAAGGTACTGAAATTTTGTTTATTTGGTTTTAAGTATGCAGCAACGCAATGTGGATCTTGCTAATTTTACAGTACTGATCCTTCATTGTAGGAACCAAGTATTTGTCTTCAGATTTAATGCATAGGTTGATATTTGTAACATTTTGTGTGTTTTGTTATCCTGATACAGACAAGTTAACTTTGGGATCTATTTTGTGAATCGATGTAAGACCATTTGTCATGTTACTATTCAAGTATTGTTAACTACCTCAGTAAGTGAGAATTGCAGAACAGTTGAGAAGTTCACTGATTTTGAAGTTAACGCAAAATGTTTCATATCAGATTTTATGAAGGAGAAGCTTTATTTTGAATACAATTTTCGAACTAAAGAATGCGATCTTAGCATATGCTGTTATCAGTATCTCATCCTCTTCCATGCGGCGTTTGTTTAGATCCAATGAGTATTTTTTAAAATAAATGATTTTTCAGTCAGTCAGAAAAAATATTAATGTGCCAGAATTAGAAAAGTATTGATGTTTGTAACAGTTTCAATGCAGGCTGCATTGCACAGCGCTGAGCCAGTATCCAAAATCATCACTGAACGTTTGCAAGGTAATTCATTTATCAACTAATCTACTCGCATTATTTGTATGAAGCTATTGTACAGCCGGTATTGCACTCCTCTGAGGCAAGATTGAATCTTTTGTATGCCTACTGTGGAGAGAACGGAATACCAAGGTTACACCCGTTGCGACTCAAGAGCTAAAGACAATGTGTTTCATTGTTTATTTGCATAGGGAATTTTATCAGTTTATTGCACAGGGCCTTAGAAGTCGGTGCTTACGAGACTTTCGTTATAGGCATTACATTATATTGTATTGTACTGTATGTTAACCGGGGACGTAGAAATGACGGAGAGGCACCTTCCCCGCCGCAGCCGCAGTATTCCACAACCCCACGACGACTACCGCAGTCTACTTCACTCCTCCGCCGCCCCACAGCGAACCCAGGATTATTGTGCGGTTCGGCCCCCGGTGGACCCCCCCCAGGGAACGTCTCACACCAGACGAGTGTAGCCCCTATGTTTGCGTGGTAGAGTAATGGTGGTGTACGCGTACGTGGAGAACTTGTTTGCACAGCAATCGCCGACATAGTGTAACTGGGGCGAAATAAGGGTAACCAGCCGGCATTCGCCGAGGCAGATGGAAAACCGCCTAAAAACCATCCACAGACTGGCCGGTCCGCCGGGCGGATTCGTGCCGGGGACCAGGCGCTCCTTCCCGCCCGGATAGGCATTACACACTGGTTTTCCAGATTAAGCTGTTTAATTTTTCTTTGGATTTCAGTAAAACTGATTAAGCACACCATTTTCTAAACAACACAACACACAGTAAATTTGGATAGCACAAAATATATTTTCTTAAAGAATTTTACACTAAAACATAGTTTTAAAGGACGTTACACTTGGATATTTTTAAAGAGTGTTAGAATCAAAAGACGAGGCAAAACAATCATGTGAATGAGAAGGACACCAGCGCGGTACCTCCCCGCTGCCGCTGGTTTTGCTGAGTACGCACCTGAGCAGGTTCTCCCGCGCAGCGTCGCTGAGCGACGCCATGTTGAGGCCCGCCGCGTCGGTCATGGCGCCGCCGAAGCCGTGCACCTCCTGGTACCGCACCGAGCGGTTCACCGACAGGACCGCCTCCGTGTCACCGGCTGCAACACAAACACGGTGCACGTTCAGACATATGTACAATATGTACACAAGTGATAATATTCTTCTCGGGTGTGCAGCCGGATCATAACGTCATCTTGACACAATATTTCCGCTGTCCAACTGGCCGCCATCTTCTGGTGTGAGTGCTGGTCCACGATCTCCACGGAACTGACTTCTCAGCGCAAGCGGCAGCCCCTATATAGGCCGCAGAAGACCCACAACGCGTGCGTGAGAAGGTGCTGTAACTGCTCTCTAGGTCAAGTAAACATACCGAGCCGCCAGTGGTGGAAACAGCCGAAATCGAGATATCGCTATCAAAAATTAAAAATTATTCCGACGATCGAAACACAGACCGTTGTTTTTTAATGCGTGATAACACCGGGTTCCAAGTCTTACTGAAAAGGTAAGCCTTGTCTCTATTAATAAGATTTTCAGATAAACGAAGCTCTATGGATTCTTTTAAAAAACAGTCCCAATAGCGAGATGCAGGGGCAACAATTTTTAATTTCTGATAGCGATATCTCGATTTTCCTGTTTCCACCACTGGCGGCGCGGTATGTTTTACTTGAGCGAGAGGACAGTTACGGCACCTTCTCGCGCACGCGTTGTGGGCCTTTCTGCGGCCTATATAGGGGCCGCCGCTTGCGCTGAGAAGTCAGTTCCGGCGAGATCGTGCACCAGCACTCTCACCTGAAGATGGCGGCCAGTTGGACCGCGGAAATATTGTGTCAAGATGACGTTATGATCCAGCTGCACACACGAGAAGAGTATTATCAATTATTACGCCGGAAAAGCCTTCGTAATCACATGTACACAAGCGATTAAAAGTCAAACATTAAAAAAGGGAGCTTATTTCCTGAACAGCATATCGTAAGGGTTACACAATAAGGTAAAGCTTAATCACAACGTAATTGGCAGAAAACATGCAATATTTAAACGTATAATTGTGAACTGTTATCTAACCCGTGTTTCTCTTACCGGCCTAAAAAATGGTTCAAATGGCTCTGAGCACTATGGGACTTAACATCTGAAGTCATCAGTCCCCTAGAACTTAGAACTACTTAAACTTAACTAACCTAAGGACATGACACACATCCATGCCCGAAGCAGGATTCGAACCTGCGACCGTAGCGATCGCGCGGTTCCAGACGCTTTCCGGCCCTCCTGTTCTTACGGAGGACTAAACTAACAACAGTTCTTCGGTAATGAAAGTCGTTCAGTTAGATATTGTTTACTTCAAACAGTCAGTAGAAAGATTACGGGAAATTAACAGTCACGTTCTGCTCAGCAAAAATAATTTCCGTTTTGCCACATAGATTGGTTCATTTCTTAATTCATGGTTTTCGTAATAATTTTTTGCTATTTGAGCCAGTGTAGACGGAAAACCATTCACCGTAAGGCTACCCAACTTTGTAGGAATGATCTCAGATTGTGCACTGCAGGATTTGCCTTATGGGTAGCGTTTGTGTCATAACTTGGGGTTAGGCGCCGGTACTGGTACGGCGAGGTAGGATCGGAACACCAGCGTCAGTGTGCATTGCAGTTGCTGACAGTCAATATGGATACGAACAAGGCGAGCAAGGCTTTACTCGTGAAGTTGTTTGATCAAAACAACAGAATTAGTGCTCCTGTTCCTCACGACTACCGATGCATTAAAGGAAACGGAGAGGCTCTCTTTCCGCACCGGGGTTGAAGAACGTGATTCGGAAGTTCGATTTAACTGGCGATTTGGTAATTGCTCCAGGAGGTGCCGAAGACCAACTGTGTCACAAATTGTTGAAGCAGTCACTGTTGCCGTGGCTGACAATGTTGGACGCAGTGTACGATCTTCAAGCTGTGTCGCAACGGCTGAACACGCCATCGACCAACGTTCGAAAGTGTTGCGAACAATTTCTAGTGTAGGTCCAGGCTGTCGTGTATGCAGATGGTCGTAACACTGAGCAATGTTTGTAACCTGAAACTTTAAAATGAGACGCAGTTAACCAATGTTACCCTCTCATGTGAAAATTAAAATGTTTCTTTCAATGGATATTCGTTGTTCCCCTTCCGGTATAGGAAAGTATAAGTGGTCCGTTGAATAATATGTTTAGTCTGAAGGTCAGTGAAAGAATGAAACAAGAGCTTACGTTAACATCCCGTCGATGTCGTAGCAGTTAGAGAGGAAAATGTGGCTGTTTGGTTATCTGATGTGTAACAATTTCATTCTGACTCTGTAACATTTCATTTTTACTTCGGTGTTTCAATGTCGTTCTGGTTGCTTCTTAACTCAGTGCAGTAAACGGCACGCAATCTACTGCACTTGCCTGGCACGTTTAGAATTGTTTTGTCTGGAATATTAAGTCTGAAAATTTAATGTCTTTTGCTTTTTAAAAGAACGCCATTTTGTACGTTACCTAGCACACGGGGTAGAGGACAGGAGGCGGAAGAAAAAGAGACAGTAAATAATTACATGTTTTGGAGCAAAACATGTTAACGCTGAGGATACAATGAAAGTGTCTGCGAGTCGATTACATCGACACCATTGAACGCAGAAACGACGCCGATTGACTAATACAAGTAAGTCGGACAGGAGCCCGGCCGGTTGGCCGTGCGGTCTAACGCACGGCTTTCCGGGCGGGAAGGAGCGCCTGGTCCCCGGCACGAATCCGACCGGCGGATTTATGTCGAGGTCACATGAGCCGGCCAGTCTGTGGATGGTTTTTAGACGGTTTTCCATCTCCCTCGGCAAATGCGGGCTGGTTCCCCTTATTCCGCCTCAGCTGCACAATGTCGGTGATTGCTGCACAAACAAGTTCTCCATGTACGCGTACACCACCATTGCTCTACCGCGCAAACATACGGGTTACAACCGTCTGGTATGAGACGTTCCCTGGGGGGTCCACCGGGGGCTGAACCGCACAATAACCCTGGGTTGGGTGTGGGGCGGCGGAGGGGTGAAGTGGACTGCGGTAGTCGTAGTGGGGTTGCGGACTACTGCGGCTGTGGTAGGGACGAAGCCTCTCCGTCTTTTCTAGTTCCCCGGTTAACATAACATAAGTCGGACAAGATACACAGTTCGTAACAGAGGATTTTGCACATTCGTAGAAAGTCTCCCTAATAGAGTGGGTAGCGTCATTGACCTTAATGTTGCCGTATCGGGTTCGATAGCGGTCGGTCAGTTTTTTTGTGGGCTAGGTGGGTTTGGACCGTAGTCCTCTCAATATCGTGAGGTCTGCTGAGAAGTTAAGTGAGTAAAGAATCAACGGCGAGAACATGCAAGTTGGCGATTTCTAGCTAAATTGAAGACCTTCCGCTAAATTCGATGATTTCATGTATTAATTAATCACATCTATGTTGTAAATTTAAGAAATTACATTTGAGTGTAGTTACAATAAAATATCATGTACCAGTTTTCGACTGTTTCCGCCTCCTGCGCCAGCCTCTTCATTTCAGAGAAGCAGTTCCGCCCTACGTCCTCAAGTTTTTGTTTTATGAATTCCACTCTCTGTCTTTCCGTTCCGATTCTTCCATCTGCACTCCCTCTAGTACCACGGAAGTTGTTCCTTGACGTCCAGCTATCCTGCCCATTCTTATTGTCTTATTCTACGAAGAACATTCCTCTCTTATCAGTCCACTTTTATTTCAAACATCCTTCTTTATCACCATATCTGGAACGCTTCGTTTCTCTCCTATTCCAGGGCACGATTCACCGCCATGCAATGCTGCGCTCCAAACGTACATTCTTAGAAATTTCATCCTCCCATTAAGACTTATCACTTGACCAGGAGTGCTCTCTTATTCTGAACTATTCTGCTTTTTATGTCCTGCTTTCTTCGGCCGTCATGTGTTATTTTACTTCCAAGGTGCAGAATTCTTTGTCACCAGTTTTTATGTTAATTAGATGGCTAATTTCATTTCCGCTCGTTCTCATTATTTTCGTCTTTCTTCGATTTACTCTCAGTCTGCATTATGTATTCATTAGACCGTTCATTACCGTCAACAGGTCTTGTAATTCATCTTCACTTCCACTGACAATACCAATTCTTCAACTGATATCTTTTCACCCTCTTGAAACTTTTTCTAATTTCCATTATTGTTGCTTCGGTGAATAGGCTGAACAATAGGAACGAATGACTCCATCCCTGTCTTACACTCTTGTTAATTCCAGTACTTCGTTTTTAGTCTTCCACTCTCATTTTTCCATCTTGGTTCTTGTACATATTACCTGCCTCTCTCTATAGCTTACTTATGGTTTTCTCAGAATTTCTGAAGTCTTACACCATTTTATATTGTCTAACGTTTTTTCAGCGTCCACAAATCTTATGTACGCATCTTGAATTTTTTAAAATCTTGCTTCCACTATCAAGCGCAACATTAAAACTGACCCACTGACCACTTTACCTTTCCTAAAGCCAAACAGATAGTCATCTAACACAGCCTCAATTTTCTTTTCCTTTCATCTGTGTACTATTCTTGTCACCGGTTTGGATGCGTGAACTGTTAAACTGACTGTGGGATGGTTTCCACAATTATCTGCCCTTGATATATTCAGGACGGTGTCGACGATTTTTTTCCCGAAAGTTTGGTGGTACGTCTTCAGTCTCAGAGTTTCTACACAGCAACTTGAACAGTCGTTTGGTTGCAGCTTTCTTCCGTTATAGAAATTGTAATGAAATGTTATTTAAATGCCTTATTTGATCGCAAGTCTTCCAAAGCTCTGTTCAGCTCCGAATCAAATATTGGATCCATTATGTCTGTCGTATTGACTCCTTTCATGTTCCGTCACATCATGAGACAAGTCATCCCTCTCGTACAGGCTTTAATCTACTCTTTCTACTCTTTCCAGCTATCCTCTCCCTATTCTGCGTTTAACGCTGAAGTTCTCATCGCCTTCATGTTGACGCCTTTGCTTTCGTTGCTGTTGTTCTGCCTTCTCTATACGCCGAATCAGTACTTCAACGACTGTTCCTTTTTGGAATTATTCACATTTTTCCTGCAGTCATTTCGCCTTTCCTTCCCTGCACTTCCTGATTACTTCAACACTTAGTGACTTATGCTGCTGTAGTCCCGTCTTTCCTTGAACATTTTTGTACTTCTCCTTTCGTCGGTCAGTTGAAGAATTCTTTCTGTTACCCACGGTTTCTTCGTAGTCAGTTTCCTTATACCTGCGTTTGTCTGTCCAAATTCCTTGATCATCCTTTTTAGAGACGTCTATTTTTCTTCAGCTGAACTGCCTACTGTGCTATTCGGTAGTGGAGAACTTAGACTAAAATAATATTAGAATATTTAAAGAATGCTGTGAGCTAGCAGTAGTAAACAAAATTAGTTTAATACTTTAACGCAAAATGCATTAAAGCGCAAAACACTGCGGAACACAATTCTTTTCTCCTACTTTTCCTAAGTTGTCAGCTGATAGTGTGTTTGGCGCAGATTAAGTGAAAAAAATATTAAGCGAGATTTTGTTAAATAGTATGATCGTCTTAGACCTGACTGTTATATATTATGTGGCTGACAACAGTTTTGTTGGTGAGGGGGGAGGGCTGTGTCCTCTGCTGATGGAAGGGGCTCAGTTTTGAGTCTGGCGGTAACAACTGTATCTGAGTTGGCATCTTGTTGGCGTGACAGGGCTCTATTCGCTACAAGAAAAACCACTATGGGCCTCTTCTCAACGGCGACCACTTCTGTACTCAAAAGAGGATTATCGGGACATCCTTGTCGAGGGAAAAGTTGCCCATTGTCAACAGAATTTTAGGGAACTCTCCGTTGAGCTTTGAAATATAGGCAGAAGGATGTCGTCATGTCTAGTGCAATGTTTGCCCGTAGCTCCTCGGCTTAGTAAAGGCAACAAACAACAATAAAATGAAAACATCATAGTTTATGGATCGTGAACCCAGGCAGCACCAACAGCTGATATTAAGTACACGAACGAACTAATATTTTCTGGTAAATTCTCCACCAAATGAAAAAAAAAACAGTATTAAATTCAGTGTGAGAGATTCAAAGGGGGAACGCTTGATAAACATCCCACTACCTGCACTCAGAATTATTTATAGGCATCTGGTTATGTTCACAAATCGTTTAAATACTGAATATTACTTTCATCTCTGAGTAAAAGTGGTGCTCCTTAGATTAACAGCTACAAAAACTAGGTAAATTACAATTATGTAAAATCTCATTCTGGAAACATCCCCCAGGCTGTGGCTAAGCCATGTCTCCGCAATATCCTTTCTTTCAGGAGTGCTAGTTCTGCAGGGTTCGCAGGAGGGCTTCTGTAAAGTTTGGAAGGTAGGAGACGAGGTACTGGCAGAAGTAAAGCTGTGAGTACCGGGCGTGAGTCGTGCTTCGGTAGCTCAGTTGGTAGAGCACTTGCCCGCGAAAGGCAAAGGTCCCGAGTCAGTTCCGTTTCAGCCGCGCTCGCGAGTGGCCGCTGTTAACTGTTGCGCTGCACTTCAGTGTTTACATCGCTGTACTTGTGCTTCGCCGAGTGCCGTCCGTCCGTTAATCTCCGAGTTCGTTCCTGTTCCTTGTGATCTGATCGCTCTTTCTGGTCTTGCTGCTGCTACTTGGAATTTCGGTTGTTTAACCGAAATTGCTTCGCTGGATTAACCATGGCTACAAACCTCAGGAAGAATACTCTGGTATTTGCTTTTGACAAAGAATCCCGTCCTGTTCAGCCGACATCCCTGGAAATAGATGACTGGATTACACAGGTAATTGGTCTAAATTCTGAAACCGTTCATACCTGGCAACTGGATCAGGAAAAATACTGTGTTTTTGTCAAGTTAATCAGTGCTTCGACTGTTGATAAAGTGTTACGAAAGTGGGGCTATGAAGTAGATTTTGTGCATAGAAATGGTTATAAAAGTAAGGTTTTCATCTATAGAGCGGACATTCATTACAAAACCGTTCGTGTCTTGAATCTCCCCATTGAAATTGAAAATGATAAGATTAAGGAAGCTCTTTTAAACTACGGAGACGTTAAATCAATTGCAAATGAAAGATGGTCGCCTCGCTTTAAACTGCAGTGTTTTAACGGGGTCCGCTGTGTAGAGATGGACGTTAAGACGAATATTCCGTCTCACATAACTGTTTGTGGGTATAAGGCACAAATTGTTTATACAGGTCAGGAAGCTACATGTCATATATGTAACGAAACCGGCCACTTCAGACAGGAATGTCCGCGGCGAACTGTTGTGCTTAAAAGTAATTTGATTCAGCGTCAGAAGCTTACCTTAAATGATCTGTTACCAAAGAATAGCCCGGAACAACTGGTTGAGGATGTTAACGCAGCGGGACAAGCTGATGTCTCCCTTCACGATAACAGTCAATTTCCCCCGTTAACAACAAAAGGAAACCCCGTTGCCACTACTCGTGAAACTGAAATGCAACCGAAAAAACGACCTCTGGAGATAACTGATAGTTGTTCAGAGGACGAGCTGTCTTGTCCCACTCCCTCACTTCGCAAGCAAAAACAGTGCGATGAGAAGGCAGAGGAACCTGAAGGCGAAATGCGAATGGAAACTAATGAACAGAAAGATAATACACATACGGTACCAGAAAATGGAAGGGGTGTAAGCAGCATTAATTTGCAAGAAACAATAGGTGCAGTAGCCGATTGCAAAGATCAGAATCTATCTGTTAATAAACAAATTCAGGGAGAGGATGCAAAACTGCAGTCTCCATTTGTTTCCGTAGATCAGAAAGTGAGTGAAATTAATAAAGAACGAGGAAGTGGTGGCCAAACTGAAATCACGGTCAACACCTCAGGGCAGGCGCCGGGAACCGAAATTGCGAAAGCGTCTGCTGCTGCTCCAGATAAGCCGCGAAGTAAAATACCGACGCAACCAAATGAGAATGTAGCTCGTAACCAAGGGAAGGGAAAATCCAGTAGGGGCGACCCAAGCCCAAAGAATGTTCAGTCCGAAACGGTCGTACACGAATCACTGGAGGAAAAATCAGAAAGTTTACCAGGAAATCAGTCTGCTTGCGGTACAAGAGAAAACATCAGAAGTAGAAAAAAAACGGGACAGTAACTAATAACCTGATTGAAGTGTTATTCCATGTGCAGCCTTCCGAGAAAACTGTTACAGCTTAACTGAACCCTGAACCACAGTAAACTAAATTAGTTCAACAAAACAACTACACAGTGACAGCACAATGACGCAATCTTATTCTGTCACCACTATAAACATAAATAAAATCACGACCGGTTTGAAATTATCGGCCCTTAAGGAATTTTTGTACGAATCCGCGACTGATATTGCCCTGTTACAAGAAGTTCTAATTTCGGATTTGGTAATTCCCGGTTTTGTCAGTTACATAAATGTGTCTCCCGAAACAAGTGTTGGAACAGCTATTTTGGTAAGGGAAGGGATTACAGTAAGCGAGGTGGAACGACTGGAATCCGGAAGGGGAATAGGACTAAATATCTATGATGTGACTATCATCAACTTGTACGCCCCTTCAGGAAGTTCTCATCGAGCTGACAGGGCACGTTTCTTCAAAGACGACTTGATATACTTGTTAAGGAAATCACCAAGACAGTTATTACTTGGAGGTGATTTTAATTGTGTTTTAAATCGAAAAGATCAGTTACCTAATTTTAATTTCTCAAGTGAACTAAAACAATTAGTTACTGGTTTAGAATTAAAGGATGTATGGGAAATCAAATACCCCTCCATTGTTGAGTTCACTTATGTCACGGCAACATCACGTAGCAGGATTGATAGACTATATATTTCTAAAAATCCTGTAACTTCCGTGACAAAAGTAGAAACCATTCCTATGTACTTTTCAGACCATTCAAGTGTCTTAGCTTGCATAAATCTAACAAGACAGCCGGTTCGCCGATTCAAGAATCAGTGGAATTTGAACACTTCCTTGTTAGTTAATAATGATTTAGAAGATCTGATTAAAGAAACATGGGCAATATGCCTGCGAGCCCGTAGTAGATATGCCACTGCTATTGACTGGTGGGTTAAAATGGCAAAGCCAAAGTTGAGGAAAGTTCTTATTCAATACAGTGCCCAGAGCGCAAGGGAAATGAAATGCACTATAGAGTATTACTATTCCGTTTTGAGAGATCTATATGATCAAGTCTCGGCAGGTTCCTTACTTCGGATAGCAGACATCAAAAAAGTCAAAGCCAAGTTACTTAATATCAAGAGAAGTCAAATGGAAGGGTTGAAAATAAAATCGAAGGCAAATTCGGTGTCAGCAGATGAAACTACTTCCCTATATCATTTAGTGAAGCATACGAAAAACGGGAGAAGGACTTTTATTGAAGAAATTCGAACAAAACACGGCACGATTCTCAGAACCCAGCAGGATATCATGGACGAGATTTATCGCTATTATTGCGAGCTATATTCTGTACATCAAAGTAGTGATGCTTCCTTGGAAGAATTCCTTGACATCCTAGCCCCACAGCTGACAGAAGATGACAACGAAAATTTTCTCGAGGTTGTCAGTGAAGAAGACGTGTATGAGACTCTGTGCGCCTCGCCACCAAAAAAATCCCCAGGACCGGATGGTCTGCCAGCAGAATTTTACATCCGTTACTGGCCAATAGTGGGTGCGAAAATCACGGACATTGTAAATGAGGTTATTCAGGGTAAAATGATTCCGGCTGAGTTTAAGGAGAGTAAAATTGTTCTGGTGCCAAAAAATAATGGAAACAAAGATTTAAATAATTTTCGTCCAATTTCACTGCTGAATTCTGATTATAAATTAATAGCTAGAATAATAAACAAGAGAATTTCATGCCTTACAGATAAAATTATTAGTCAACATCAGAACTGTGCGCAAGGCAGAACCATTTTTCAAAATCTAGCGGAATTCAGGGATATCATTGCAATAACTTCTGTAACAAACATAAAGTGTGCTTTATTGTTTTTAGATTTTTATAAGGCGTTCGATGTAGTAAACCATGAATATCTTCTGCAGACATTGAAGAAAATAGGTTTCAACGATAGGGTTATACAGTTGATTAAGAACATAGCAACTGGAATAAATGCTAAAATAGCGGTGAATTGTCAACAATCCAGGCCGATGCAAATACAACGAGGTGTTCCTCAAGGAAGTCCTCTGTCCATGTCGCTCTTCGCAATTTCGCTGGAACTTTTCCTCCGACATGTCCATGCTACATTAAAAGGCTTAACATTATCAGGAAACAAAACAGTTATAAGAGCCTATGCTGACGATATAGGGGTCATTATAAGGAATAATGACGAGGTAACCACGCTAGCAACAGTGATTGATTCGTACTGTAGAGCATCTGGAGCCAATGCAAACGGAAAAAAAGTAAGATGTTAAATCTCAGAGGTTTTGATAATATCAACGTCGAGTGGGCAAACTTAGTCCGACAACATAAAACACTTGGGATCACCCTGACAGCATGCCCTATGAAAATGACGGCTTTAAATTGGAAAGTTGCAGCAGATAAAGTGCAAGGAGCCATTGTAGAGAATTTAACTCGATATATGAACCAAGTTCAAAGAACACAGTATATCAACTCATGCATCCTTGCTAAGGCTTATTATACTGCCCAGCTGTTTCCAATACCGAGAATGATAGCGAGGAGAATAATGTCCAAAATCACAAAATTTTTGTGGAGAGGTGAAGTGTTCAGAGTACCTGCTAAAGTAGCCACTTTAGATCCTAAAAATGGTGGACTAGGATTAACTGATATAACGGATAAAGCCTCTGCTCTTTTTATCAAAAGGCAAGTTAATTTAATAAGAGACTCGCGAGAAAGCATAACCAGCCAACTTTTCGACATCATTAAACCTCCAAGCCTGCTTCCCCCGATTGACGTGCAGAATATCAACAGTCGCTTACAGCACGTGAGGATTTTCTATGTTGAGTTTAGTTATGTCAGTGTCGAACTCAGGCAGTCCCGACACTTAACATCGAGAGCCATAATGCGGGAACGAAAGAAAAGCGAAGGAAGAAACAAAATAGAACGACAGTTTCCAAACATTGAGTGGACTGAGATTTGGAAAAACATTAGTTCTAATGTGCTCACGTCTAATATAAAAACGTCATGGTACAAGACAGTTAACAACATAGTTAGCACCAATGAAAGACTGCACGCAATCGGACTCTGTGAAACAAATTTATGTCAACAATGTCATCTAGTTGACACAGTAATTCATCGATATACTTGCAGTGGTCACATGAATAGTTGGAAGTGGATCCGGGAGCAAATAGCTCTGATTACAAGAACATCCCCTGAGTATATATCGCTGTCATTGATACACAGGCCTGAAGCACGCTATTTCCCAGAAGCAAAAAATAACGCTGTGTACTGGTTGCTGGGAAATTTTGTTAACTACGTCCTTAACAAATTAGGATCCGATAGCATCATAGAGTTCAAGGTACACATGCTGTGTGAGTTCCACAAAATTAGAAGCTATTCGAATCACAAGAAAAAGTTCGGTAATATGCTAAAAATTGTATTTGAAAGAATGGGCATTGGTTAATATAAAAAAGAAGACTGTGTTGACAGTGATGTATTGTAGTTACCTTAAGGATACTATTTAAGATTTTACAGTATATTTATGATGTGTGCTTTCTCTACTTCAGAGAGTAGTTTTTTGAAATTTATAATCTAATGTACAGAACTTATGTGACATTGAGATTGTGTGTCTAATAGTGCCAAACACAAATCATGAAAGGTGCATTATTGGCTTATACTAGAAATTTGGAAATAGACAGTTTTTATAGAAATCTCCTTATCGATTGGTTAAAACCATAAGATACTATCCGATAAATGTAATATTCAATGGCTGGCACATTGCCCTGTTCATTTTTGCAGTGAAAGACTGATTATATAGATCTGATCACTTCAAATACTTAGATTCAATTAATGTCCAGAAAGTGTAGTTGGAAGGCTAGTCAACTTTATTATATATCTCCTTTCCGCCATTCTCAAGTATTTATGTTTAATTTAATTCTTTCTGGTGATTTAGTCAGTAACACAATCTTCTGTTGTCTTTCCTTAATGTCAGCGCAATTGAAATGATCCAACCGCTTTGATTAAATAACTTCATGTATGTATAACTTAGTATGTATTTGCAATGTGTAACATTGTTTTTTTTTAATAAAGGTTTTATTAAAAAAAAAAAAAGTTCGAGTCTCGGTCGGGCACACAGTTTTAATCTGCCAGGAAGTTTCATATCAGCGCACACTCCGCTGCAGAGTGAAAATCTCATTCTGGATACAATTATGTAGGTGCAGCAGAAAAAAAAAACATGGTTAATTTCAGTGGTGGTTCACGAAAATGAATTGCAGAAAATAGATGAAACTATGGAGCAAGAGCTCTTTTAAACACAAATATTACCAAAACTGTTTTATTTGCGTGCAACTCACTGTTATTTCCTTGTAACTCTAATAAACTTGAACTGTGAGCTATGGGATAACGCCTCAAAAGGTTTGTATAGCAACGGATGAAAGAAATCTGCCCATGTATTATTAATCTTAGGTTTTAGAGAGATTACTTTAACTGACTAGCACTGAACAAACAAACAAAAATAGATCTCTTGCTTTAAATTTCTCATATTAAAGAAAGAATATAGCACACTTTACATAATGTAGTTTTTATTGCAGTTTTAACCATCGCCAGATAATTTTATTAACTTGTCTAACAGAAAATATTTTAAGATAATGACATTTCGTGACCCTTATGTGGAGCACACTAGTACGAGAAATTTATGATCTCATTATCTAGAATACTGAATATATTTTATATCTTAAGTGTCAAAGTGCATAGAAATAATATTTAGAGATTTGAAGATAATCGTTGAAGAAGATCTAAACTGGTTATCAAAATTCATAAATATAGTTGTGCCTGTTAATAAAAATTACTTAAATAAATTCTTTTCATATGCTATTTCCAGATCGACATTATATTAAATCGAATAGTTCGTTACTTAAGATTTGATGTAATCAAATATATCTACTTGATTTTATTTCTTATTTAAAGACGAAGAAGCTTTTATTCTGGAACTGACTACAGTTGTGCTTATCATGTTTTGTCTAATAGTACTGCAGATCATTTATTATGTTTGGTGCTCGCACCTGAAGCGTGTGTCCGTTCAATGAGAGACCCTCGTGCAGTTTTCGGTATATGCACATGATCTGGACGCTTCATAGCTGTGCATACTAAACTTCACTACCGATTTATCGATGTCAGTAGCGATGTCTGACGACGCCTAAATTACTGAGCGAAACACGTCAGGTTAATGAATTAAACAAACAAAGAAAAAACACTAAATAAATGACTTAGATATATTACAAAATATTAATAACTGCAAATGAGATTGAGATTTAAATTTGTTTCTAAAATATTCTCTGTGGATACCTGATAATATTAGGCCTATAAACAAATGCTTGAACTTCTCCCTTTTCTAGAAGTCAGTCTCGCTATTACGAAAACATAGCAATTAACACATTTCTGACCTCATTGGTTATACAACACCTGTCGAAAGTCTAGCTATTTTGAATTGCGGAAATCTTGTGCCGTTGGATTCTGTTACCCAAATAATTGCGCAAGGAACACACTACCAGAGTTAAGTTGGCTGGTTGTTTGGTTTGGGGGACTGGACCAAACAGCGAGGTCATCGGTCACATCGAATTATTGAAGGATGGGGAAGGAAGTCGACCGCGCCCTTTCAAAGGAACCACTCCAATATTTGCATGAAACAATTTAGGGAAATCACGGGAAACCTAAATCAGGATGGCCAGATGCGGGTTTGAACCATCGTCCTCCCTAATGCTAGTCCAGTGTCTTAACCACTGCGCCACCTCGCTCGGTCAAGAATTAAATGACTGTGGAAACTCACCATTGAACTACATATGGTGACACTAAAGAACTAGCTTATTTTCTTGGAATAACTAATTTATCCGGCTCGATGCTCGAAAAGAATCATGTTATTCTTGATACCAATGAACTTGAAGTTACTTTATGTCTCTTAGCAGTCACACGAGAATGGTGAAAGCCTTCTACTACTTACACTCCTGGAAATGGAAAAAAGAACACATTGACACCGGTGTGTCAGATCCACCATACTTGCTCCGGACACTGCGAGAGGGCTGTACAAGCAATGATCACACGCACGGCACAGCGGACACACCAGGAACCGCGCTGTTGGCCGTCGAATGGCGCTAGCTGCGCAGCATTTGTGCACCGCCGCCGTCAGTGTCAGCCAGTTTGCCGTGGCATACGGAGCTCCATCGCAGTCTTTAACACTGGTAGCATGCCGCGACAGCGTGGACGTGAACCGTATGTGCAGTTGACGGACTTTGAGCGAGGGCGTATAGTGGGCATGCGGGAGGCCGGGTGGTCGTACCGCCGAATTGCTCAACACGTGGGGCGTGAGGTCTCCACAGTACATCGATGTTGTCGCCAGTGGTCGGCGGAAGGTGCACGTGCCCGTCGACCTGGGACCGGACCGCAGCGACGCACGGATGCACGCCAAGACCGTAGGATCCTACGCAGTGCCGTAGGGGACCGCACCGCCACTTCCCAGCAAATTAGGGACACTGTTGCTCCTGGGGTATCGGCGAGGACCATTCGCAACCGTCTCCATGAAGCTGGGCTACGGTCTCGCACACCGTTAGGTCGTCTTCCGCTCACGCCCCAACATCGTGCAGCCCGCCTCCAGTGGTGTCGCGACAGGCGTGAATGGAGGGACGAATGGAGACGTGTCGTCTTCAGCGATGAGAGTCGCTTCTGCCTTGGTGCCTATGATGGTCGTATGCGTGTTTGGCGCCGTGCAGGTGAGCGCCACAATCAGGACTGCATACGACCGAGGTACACAGGGCCAACACCCGGCATCATGGTGTGGGGAGCGATCTCCTACACTGGCCGTACACCACTGGTGATCGTCGAGGGGACACTGAATAGTGCAAGGTACATCCAAACCGTCATCGAACCCATCGTTCTACCATTCCTAGACCGACAAGGGAACTTGCTGTTCCAACAGGACAATACACGTCCGCATGTATCCCGTGCCACCCAACGTGCTCTAGAAGGTGTAAGTCAACTAACCTGGCTAGCAAGATCTCCGGATCTGTCCCCCATTGAGCATGTTTTGGACTGGGTGAAGCGTCGTCTCACGCGGTCTGCACGTCCAGCACGAACGCTGGTCCAACTGAGGCGCCAGGTGGAAATGGCATGGCAAGCCGTTCCACAGGACTACATCCAGCATCTCTACGATCGTCTCCATGGGAGAATAGCAGCCTGCATTGCTGCGAAAGGTGGATATACACTGTACTAGTGCCGACATTGTGCATGCTCTGTTGCCTGTGTCTATGTGCCTGTGGTTCTGTCAGTGTGATCATGTGATGTATCTGACCCCAGGAATGTGTCAATAAAGTTTCCCCTTCCTGGGACAATGAATTCACGGTGTTCTTATTTCAATTTCCAGGAGTGTATTAAATTTAATCTGAATACGTAACTGATATGACTTCAGTATCAATACCCTGAAAATATTCCACTTTTATCAAAGATTCAAACACTTGAATGAATATTAATACGATCTGACTTCCTTTTTGAGATATTCGGAGACAGGCAAACTCTCAGAGTTCAATGATAAAGATAGTGGGCCTTGAACATGTTTTTAAGGAAGTACATGATTGTGACCAATATACACAAACGTGTTAACACAGTGTGAAGATATACTGCACCCCCCTTTTAGAGAGTGTGCGTGCAGTAGATACGTTGACTCCACTTAGAAAAAGCATTCACTACAGTAGTCACTCTCAGTATACTCAGGATCAGTATGTGTCTCGAAGTTCTCAGCAGCTCACAACTGCATTATACTTGCTGGAATGTGCCTGCAAGGATATAACTATGTAATATGCAAACAGCAAATTGTCCTAATAACAATTCCATTGAAGGTACAACGTATTCAGTTAACTGTGCTCGCGTAAATTACGACTTTAGACAAGGAATAAATGAACACATGGACTCTGAACAAAGAAGAATTACAAATTATAAGTGCCTTAGCAACTACAAATAGCTGAAGAGAAATTGAAAAAATTATTGATTAGCATTTGAGAAAATCAACACGATAGCTTATCAATGAAATTACAGACGTCCTCCATGGGACCATGTGGAACACAATTACCATGTATCATCAACATTACAACAAAAGGAACCTCATATGATTCCTAATCTCAGTAGTAACACTAAATAAGTAGGATAGCAACGCGAGCGATGTCCTCTAAATTCACGGATGAGTTAATGGAAACCGATGGTGTTCCTTGAACACGGAATAGTCTCTAGTTCTGAACAGTATATTTAACAATGATCACAAAGAAAGCACAGCTATAAAGCTGAAAAATGATACAATGAAATATTACGCTAAAGTGCACTTGCAAGCAACGTCCTCGGCATAAATTCCTGCATGTTGCAATATAGAAAAAACCATCGAAATGAATTATTTGACAAAGCCGACGATTTGAACCAACAGAACAACGAAAAGTGCAGGCATCCTCTACGTGATATATTTAGCACCAGCCGAAACACAAGTGCCCTTTATGTCTCAGCCCACAAGGGCACGCTAATTCAAATCTCAGCCGCCCTGACACACGAGTGGTCAGTCAGATGCAGCCTCGAAAGTACAGCGTATAGATGTACTTCCGCTCGTAAACCAAAAACTGTGACAGTCCCTGCAGACGAAACCCGTGCTTAAAGTGTCTGTGCAGCTCACCAGCATGTTTTCTGAAAGTTGACTTCATTAGTATTTCACAGCCAAATTAGAAGGTTGAACCGTCGTCCTCCCGATTGCTAGTCCATTGTGCTAACCACTGCGTCACCTCGTTCGGGTCGGCATGAGAGAATGTGATGCAGCCATCCGGGGAAATGCTGCCTGTGTAGGATGAAGTGTTTCGGTAGTGCAACGGTTGTGTGCAAACTGATTCACGGAAAGCTGAAGAACACTAGATAGGTCAGGTCGCACCACACAGACCACCCCCTGAAAAGATCGACCCCTCATACAAATAGCATTACCGGACAGATCTGCGTCCTCGTCTGCTCTGGCGCAATAGTAGAACAGTGTAACACATCGTACAGTATCAGGGGTTACATTACCTTTCAGATACATACGTTTAATTTTACCGGTACGTCGTGTTGCGCCGCGATATCGTATATCATTGCGAATGTGGAGAATTGCTAGATGGCAAGGCGGTATGGAACGACGTTACTGGGGACAGGAATGGGATCAGAAACATTTTCAGACGAATCCAGTTTCTGTTTGTCTGAAAATGATGGCCGCGTTTTGGTTCGCTGCAGACAGGGGGAGCGGCATCACAGTGACTGCATTCGAACATGACATACAGCGCCAACTCAAGACCTTACGGTGTGGGGTGCTACTGGATACAACCACACATCACAGTTGGCGTGTTAGCTGACTGTGATCAGTGTGACCCATAGCCATACCTTTTCTGCAGAACACCCCAGATATTTTCAAGCAAGACAATGCACGACCACATGTTGCTGCGAGGACACGTGCCCTCTTGGTGTCACTGGATGTCAAGTTTTTGCCGTGGTCCGCCAGATCACCAGACTTGTTGCCAATTGAAACTGTGTGGGATATGATGAAATGACGGATGCAGCGATGTGACCCAATGCCAGTCACCAATGATGAACTCTGGAGCCGGGTGAATACAGCATGGATAGCTTATCACAGGACGCCATTCGCAACTTATACACGTCGATGCCATCACGCATGGAACAAGTTGTCAGGGCCCATGGCGGACCCTATGCCTGCTAGGTAACACGACATGTGCTAAAGCGAGATGACTCAAATGTTAGTGGCCGTGCGGTTAAAGGCGCTGCAGTCTGGAACCGCTAGACCGCTACGGTCGCAGGTTCGAATCCTGCCTCGGGCATGGATGTTTGTGATGTCCTTTGGTTAGTTAGGTTTAACTAGTTCTAAGTTCTAGGGGACTAATGACCTCAGCAGTTGAGTCCCATAGTGCTCAGAGCCATTTGAACCATTTTTGAACTCAGATGTTAATCATTTCTACTGTACACGCCTTGTGAATATGAACGTCCTACCTCTAGTCATTGAAGGTGTTCAGTTTTTCTGAACGTGAGTGCAGTATCGGTCCTCTGCGGCAACTACCAGCAAACTGTACGAAGCTGATTCGCCCTCTCTCTCGCACACCATGTGCAGACCGTTCGCATCTACCATGTGCCTGTAGTGGTCTACACCCTACGGCATACTACTTCCAAAACGAAGTTGCCTGTAATGGTGTACAAATAACAAAGCTGGCTGCACTATGCGTTCTGTGGAGTGAGATGAGGAGAATACTTTGCACGTTACCACTGTGCACTTTGTCCCATCCTTCGTGCCCCCAACCTATGGTTACCGTGCTAGCTGCCAACACTGGGGATGACTCCACCTGGTCAGAACTAGTTGCTCAGAAAACAATCGCTGTCACTTGTTAACGAAATACCTGTCGTGGTTGCTTTATGCCACGAACGTTAGAGTTTTTATGTACACTCACCATACTTAACTACCTTGAAAATCGATGCTAAATTTGTGCGCACATCCTGAAGCACCCTCTAAAGAGAAATGCGGCAGAATGACGCTATTGGCCGGAGCGTCACGCTTCCTTGCCACTGTGCATCGGCCCACAACACGCATTCTATATCTACATCTACATATATACTCCGCTAGCCACCAAGCGGTGTGTGGAGGAGGGCACAATTCGCCCCCCCTCTGTTCCACTCGTGGATGGCGCGAGGGAAAAACGACTGTCTGAACGCCTCAGTACGAGCTCTTATTTCCCTTATCTTTGAATGATCATCATTACGCGACTTGAAAGTTGGTTGGTGGTAATAATATATGCTCTACATCCTCGGCGAAGATTGGATTTCGGGATTTAGTGAGCAGCCCCTTCTGTTTAGCGCGTCTTCTATCTGCAAGTGTGTCCCACTTCAAAGGTTCTATGAGATTTGTAACGCTAAATGTAACCGCTAAATGCAACAGTCACGAATCTTGCCGCTCTTCTTTGGACCTTCTCAGTCGAATCAGACCCAACTGGTAAGGGTCCCATACAGACGAACAATACTCCAAGACTGGACGAGCTAACGTATTGTAAGCTATTTCCTTTGTTGAAGGACTGCATAGCCTCAGGATTCTACCAACAAACCGCAATCTAGAGCTCGACTTACCCGTTACTTGGGTAATCTGATCATTCCATTTGAGATCATTTCGAATAGTCACACCCAGATACTTGACTGATGTTACCGCTTCCAAAGACTGATTATTTATTTTGTACTCATACATTGATGGGGATTTTCGCCCTGTTATACGCAGTAGGTTACACTTACTAATGTTGTTGTTGTTGTGGTCTTCAGTCCTGAGACTGGTTGGATGCAGCTCTCCATGCTAATCTATCCTGTGCAAGCCTCTTCATCTCCCAGTACCTACTGCAACCTACATCCTTCTGAATCTGCTTAGTGTATTCATCTCTTGGTCTCCCTCTACGATTTTTACCCTCCACGGTGCCCTCCACTTACTAATATTGAGAGATAACTGCCAGCCATTACACCACGCATTTATTTTCTGAAAATCCTCATTGATTTGTTCACAGATGCGCACAGGAAGAAAGCGGCCTAACTGCGCAGGGGGGCCATCGTGAAGTGACTTGAACCAGCGCGACAAATATCCCCTTGTTGTCTAATGAGGCAGCATACAGTGGCAGCCGGGTGGCGGCGCCGACGGCTGCGGTCCCGCGGCTGCCGGTGAGCGGGAATGAACGAGACAATCTCTGGCCGCTTCAGTGCACAGGTCGGCGACGAGCTACGCTGGCAGAATCGAGGGGTGCGTCCTGCAATCTTTCTCGAACGATTTTACAGAAACTATTCCTCAAAAAATGTACTTTTTACGTTACTTATAGCATTATATGTCAGCTTCATGGTGAAATGCCCATCATCTCCCTAACGGTCATCTGACTTTCTTTTCTTCAGAGAAGTGTATTCAGTGATATGTTTCGTGTAACGCATATGGTTGCATTTATCTAGGTGCCACGTTAAATTTTGCTTCTTTTGCCAAAACACAACAGAAATTGAACACAGATGACGATCAAATGGTTCAAATGGCTCTGAGTACTATGGGACGTAACTTCTGAGGTCATCAGTCGCGTAGAACTTAGAACTAATTAAACCTAACTAACCTAAGGACATCACACACATCCATGCCCGAAGCAGGATTCGAACCTGCGACTGTAGCGGTCGCTCGGTTCCAGACTGTAGCGCCTAGAACCGCACGGCCACTCCGGCCGGCGATGACGATCAAAATGAAGGGGCGAACCACTGCTGTCGCAGCAAAAGCACCCTGGCAGTGTCGGAAATACACTATCGCATTACTGTCCGAATGGCAGGTGCGTGAATAATAACGACCACACAACCTTATTCATGAGATTTCAACGAAGCTATTTGATAAAAAGCATTTGCACACTCACTGTGTTAATTTCTGTTTCGGTTTGGCAAAACAAGCAAAATTGAATGTGGCATCTGGATAAATGTACCGTATGCGTTAGTCAAACCTCTTCACTGATTACATTCCTGAAGAAAAACGTTTTTACAAGTCAGGTGAAAATAAATCGCAAATTCTGTTGCAATCCTATGGGTATCATGTAACGCAGGTATCATTAAGAACGAACAGCTGGGACTGAAACTTACCAAAGAATTTTATTTCTACACTTCAGTCATCTTTGACACAGCAAAAACTACAGCAAAGAGCTTACAATCTTTCCGTTCCTATCCCTGTGCAGAGTGGGCGAGTGAATCTCCTTACTACAAATATCTTTTAATTCAGTAGTGATATTGACTTTGACGAACAGCTGGCAAGTTACTGCAAGTCGTAAGTGTGCCCACAGCTTCAGAGTTACGAAAGGTGTTCATTGGGTCAGTTCTACTCTGCAGCAAAAATGCAGCAAAAATCCGGCTGCATACCCGGAAATTATTAGAAGAAAATTGATGCCTGTTTATCTGTGGATAACAAGGTTATGGAAACATAATAGTCATTAATTTATGAACCGCTTGAGACTACTCATTGGGACTGATGACCTTCGCTGTTTAGTCCCCCTTAAACATCCCAACAACCACCACCACTACTCATTAAGGTTAAAACAGATTATAAATATGTATATAACCTACCTTTAACCCATAAAAAGATAATTATGCTGAAGATTTCTCCGCATCATTCTGAATGGGGATAGGGACAGAAATATGTTACAGTATTTGCTTGCGAATTATTTTCATATTTCTAAGATGAAGAACAGGAAGAAAATCTTTTGGCAAGTTTCCGTTCCAGTCGCTCACTGTTAAAAATACGATGTGTTACAGGGCTCCGCCAAAACTGTAACAGAATCGGTAATTTATTTTTGTCTAATTTGTTAACCATTTGAAGATGGATCAAGAGTTATCCGTGACAACTACATTTCTCTTGTTGACATTCAATTTGGTTTCTTTCGCCAAAACACAGTATAAACTGCACAAACTCACCCTGAACTAGCTATTGCGACAGAATCTTGAAACAGAGTGTCTTATTAAACAAGCAATAGGCGACCAGAGAGGTGAGTACATTACGGAAACCCTCATTGTGTCAGCTTGCAGTAACTTAAGGGAAGAAATTACACGTTTATTTTCGTGCCAGCATATTCTCTTTTTAACAGCTGTCGATGGCTTATAATGAAGTACAGTACTGGATTGAAAGCCCTACCGATTAGCCGTGCGGTCTAACGCACTGCTTTCCGGGCGGGAAGCGGTGCCGGTTCCCGGCGCGAATTCGCCCGGCGGATTAGTGTCGAAGTCCGGTGTGCCGGCCAGTCTGTGGATAGCTTTTAAGGCGGTTTTTCATATGCCTCGGCGAATGCGGGCTGGTTCCCCTTATTCCGCCTCAGTTACATTATGTCGGCGATTGCTGCGAAAACACATTCTCCACCTACGCGTACACCATAATTATTCTACCACCCAAACATTGGAGTTACACTCATGTGGTGTGAGGGGGTTCACTGGGGGCCGAACCGCACAATCACCGTCGGTTCGGCGTGGGGCAGTGGTGGGGTGAGTGGACTGCTGTAGCCTGTGGCGGGGTTGTGTACCACTGCGGGCTACCGCGGGGACGACGCCTCTCCGTCGTTTCTAGGTCCCCAGTTCCATACAATACAATACGGGATTGAAAAATAAAAAAACAAAAAATGGCTTGTAGTATATCGACGTAGATAAGAAATTTCTATATGTTAACCATAAGACACCATACTCTCCTCTTTGCGTGCTGTCATTAACCAAAATCTCGTTTCTATATCTCGAATGGTAAAGGAGATAGTAACATCTCATTCTCGTGCACATAAGGTCGGAAGTGAGTGTGCTACAAATAATCAATTTTCTCGAGACTGGAGAAGAAAAAGAGACGTCCTTCCAAGTATGAAGACAAATTCAATACGTTAGCAGTAACATTTGATGTAATGTGCACCAAACGCAAAATCATAAAGACCCATATTTTTCATTGCAAACGTTTCGAATTTCGTGCAGCATGTTACGTAAATGAGAATATCATAATAAGTATGACCATTAGCAAGATGATGGGCAGTTCAGTATGTAGCTGATATACACTACTGGCCATTAAAATTGCTACACCAAGAAGAAATGCAGATGATAAACAGGTATTCATTGGACAAATATAGTATACTAGAACTGACGTTTGATTACATTTTCACGCAATTTGGGTGCATAGATTCTGAGAAATCAGTACCTAGAACAACCACCTCTGGCCGTAGTAACGGCCTTGATACGCCTGGGCATTGAGTGAAGCAGCGCTTGGATGGCGTGTACAGGTACAGGTGTCCATGCAGCTACAACACGATACCACAGAGTAGTGACTGGCGTATTGTGACGAGCCAGTTGCTCGGCCACCATTCACCAGACTTTTTCAATTGGTGAGAGATCTGGAGAATGTGCTGGCCAGGGCAGCAGTCGAACACTTTCTGTATCCAGAAAGGCCCGTACAGGACCTGCAACATTTGGTCGTGCATTATCCTGCTGAAATGTAGGGTTTCGCAGCGATCTAATGAAGGGTAGAGCCACGCCACGGGTCGTAACACATTTGAAATGTAACGTCCACTGTTCAAAGCACCGTCAATGCGAACAAGAGGTGACCGAGACGTGTAACCAATGGCACCCCATACCATCACGCCGGGTTATACGCCAGAATGGCGATGACGAATACACGCTTCCAATGTGCGTTCACCGCGATGTCGCCAAACACGGATGCGACCATGATAATGCTGTAAACAGAACCTGGATTCATCCGAAAAAATGACGTTTTGCCATTCGTGCACCCAGGTTCGTCGTTGAGTACACCATCGCAGGCGCTCCTGTGTGGTGTGCGTTCTGTAAGACCTTCAGGACACACACTGTCAGATTACTGGACATGTCGCTCTAACGAAGTAGGCGAGTGTCAGCAATATGTCTTGTTGTCTTATCGTGGCGTGTTTATCTTCTGCCGTTAGGTCAGACGATAGAAATGCCACTTGCACGCTTAGTGTAGCTGATTGACAGTGACCAATGGAATATGGTAATCTTATTAAGTGCAGACTGAAACTTGACTTTGGACCGGCACAGACAAATGTAGAACTCGTACAGACTGGTACAGACTAATGCAGGCTGGTACAGGCAAATGCAGACTGACTAATCGGAGGTCTGTACAATTATAATACCTTGCGCGTTCATGTAAAACTGTGCGAGTGTGATCCGTGAGGAGAAAAGGTTCTACGTTAGCAGCAATCTCATTGGCTGCGTTACATATTAATACGCGGATCGGCGGAAGCAGAATTTGGTCTGTCTCTATGGCAGCGCCATCTCGTAGTCCGGAGACGGACGAACGCTGCGCCTGCGCTGTTGTGTCTAGCGGGGCGCGCTCTAGTGGGAAACTTGTGTACGCGCTGACTACGCGGAACTATGTACACAACATCCTGTCTGTGATGCAGCATCAAGGGGTAACCGCAGCCATGGTCTCCGAACTGATTGTCCATGCTGCTGCAGACTTCGTTGAACTGTTCGTGCTGACGGTAGTTGTCTTGCAAACGTCCCTGTCTGTTGACTCTGGGATCGAAACGTGGCTACACGATCCGTTACAGCCATGCGGATAAGATGCCTGTCATCTCGACTGCTAGTGATACGAGGCTGTTGGGATCCAGCACGGCGTTCAGTATTACTCTCCTGAGCCCACCGATTCCACATTCTGCTAACAGTCATTGGATCTCAACCAACGCGAGCAGCAATGTCGCGATACGATAAACCGCAATCGCGATAGGCTACAGTCAGACCTTTATCAAAGTCGGAAACGTGATGGTACGCATTTCTCCTCCTTACACTAGGCATCACAACGATTCACCAGGCAACGCCGGTCAACCGCTGTTTCTGTATGAGAAATCGGTTGGAAACTTTCCTCATGTCAGCATGTTGTAGGTGTCGCCACCCAACCTTGTGTGAATGCTTTGAAAAGCTGATCATTTCATGGACTGTGCGACTGATCCCGGTGGAGGTTCGAATCCTCCGTCGGGCATTGGTGTATGTGTTTGTCCTTAAGATAATTTAGTTTAAGTATTGTGTAAGCTTGGGGACTAATGACATTAGCAGTCAAGTCCCATAAGATTTCACGCACATTTGAACAGTTCTGAGCTAATCATTTGCACATCAGAGCACCTCCTTCCTGTCGGTTAAATTTCGCGTCTGTAGTACGTCACCTTTGTGGTGTAGCAATTTTAATGGCGAGCAGTGTATAGAGCTATGTGTGACGTAAATATTATTTTTTTAATGAATAGTTTCTGTAAAATAGTGTGAGAAAGACTGCAGAACAGAGGGAGCGTTCGAGCACGTGTGACGCGCTACTCGTAATGGCACTGCTGCAGCTCGACTAGCAAGCTAACCAGCGTTCTCTTTGTGCACCCGTAACTGCGCTATGGGTCGGCTCGCAGACTACAGGATTTCTTTCTGTTCTTACACATATGCGCACACCACTGTAGTAAAGCAGTTGGCAAGTTAAAACCGACCTATAGACTATAAAAAGTAAAGCTGTTTGTAACCTATAGATCGGTTTTAACGTGACAACTTTTACTTAAGAGTAAAATAGCGGGGAAGTGGACGAGAAGCAGCTCACCCTGGCCAGCCTCCTGGAAGGGGACGACCTGCTCCTGGAAGCGGGCGCCCGCCTTGGAGGTGAGCACGTGCAGCAGGCTGCCGGCTGGCGGCGGCTGCGGCACGCCCGGCTCGTCGCAGAAGGTGGCGTTGCAGACGCACACCACGCCGTCCGCCAGCTGCCGCGCCGCGCACTCCGACCCCACCGACACCCCGGCGGCCGCTGCAACAGCGTGCCCACCTCACGTCAGAGCTTTCACTGCTGAAGAAATCGTGCAAATTTACGAGGTGTGGAAACACGAAGAAAGCACAACACATTACCATGTCTCATCGGTCTGGTAAACCGTTGGCATTCCAAACAGTCGTCTCGGAATACATAAATGCAGGGCCTGTATGGTTTTTAAGCAATCTTATACCATTTTTCATTCAAAATAGTGGCAAGTTCAAGTATCGACGATCTTGCAACTACCGGGTGATCAAAAAGTCAGTATAAATTTTAAAACTTAATAAACCACGGAATAATGTAGATAGGGAGGTAAAAATTGACACACATGCTCGGAATGACATGGGGTTTTATTAGAACAAAAAAAAAAACACACCTCATATTGCTAGACGCGTGAAAGATCTCTTGCGCGCTTCGTTTGGTGATGACAGTGTGCTCAGCCGCCACTTCCGTCATGCTTGGCCCCCCAGGTCCCCAGACCTCAGTCCGTGCGATTATTGGCTTTGGGGTTACCTGAAGTCGCAAGTGTATCGTGATCGACTGACATCTCTAGGGATGCTGAAATACAACATCCGACGCCAATGCCTCACCATTACTCCAGACATGCTTTACGGTGCTGTTCACAACATTATTCCTCGGCTACAGCTGTTGTTGAGGAATGATGGTGGACATATTGACCATTTCCTGTAAAGAACATCATCTTTGCTTTGTCTTATTTTGTTATGCTAATTATTGCTATTCTGATCAGATGAAGCGCCATCTGGCGGACATTTTTTGAACGTTTCTATTTTTTTGGTTCTAATAAAACCCCGTGTCATTCCAAGCATGTGTGTCAATTTGTACCTCTCTATCTACATTATTCCGTGATTTATTGAGTTTTCAAATTTATACTGACTTTTTGATCACCCGGTTTATCGATACTCCGCAATCTACCTCACGGAGCGTGGAGGAGAGTATCCCATACAACTACTAGCCATTTCCTTTCTTCTTGCACTCGCATATAGAAGGAGGGAAAAACGACTATCTGTATGCCTCCACGTAAGTCCTAATTTCTCGTTCCACATGCAGTGTGTGCTGGAGGCAACAGAATCGTTCTGCAGTCAGCTTCAAATCCTGCTCTCTAAATTTTCTCAATAGTCTTCTTCGAAAAGAATGTCGCCTTCCCTCCAGGGATTCCAGCTTGAGTTCCCAAGGCATCTGCGTAACACTTGTGTGTTGCTCAAATCTATCAGTAACAAATCTAGCATCCAGCGTCTGAATTGCTCCTCCTTTAATCCGATCTGGTATGGATCCCAAACACTCAAGTTGTATTCAACAATAGGTCACACTTGCGTTTCTTTACATATGAACCACACATTCAAAAATGGTTCAAATGGCTCTGAGCACTGTGTGACTTAACTTCTGAGGTCATCAGTCGCCTAGAACTTAGAACTAATTAAACCTGACTAACCTAAGGACATTACACACATCCATGCCCGAGGCAGGATTCGAACCTGAGACCGTAGCGGTCGCTCGGTTCCGGACTGTAGCGGCTAGAACCGCACGGCCAACCACACATTCCTACAATTCTCCCAATAAACCGCAGTCGACCAATCCCCTTTGCTGCCACAATCCTCACATACTCGTTCCATTTCATATCGCTTTGCAACATTATGCCCACATGGTTAAACGACGTGACTGTATCAAGTAGGACACTACTAATGCTGCATCTGAACATTATGGGATTTCTTTTTCCTACTCATCCACACTGACTTATATTTTCCCCTCATTTCAAGCTAGCTGCCATTCATCACATCATCTAGAAATTTTGTGTAAGTCACCTTGTATCCTCCTAAAGCCATTCAACTTCGACGCCTCACCATATACCACAGCATCATCTGCCAGACAATGAACGTGGACATCACGCACACTCCTCTCCAAAGGCTCAATCATATGCAGATCTGGTGGCCGTGGAGGCCACGGGAAATACGACACATTGTCTTCGTGCTCATTAAACCAGGACCTGGCAATGCGACCTGTGTGAACAGCGGCCCTGTCGTCTTGGAACACAGCATCACCAGTGGGCAACAAATATTGCACAGTGGGATTGATCTGATCAGCCAGAACGGTCACAAAACACTTCTAAGCAGATTGAGTGCCTATGGAGCATCGCCTCGGTTGTGCGACTGGATTCCTCATTTCCTGGCAGGTAGTAATCGAATGACGATAATCAAGTAAAACAGAAGTGATATATGGCGTTATCCAAGGAAGTGCTGTAGGCCCTCTGCTGCCCCTAATCTATACACACGATTTGGGAGACAACCTGAGTAGCCTGATTACATTGTTTTCAGATGATGCTGTCTTTACTTTCTATTAAAGTCATCAGAAGATCAAAACCAACTGCAAAATGATTCAGATACGATATCTGCATAGTGCGAAAAGTTGCACTTGTCTCTGAATAAGGAAAAGTGTGAGGTCATCCACTTGTGTACAAAAAGGAATTCGTTAAATTTTGGTTATACGATGAATCACACGTATCTAAAGGCTGTAATTCAACTAAATACATAGGAATTACAATTACGGACAACTAAAATTGGAACGATCTCTTAGGTAATGTTGTGGGGAAGGCAAACCAGAGACTGCGTTTTGTTGAGAGGACACTTGAAGATACAACAGGCCCACTGAAGTGACAGCACGCACAACGCTTGTTCGTCCTCTGCTAGAGTATTGCTGTGCCCTATGAAATCTTTACCAGATAGGATTGACGGAGAACATCCAAAAAGTCCAAAGATAGGTCGTTAGATTTCTTTTATCCCAAAATATGGGAAAGAGTGTCACGGATATGATACACGAACTGGGGTAGTAATCATTAAAAATAAAGAAGCTTTTCCATGCAGCGAGATCTTTTCACGAAATTCCAGTCACTAAATTTCTACTCTGATTGTGAAAATATTTAACTGCCGCCATCGTACATAGGGAGAAAACATCATAGTAATAAAATAAGAGAAATCAGAACCCGTGCAGAAAAATGTAAATGTTCGTTTTTAAATGTTCGTTTTTCCACGCGCTCTTAGAGAATGGACCGGTAGAGAAACAGTCTAAAGGTGATTCAGAGAACCCTTTCCCAGGCACTTAAGTGTGAATTGAGGAATAGTCATGTAAATGTAGATAGACCTCCGCAGCAATTTGATCTTGCGGAATAACGATGGGGTCCAAAGGATACCACTATATGCCTGCCTAAATCATCACTGAACCCCGCAATGTTTCACTCTCAGGGGGTAAACTCGGCCAGAAGTTGGAAACAACGTAAAACAAGTCTCATACGACCAAATTACTTCCTATACTGCTACATAGTCCAGGTTTTATGGCTTCAGCAACACGTTTCCCTTTTACGGGCTTTAGCATCACTGATGAGTGGGTTTTGCAAATCGAGATCACCAGGCAATTCCCTGCTTACGGGGCTCCCTTTCTGTTGCCTTGGTGCTGACATGGTTCGCGAGTGCCACATTCATTTCTGCAGTGCTTCTTCTGACTTTTCGTCACAATCCTCTTCAGTCACCGATCGTCTCGATTACTCAAGACCCACTTTCGTCCGTGTTGTCACTTAGAGGACGATGGTTTTCCACTTTCCCTGTATACGGTATAAGTTTTCGATATGGTGCTTCTTGGGATCCTAACACATCGGTTACCTTGGTTACGGAAGCGCCCTCCATATGAGCACCAACAACTGTATACGTTCGAATTCTCTTAGCTCCGACTTATGCACTCACAATTGCACAGAACACTGCTCTGTTCAAACATGCAAGCATGCATTTCTCGCCGTGTTATCGTGTTTTTGTCCAACCGCCATAGTTCCGCCTGTTGTTCGAAGAAGTGCCCAAACATTTTTCAGTACACAGACCATTGCACCACTTACGACACCACAGAACGAAAACCCACACACAAAGCAAAATGGCATATTCTTACCTATGATGATTAGATAGTTCACAGAACAAACAACATTGTAAAGAAACAGAGACTTCAAATAGGTAACACAACAGACAACACCACACAGAGAAATGTTAGAACACAGGAAACAAATATAGTATCTCGAGTATAAGTCAACTTACACACAACAAATGTCAGTCTGTATAGATATGACAGACAAACACAAATTATTAAAGAATATTTTGGGAACAGCTTATAGCCCTAAAAACTGATAGCTCACATAGTAAATTTACTGGGTACTTAGTCCCTCGCAGTCAACAGCCAAATAACACATATGCAGATTGAAAAATACTAAAATCCAGTCACAGCCTGTAGCAATAACTTGTATAGAAGAAAGCTGTAGCGGGACTTTGAATTTCGCCGCGCTACACTCGTTCCCTCAGATATAAATTATACCGTCGCAGCGGTATGAGCGCTCGACGGCAGAGAAAATATATAAGGAAATGAAGGTACTAAAATTATAACTTTTTTTGTTATCTATCCGTCTTTTGTCTTTTGAGAGCTGAAGCTTAACTTACTTATTAGCTAGTCTTGGTCTGATTAAGACGAAAAACAACTTATTGGTGTGTAGACGTATTGTGGAAATTTGTATGAAATTCAGAGGATGGAAGCAGCAACGTAAAATACATTGCATTTCATATCAAGACGATTTTGATTTGTATAAATTAGTGATTCCTGGACGATCGCAAGATTTCGGAGCAGCTAATACTTTTCAAGCAGAAATGAAGTAGGAGATTTTTGAAGACCTGGACGACGCACGAAAGAAGACATGTTAACAAGGTAAAGGCTCAAAATGGCTCTTAGCGCTATGGGACTTAACATCTGAAGTCATGATTCCCCAGAACTTAGAACTATTTAAATCTAACTAACCTAAGGACATCACGCACATCCATGGCCGTAACAAGGTAAAGGATAAACTCTTATCTACGCCATTTCCCCCTGTTAATCACATGTTGTTATTCTCTGTTCTCTTTCAAATAATTTTTGTAATGGAAATTGGTTTGACTTTTGCTCAGAAACGCCACAAGGACCACCCCAACAATGGCTTTTCCGAATCACGAAGTCCGATAACTTTTCTGTAATACGAATTCTGATTTGCATTTCATTCTTTCCCTTTTTCACGGTCATTAACGATTTTAAAACCCCCTTTTTATTCACCATTTCTTCCCACATTTTCAATCTTTTCTTTTCTTCTCTTTTTCTTTTTTATTAACCACTACAAAGCTTTCACATACAGACGGCAATAATTAAGGGAAATGAATTCAGTACCGTGTGCAGTGTCAACCCTTCAGGGCACACACACACACACACACACACACACACACACACACATATATATATATATATATATATATATATATATATATATATATATATATATATATATGCAGACACGAGAGAAAGAGAGAGAGAGAAGGAGGGAGGGACTAAGACAGGTGGATGTCAGCATGAAATGGTAATGGCAAATTTAGGCTGGGACGTGTCAACTGCTGTCAATAGGCCAAAAAGGCAAGGCGCAGTCCTGTTGTATTCTCCACGGGGTATCTAACTGCCATAATTTGCACGTAGCGGTCATCTTTTGGTGTTGTTGACCGCTGGCGACAACTTCTACGCAGGCCTTCAATGTTTTGTGTCCCACAATAGAAGCTGAATGTTCGAATTACTTCTCCGTCGTATAGGCTAGTTCGGCGGGCAACTTCCCATGAAGACAAGTATTTTGATCGTAAAGTGACTTACGCACATTCTGTCAGCTTGAAACGAGCTTAGAATCATACTGACAGACAATTCTGACCCTAGCCGTATTGTGTGATTCACGCCAAGAGGCGCTGTGTACGCTACTCAGCTGCACTGAGACTGCAGATTGACACTGAAGAGCCAAAGAAACTGGTATACCTGCCTAACATCGAGCAGGGTCCCCGGGAGCAGGCAGAAATGCCACTACACGACGTGGTAGGGACTCGACTAAGGTCTGAAGTAATGCTGGAGGGAACTGACACCAGGAATCTCTAAATCCTCGCACGAACGAAAAAAATGGCTAACATCGAAATAAGTGTCCAAGGAATAGAAAAGCAACGGAAATCACTCAACAGAGGAAAGTCCACTGGACCTGACGGGATACCAATTCGATTCTACACAGAGTACGCAAAAGAACTTGCCCCCCTTCTAACAGCCGCGTACCGCAAGTCTCTAGAGGAACGGAAGGTTCCAAATGATTGGAAAAGAGCACAGGTAGTTCCAGTTTTCAAGAAGGGTCGTCGAGCAGATGCGCAAAACTATAGGCCTATATCTCTGACATCGATCTGTTGTAGAATTTTAGAACATGTTTTTTGCTCGCGTATCATTTCATTTCTGGAAACCCAAAATCTACTCTGTAGGAATCAACATGGATTCCGGAAACAGCGATCGTGTGAGACCCAACTCGCTTTATTTGTTCATGAGACCCAGAAAATATTAGATACAGGCTCCCAAGTAGATGCCATTTTCCTTTACTTCCGGAAGGCGTTCGATGCAGTTGCGCGCTGTCGCCTGATAAAAAAAGTAAGAGCCTACGAAATATCAGACCAGCTGTGTGGCTGGATTGAAGAGTTTTTAGCAAACAGAACACAGCATGTTGTTCTCAATGGAGAGACGTCTACAGACGTTAAGGTGACCTCTGGCGCGCCACAGAGGAATGTTATGGGACCGTTGCTTTTCACAATATACAGGGTGTTACAAAAAGGTACGGCCAAACTTTCAGGAAACATTCCTCACACACAAAGAAAGAAAATATGTTATGTGGACATGTGTCCGGAAACACTTACTTTCCATGTTAGAGCTCATTTCATTACTTATCTTCAAATGGTTCAAATGGCTCTGAGCACTATGGGACTCAACTGCTGAGGTCATTAGTCCCCTAGAACTTAGAACTAGTTAAACCTAACTAACCTAAGGACATCACAAACATCCATGCCCGAGGCAGGATTCGAACCTGCGACCGTAGCGGTCTTGCGGTTCCAGACTGCAGCGCCTTTAACCGCACGGCCACTTCGGCCGGCTTACTTATCTTCAAATCACATTAATCATGGAATGGAAACACACAACTACATAACGTACCAGCGTGACTTCAAACACTTTGTTACAGGAAATGTTCAAAATGTCCTCCGTTAGCGAGGATACATGCACCCACCCTCCGTCGCATGGAATCCCTGATGCGCTGATGCAGCCGTGGAGAATGGCGTATTGTATCACAGCCGTCCACAATACGAGCACGAAGAGTCTCTACATTTGGTACCGGGGTTGCGTAGACAAGAGCTTTCAAATGCCCCCATAAATGAAAGTCAAGAGGGTTGAGGTCAGGAGAGCGTGGAGGCCATGGAATTGGTCCGCCTCTACCAATCCATCGGTCACCGAATCTGTTGTTGAGAAGCATACGAACACTTTGACTGAAATGTGCAGGAGCTCCATCGTGCATGAACCACATGTTGTGTCGTACCTGTAAAGGCACATGTTCTAGCAGCATCGCAGGTTCGAATCCTGCCTCGGGCATGGATGTGTGTGATGTCCTTAGGTTAGTTAGGTTTAAGTAGTTCTAAGTTCTAGGGGACTGATGACCACAGCTGTTAAGTCCCATAGTGCTCAGAGCCATTTGAACCATTTCTAGCAGCACAGATAGAGTATCCCGTACGAAATCATGATAACGTGCTCCATTGAGCGTAGGTGGAAGAACATGGCGCCCAATCAACACATTACCAACAATGCCTGCCCAAACGTTCACAGAAAATCTGTGTTGATGACGTGATTGCACAATTGCGCGCGGATTTTCGTCAGTCCACACACGTTGATTGTGAAAATTTTGCAATTTGATCACGTTGGAATGAAGCCACATCCGTAAAGACAACATTTGCACTGAAATGAGGTTTGACACATTGCTGGATGAACCATTCGCAGAAGTGTACCCGTGGAGGCCAATCAGATGCTGATAGCGCCTGCACACATTGTACATGGTACGGAAACAACTGGTTCTCCCGTAGCACTCTCCATACAGTGACGTGGTCAACGTTACCTTGTACAGCAGTAACTTCTCTGACGCTGGCATTAGGGTTATCGTTAACTGCACGAAGAATTGCCTCGTCCATTGCAGGTGTCCTCGTCGTTCTAGGTCTTCCGCAGTCGCGAGTCATAGGCTGGAATGTTCCGTGCTCCCTAAGACGCCGATCAATTTTTTCGAACGTCTTCCTGTCGGGACACCTTCGTTCTGGAAATCTGTCTCGATACAAACGTACCGCGCCACGGCTATTGCCCCGTGCTAATCCATACATCGAATGGGCATCTGCCAACTCCGCATTTGTAAACATTGCACTGACTGCAAAACCACGTTCGTGATGAACACTAACCTGTTGACGCTACGTACTGATTGCTGTAGAGCAATGAGTCGCATGTCAGCACAAGCACCGAAGTCAACATTACCTTCCTTCAATTGGGCCAACTGGCGGTGAATCGAGGAAGTGCAGTACATATTGACGAAACTAAAATGAGCTCTAACATGGAAATTAAGCGTTTCCGGACACATGCCCACATAACATCTTTTCTTTATTTGTGTGTGAGGAATGTTTCCTGAAAGTTTGGCCGTACCTTTTTGTAACACCCTGTATATAAATGACCTAGTAGATAGTGTCGGAAGCTCCATGCAGTTTTTCGCGGATGATGCTGTAGTATACAGAGAAGTTGCAGCATTAGAAAATTGCAGCGAAATGCAGGAAGCTCTGCAGCGGATAGGCACTTGGTGCAGGGAGTGGCAACTGACCCTTAATATAGACAAATGTAATGTATTGCGAATACATAGAAAGAAGGATCCTTTATTGTATGATTATATGATAGTGGAACAAACACGGGTAGCAGTTACTTCTGTAAAATATCTGCGAGTATGCGTACGGAACGATTTGAAGTGGAATGATCATATAAAATTAATTGTTGGTAAGGCGGGTGCTAGGTTGAGATTCATTGGGAGAGTCCTTAGAAAATGTAGTCCATCAACAAAGGAGGTGTCTTACAAAACACTCGTTCGACCTATACTTGAGTATTGCTCATCAGTGTGGGATCCGTACCAGGTCGGGTTGACAGAGGAGATAGAGAAGATCCAAAGAAGAGCGGCGCGTTTCGTCACAGGGTTATTTGGTAAGCGTGATAGCGTTACGGAGATGTTTAGCAAACTAAAGTGGCAGACTCTGCAAGAGAGGCGCTCTGCATCGGGGTGTAGCTTCCTGTCCAGGTTTCGAGAGGGTGCGTTTCTGGATGAGGTATCGAATATATTGCTTCCCCCTACTAATACCTCCAGAGGAGATCACGAATGTAAAATTAGAAAGATTCGAGCGCGCACGGAGGCTTTCCGGCAGTCGTTCTTCCCGCGAACCATACGCGACTGGAACAGGAAAGGGAGGTAATGGCAGTGGTACGTTAAGTGCCCTCCGCCACACACCGTTGGGTGGCTTGCGGAGTATAAATGTAGATGTATTTGTAGAATCCTGCAGGTCTGTCCATAAACCCGTATGAGTATGAGGGGTGGAGATCTCTTCTGAACAGCACGTCAAGGCATCCCAGAGATGCTCAATAATCTTTATGTGTGGGGATTTTTGTGGCCAGAAAAGTATTTAGACTCAGAACAGTGTTCCTGGAGCCAATCTGTACCATTTCTGGACGTGTGAGGTGTCGCATTGTTGCTGGAACTTCCCAAGTGCGTCGGAATGCACAATGAACATGATTGAATGCAGCTGATCGGACAGGATGTTTACGCACGTGTCACCTGTCAGAGTCGTATCTTTAAATATCAGAGGTCCCATATCACTCCAACTGCTAAGGCCCCACACCATTACAGAACCTCCACCAGCTTGAACAGTCCCTTGTTGACTTGCAGGGTCCATGGATTCCCGTGGTTGTCTCTCTATACCCGCACACGTCCATCCGCTCGATACAATTTGAAACGAGTCCCCTCCGACGAGGCAATATGTTTCCAGTCATCAACAGTTCAATGTCGGTGCTGACGGGCCCAGGCGAGGCGAAAGGCTTTGTGTAGTGCAGTCTTCAAGGATACACGAATGGACCTTCGGTTCCGAAAGCCCATATCGATGATGTTTCATTGAATGGTTCGCACTCATCATTGAAATCTGCAGCAACACGCTGCTGCTCTTCTGTCACATTAAACGATTATCTTCAGTCGTCGTTGGTCCCGTTCTTGCAGGATCTTTTTCCGGCCGCAGCGACGTCGGAGATATGATGTTTTACCGGATTCCTGATAATCACGGTACACTCGTGAAATGGTTGCACGGGAAAATCCCCACTTCATCGCTACCTCGGAGATGCTGTGTCCCATCGCTGGTGCGCCGACTATAACGGCGCGTTCAGACTCACTTAAATCTTGATAACCTGCTATTGTAGCAGCAGTAACGGATTTAAGAACAGCGCGAGACACTTGTTGTCTTTTATAGGCGTTGCCGACTGCTGCGCGTATTCTGCCTGTTTACATATCTCTGTATTTGAATACGCATGCCTATACTAGTTTCTTTGGCGTTTCAGTGTATTTTTATCTGGATTACACTAGTGATTATAGGCAGCGTTTTACTTTGATTAAAACAGTATTGCGACAGAGGTTCCAGATTAAAGAAACACAAACTGTATTAGTTGTAAACATTTTAATCCTCCAAACTAGGAAGCGGGATACCAAAATTTTAAAGTAGAAGACAAGGAAATAGATTTTTCGCTGTGTCAGCGAAAAATGGTCAAAGTATCGATAGTAGTGCTGTAAAAAATAGGGGGGGGGGGGATGCAGTACAGGAGAGGAGAAGTAAAATTGGATAGGCGGCTATAGATAAAGCGAGCGCAGAGGCAATAAATGTCATCGATCACTCGGATTTATCAATGAACGAAGACAAATTACGAGTGGGAAGGATGAGATTAGAAGCTAGACGTATAGGTTGTTTAGCAATGAAAGCAGCAGGGTGTGTAAACGGGAAAAATCGAAAGGACAAGAGAAATACTAAAACACGAAGAGCTGGTCGCAGCTCCGGCAGTACGCTGGTTCTACATTATCAATGCATGGTACATTCCGATCACAGATGAAAATTCCTGTCGCGTGCTTAAAGGAGGACATTGTTGACGCCTTGTCATGCATCATGGAAACCGTGCTATACGGCTCGCAGAGGCAAAAATTCAGCACTTGCCTATACTCACCGACGTCTGACTTGTCGCTGGTAAGCCTGTCTAATCTCCTTCTCATGTGGAAGACGCAACCAGAATTGACAAAATTCCAGCTAGTGTAGAAGCTACATAATTCTGAGGAAGGGCAGGTGAGGAGCACTGTGATTTTACACTACTGGCCATTAAAACTGCTACACCTCGAAGATGACGTGCTACAGACGCGAAATTTAACCGACAGGAAGAAGATGCTGTGATATGCAAATGATTAGCTTTCCAGAGCATTCACACAAGGTTAGCGCCGGTGGCGACACCTACAACGTGCTGACATGAGGAAAGTTTCCAACCGATTTCTCATACACAAGCAGCAGTTGACCGGCGTTGCCTGGTGAAACGTTGTTGTGATGCCTCGTGTAAGGAGGAGAAATGCGTACCATCACCTTTCCGACTTTGATAAAGGTCGGATTGTAGCCTATCGTGATTGCGGTTTACCGTATCGCGACATTGCTGCTCGCGTTGGTCGAGATCCAATGACTGTTAGCAGAATATGAAATGTGTGAGTTCAGGAGGGTAACACGGAACACCGTGCTGGATCCCAACGGCCTCGTATCACTAGCAGTCGATATGATAGGCGTCTTATCCGCATGGCTGTAACGGATCGTGCAGCCACGTCTCGATCCCTGAGTCAACAGATGGGGACGTTTGCAAGACAACAACCATCTGCACGAACAGTTCGACGACGTTTGTAGCAGCATGGACTATCAGCTCGGAGACCATGGCTGCGGTTACCCTTGACGCTATATCAGAGACAGGAGCACCTGCGATGGTGTACTCAACGACGAACCTGGATGCACGGATGGCAAAAAGTCATTTTTTTTTCGGATGAATCCTGGTTCTGTTTACAGCATCGTGATGGTTGCATCCGTGTTTGGCGACATCGCGGTGAACGCACATTGGAAGCGTGTATTCGTCATCGCCATACTGGCGTATCACCTGGCGTGATGGTATGGGGTGTCACTGGACGTTACATTTCAGGTGTGTTACGACCCGTGGCTCTACCCTTTTTCGATCCCTGCGAAACCCTACATTTCAGCAGGATAATGCACGACCGTATATTGCAGGTCCTGTACGGGCCTTTCTGGATACAGAAAATGTTTGACAGCTGCCCTGGCAGGCACATTCTCCATATCTCGCACGAATTGAAAACGTCTGGTCAATGGTGGCCGAGCAACTGGCTCGTCACAATGCGCCAGTCACTACTCTTGATGAACTGTGGTATCGTGTTGAAGCTGCATACGCAGCTGTACCTGTGCACGCCATCCAAGCTCTGTTTGACTCATTGCCCAGGCGTATCAAGGCCGTTATTACGGCCAGAGGTGGTTGTTCTGGGTACTGATTTCTCAGGATGTATGCACCTAAATTGCGTGAAAATGTAATCACATGTCAGTTCTATTACAATATATTTGTCCAGTGAATATCCTTTTATGATCTGCATTTCTTCTTGGTGTAGCAATTTTAATGGCCAGTAGTGTAAAATCATTATACAAATTTCAAATGCGGAGTGGTAGTAGAGAGGGCCAACATTAACATTTTCTGAAATACGAAAAACGATTCCTGGAGCTAGAAGAGAGCAGCCAACTGCTTTCTAAGGCAGCCACCTGCAACACGTGGATGACCTCATCAGTTACAGTTTACTGCTGCTGAGCCAGAAGCTTAATCTAAGAGTGACGTTGTCTTATTGACTATTTAAAGGCCGTTTCAGAGATTTATGAATTGTAAGTCTGCTCCTGAGAAGAATGGGTAATCCACAAACAAAGTCTAGTTCGTCATGAGCGGAGCACCGAATAAACACTAACAAAGGAAACTGTCCATCGCGCCCTCCTCAGATTTAGTCGTAAGAGGGCGCAATGAACAGTCCGTCAAAATCTGAACACAGACGAAGCATGAAAACAAGAGAGAGGTGTAATGGACGTCGGTAAAAAAAAAATCAGAATAGAAACAGTGAACGGTCCAAGGAGAAGTTGTCCAATATAGAGCAGGGTGCAAAAAAGCAAAGGCGTCGTGTTTAAGCGTTTACGGTGTTAGCTTACCAGGAGTGTGAGCCTTGTTCAAACCTCTCCTGCGCCATTTTTTTTCTCTGTTCGCTTTATTCAAATTTGTGTCTGTGTCGTGGTGTAACGTCCGTTCGCAACAGCGAGGAGTAAGGTAAGGACCTATAATGACAGTTGATTCTGCACGTCTCTATTAGCAACCGAAAGGAAGTGACTTTCGGATGGTAATCGCAAACGTTTGATGACAGGGCTATAAGGCAAACGAATCCTCCGCCGGAAAACACGTCTGGTGTGTTATACACGGCATTAGTGACAGTACGTGTGTCATTGATAGGAATCTCTTATCGACGCACCTAATTTGTACGACTGGTTAACGAGTGAGATATGTCTCCGTGCCCGGTATAAGTGTTCGTATCAATGTGAATGTGATTCCTCCCAGAAAATGATGAAAACATCGTAGTTCGTCACGTAATCTGCGACAAATGAACGCAGTTTCTCTGTGCTTAGTCAAAACAAACGTTTTTTACGTTTTTGAAGTTGCGTTCCGTTTTGGAGGTCTTGACTCTAGAATTCCTTTGTTGTAACATAGTCCGCATCCGTTTATTTGTTGTTTTCATTTCTATGAGACTTGTATGAGGTATCTCGCCTGCTCTCACTATTCATCACATTTATTTGCGACGGTGACATATTCTTACCACACGGCTCGTATTCTATAACCAATGTATAGTATGGCAACTGCCAGTACTACAGAAGGAGAACAAACATTTCAGTGACCGGACGGACAGTTCATAATGCAGTGAAAAAAAAACAAAAAAAGCCGCACGGGGGTTTTGCACGTGGATCGCCCTCTCGGCAGTCAACATGACCACGACACCGCTGTGTTGGAGGCTGCTCTTTATCGCACTTCTTGTTCTTGGACCATTCACGTTTCTATTTTGCTTTTTTCCACAATTCAGTACACCTTCTTCCCGTTTTCATGCTTCATCTGTGTTCAGTTTTTGACGGGCTGTCGAGTGGGTCATCCTAATACTGAGGGAGATGCGATGGGGAGCTTCCCTTGTAAGAACGATAACCAGCAAGTCAACTTACAGAGCAGGCTCGGTATCTGTATAGAAGCTAGATGTGACTGGTAACAACATGTGGCGTACTATACAAGACTGGGACGCAGATGATTGCTTAGACCACTGCTGTAAGTGTCTGAGGCCACGTGAAATCCATCTGTAATGACCTTGATGCCGACGGGAAGTTTAACTCTAAACTCCCTTCTTTCCATCCTTCCCATGTGACACGCATTGTGCGCCTCTGGTGGCGCTCTTCGCTCATCAGCTGTAATGCCTCCAAGCTCTTATCGATATCTTCCACTGGTGGGGATATCAAATACCTCCATCCTGAAATCAGTATGTAAGGCCAATAATGTCGACGATTGGTGGGGTGGGGGGGGGGGGGGAGGGGAGCAGGGAGATGATAATGATGTTTGGTTTGTGGGGCGCTCAACTGCCGGAGGGGAGGGAGAGTAGAGTAACGTCAGATCTAGTACCATTCACTTGGTGCTAAATCCACCAGGAGACCAAGTTGAGGGCGGAGGGGGCAGTGGGAGTAACAGTGCTCTGACAGCAGTAGACTGCCTCACTGCCTCCGTGATGAGGTAAGACTGGGGTATAGCGAGCGGTTCCATCTCCATAGACTCTCAAAACTTAACCCCCCAACAATGCGCATGGTGGGCTTGCAGAGGTGGAGGTCGTATCAAGGCGTCAGATGCGCAGGAAGTGGGCGAGACATCAAGCTGTGGCCGATTCTGGTGTCTGTCCATGGATCAGAGGCGTAAACGGGGGTAGGGACGTAGTCACAGCCTGAGCTACACTCCTGGAAATGGAAAAAAGAACACATTGACACCGGTGTGTCAGACCCACCATACTTGCTCCGGACACTGCGAGAGGGTTGTACAAGCAATGATCACACGCACGGCACAGCGGACACACCAGGAACCGCGGTGTTGGCCGTCGAATGGCGCTAGCTGCGCAGCATTTGTGCACCGCCGCCGTCAGTGTCAGCCAGTTTGCCGTGGCATACGGAGCTCCATCGCAGTCTTTAACACTGGTAGCATGCCGCGACAGCGTGGACGTGAACCGTATGTGCAGTTGACGGACTTTGAGCGAGGGCGTATAGTGGGCATGCGGGAGGCCGGGTGGACGTACCGCCGAATTGCTCAACACGTGGGGCGTGAGGTCTCCACAGTACATCGATGTTGTCGCCAGTGGTCGGCGGAAGGTGCACGTGCCCGTCGACCTGGGACCGGACCGCAGCGACGCACGGATGCACGCCAAGACCGTAGGATCCTACGCAGTGCCGTAGGGGACCGCACCGCCACTTCCCAGCAAATTAGGGACACTGTTGCTCCTGGGGTATCGGCGAGGACCATTCGCAACCGTCCCCATGAAGCTGGGCTACGGTCCCGCACACCGTTAGGCCGTCTTCCGCTCACGCCCCAACATCGTGCAGCCCGCCTCCAGTGGTGTCGCGACAGGCGTGAATGGAGGGACGAATGGAGACGTGTCGTCTTCAGCGATGAGAGTCGCTTCTGCCTTGGTGCCAATGATGGTCGTATGCGTGTTTGGCGCCGTGCAGGTGAGCGCCACAATCAGGACTGCATACGATCGAGGCACACAGGGCCAACACCCGGCATCATGGTGTGGGGAGCGATCTCCTACACTGGCCGTACACCACTGGTGATCGTCGAGGGGACACTGAATAGTGCACGGTACATCCAAACCGTCATCGAACCCATCGTTCTACCATTCCTAGACCGGCAAGGGAACTTGCTGTTCCAACAGGACAATGCACGTCCGCATGTATCCCGTGCCACCCAACGTGCTCTAGAAGGTGTAGGTCAACTACCCTGGCCAGCAAGATCTCCGGATCTGTCCCCCATTGAGCATGTTTGGGACTGGATGAAGCGTCGTCTCACGCGGTCTGCACGTCCAGCACGAACGCTGGTCCAACTGAGGCGCCGTTCCACAGGACTACATCCAGCATCTCTACGATCGTCTCCATGGGAGAATAGCAGCCTGCATTGCTGCGAAAGGTGGATATACACTGTACTAGTGCCGACATTGTGCATGCTCTGTTGCCTGTGTCTATGTGCCTGTGGTTCTGTCAGTGTGATCATGTGATGTATCTGACCCCAGGAATGTGTCAATAAAGTTTCCCCTTCCTGGGACAATGAATTCACGGTGTTCTTATTTCAATTTCCAGGAGTGTAGTTGTGGTGGTGGGTTGGGAGGACGTACCCAGCTGTGACGTCAAACAGCTGACGTCTTCTGTTGTTTACAACGACCCCACTGGATCACCATAGATGCAGGCTGAATGTGTGAGCCCAGACAAGAGCATCCTGCGTGTAGGTGGGCCGGTACACGGGATGAGCGCACTGCGTTGGATGCGGAACTAACAGGTTCGATGCTGGCGTCCATGCTGGCTGGACTGATCCCACAGACATGGATGGACCTGTACATTGCAAGGAAGGCGTGCAATGGATCATTGGTTCATAATGTCTTCCAGGCCTTCTGCATCTGTGTTTTGAATGTATGGACCATCTACTTAATCTCCTCATGGGAGGTGGGGAGAAAATCCTTTCAATGGCACAGATGGTAGCATGGGTGGAAGTGGACAGCATGCACGCTACAAACGATAATTTTCAGTGGGCGTCCACCACCAGCAGCGACATAGCACCCACAAACGGCCCAAAAACTCTCAGAACTGGGTCATAGGATAACGCCGATGCAGTCTTGCGTATCATCAGCAGGAATTGGTCCTGGGTTATTTGTAGGTGTTGATCCAGGGCAAAAGAAACTTTTTGCCAGGTGATCAAATTCCACATCGGAGTCAAGAAGGAGGCAGGACAGAATACCTACGTTGCTGTGTTGGGCTGAGTACCTGTATAATAACAACTCCCAGCACTGCCGATGCTGCACCATCTTGTCTGGGTGCTTAGATGCTCAAAGAAGGGTGGAATTTGCTAGGATACAAATACACATGAAATTTCTTGAGCTCCTAAATGATCGCCAAACCCTTCTTCTCAATTTGGGAAGAGTTATTTGTGTAGCACTTAATGTCTTGGAGTCAAAGGCAAATGGGCGCTCAGAAACATCTGATGTTTAACAAATTGCCTCAGTGCCATACTGGAACACGTCAGTGTCAATGGCAGACCTGGCATATACGGTATCAGACGCGGAGATGCTTTGAGACTGTGCTTAAGGCGCTGAAAAGCCTAGTGATAGGCGTTCAACCAGACAAATTTGACGCTGTTCTTGTGCAGGTGATGAGAAGGATGCGCGATCTCCACCACTTGGTGAATAAACGTGGCCTAGTATATGATTTTAGTCAGAACCTCCAGCAACTGTTTAAGGATAGTGGAAACCGACAATTTTAGGATCGCGTCGACGTGATCTCGCGTGGGCATGATACCCTTGTGACTAAGAATGTGCTCCAGGTATTTGACGCTGAGGATGAAGAAACTGCACTTTTGCAACTGACAGCGTGAGTCGTTTTCCTGAAGCCATTTAGAAAGAGGTTTAACATTCTTGCAATGTGCCGCGTGCATCGACCCGGTAGCAATAATATCGTTCAAATAATTAATACAGTGTGGAATAACTTGACTCAGTTGTTTGAAATACTTTTGGAAAATTGACAGGTGCACTCGCAACTCCAAACAGTAGGTTCAAATGGCTCTGAGCACTATGGGACTTAACATCTATGGTCATCAGTCCCCTAGAACGTAGAACTACTTAAACCTAACTAACCTAAGGACATCACACAACATCCAGTCATCACCCAAACAGTAGGTGTGACTGAACCTGTTTAAAGGGGGGTAGGACGTCAAACGGGCCGACTTGGAGCAGGAGAGGCATCATAGGACGTTTTTAATTTCCAGTGTCTATACTTTTACAAATAAATTTATAAAACTTTGTCAGAATCACCAGTAAGGATTCAGGATTCACACTTATTGCAATGGAAGTTCGAAAACATAACAAAATAATTTTTTTACGTGTGAAATTTCATAATTTTTTCACTTACTAATGGCTGCATTTGTTGCGATAGGTACACTTTTCTTCATAAGTTAGAGAGATTCTTCGATGAATTTTGCACATCATACATACCATACTCACAGGTGTATGAAATTCTAGAATTCGTTTAATTTATGAAAAAACTAATGAACTGTTATATTTTAAACTTCATGTTTAGGAAAAACACAAATTTTATAGTTAATTACCTCAATTTTTACCACAGTTTTTAATAGATTTCGAAAATTCTAGAGTTTCATACACCTTTAAGTATGGTTTGTATGCTGTGCACAATTCATCGAAGAATCTCTCTTACTTATGAAGAAAAGTGTACCTATAGCAATAAATACTGCCATTAGTAAGTGAAAAAAATGACGAAATTTCACATGTAAAAAAATTATTTCGCTATGTTTTCGAACTTCCACTGAATTCTGAATCCTTCTTGGTCATGCTGACAAAGTTTTATGAAGTTTTTTGTAAAAGTGTAGACAGTGGAAATTAAAATGTCCTGTGGTGCCTCTCCTGCTCCAAGTCGGTCCGTTTGACGCCCTACCCCCCTTAAGCTGAATGGCGTATTTAAAAGTAGCAACTGACGTGAAGCATCATCCAGTGGCTATTGGTGATACGCAACCTTTAAATCTACCTTCGAATAATAGAGGCCTTCAGCCAATTTGCTCAATAACTTTTCTGGGAATTAGTAGTCGGTAAAATCACCATGAACATTTAAGAACCGTTTGGTTTTTGATTGATCATCATCTGCTTCATCCACTGACTGGTGGAGACTTGCAAATAAAGTCTTGATCCCGAATCCAAGCGAGTTCCTCCTGAACAGCCTCACAAACCACAAGTGGAAGTGGGCGAGCTCTGCCAAATTTACGCACCACAGACAACTTCAGAGAAATGTGAACCATAATGTTACGTGCACAACCGAGCATTGGTTCAAATACCTCCTTAAACGAAGTGCACAGGGTGTGAAGATCAGAAAAGACACGTTATTGGAGACTAAACGAACTTGATCATTTACTTTCGACACTTAATTGGTAGAGTCGTCTAACCCGCAAATGTTAGTGGCAGTAGGGGAGCGCACAACTAAGAAGGTTAGTACGCATTCGACCTTCTGTACTTAGATGCTGGGGAAGTTCTCTGAGGAGAGGAATGGCCACGTGGCAGCAAGACACGACACTACACGACGCTGCCCCAATGCATTGGGGCCAGCTGAGTCGGCACTAAGTGCCCTCGTTAATTCAAGACACGCCAGTGCTGGTGTCCAGCTGGAATTCCATGGACTGGCCACACAGCATCAAGTCCAAAGTGAGCAGGTTAGCTGCCTGCTCCGCAGCCGTGACTGCGCTTTCCTGGGCACGAGGCCGGCGTGTGGCTTGTTGGCACACAGAGGCGCTTGCCGCAAGCCCAGCAGTCCACTACACGATGCGGGCATCAGCGTTCGGTGTGCCCGCTGCTGCAGCCAGGACAGGACTGAAGATTACTTGAGTGCGTGTGTTATGTCACATGGACGAGAAGAGAGAGCGTTGCTGATCTATCTGATCAGCATTCCAAAAAGATCTTTCGGCTCTGAGGAAGGAACAAAATGGCCAACGTACTACTCAAAAGACGCCGCCGATCCGGACGCCCATGAACACGTGTGGCGTACTACACAAGACTGAGCTGCATCTGCTTGCTTAACCCATTGCTGTGAGTGGCTGAGCCCACGTGAAACGCTCTTCAATCATGAGCTGTAACGCCCCTGAGTCGCTATCCATATCAATATTGATATAAACGATTGCTATTATGAATCATCAGTTGACAACTGCTTGCGATGGCGACTAACAACTTGGGACACTTGTTGATTTGTAAAAGCACGCGGTGCTGCTGAAGCAACCTCGTATGATTTAGCAATTTTAAACACTTTACCTAGACTATCGTCGAACGTGGACAAAGGTTTTGCTGCGACCTCCGTGTCGGAAGGAAGGCGTACAGTCGCGCCGCAAATCAGTTATTCTGTATACGAAAATGTACAGTTCTGGTACATGAAGCTGCACTTGCGTGCAAGACCCTTCGAATTTTATGTCTACTTTGCTCACGGTTGCCATTTTGTTTATGCCATTGATTAAGCTGGTGATTAGTAGCAACAAGGTGCATCTGCTGACCGTAGTAGTTGGTTAAATGAGCAAAGAGACCATTAAAATACGATCCAGTAATGTCCAGTAGTGGTTGCAACTTTTGCAAAACTTCGTATGAAGGACTCCTAGAAGACGAGAGCAGTACACTTTGCTTCGTGCAAGAAATGCTGTCAGCAAAACAGAGCAGTTCAAAACGGTATACGTAGACTTCCCAGCCCACTGAAGACTCGCCGAAGGAAGTGAACGGCCGCGGAGGAGTAGCCATGGATACCTACTTATATGATTGTTGCTGCTGAGAGATGATCTGCAGCAGAACATCCTGCTGTTCTTTATGCTGTTGCCTTTTCCTGCAGTTGCTGCTATTGCTGCTGTTTCAGTGATAGCTGTTGCTGTCAGCGTTCCAAAACCCTGGGAAGCGTAACACTGGCAGTGGATGTGAATACGTCGCCATTAACACGATAGGGTAAGGATTCGTGGCCCCTTTTATATCTGCTCCCAGTGCGAACGGGTAATTCATAAACAAAGCCAAGTTTTCATGAGAATAACACTGAATAAACAACAAGAACGACAGCTATTATGTCAATGTCCAGAGCAGGATCAGTACCTGCATAGAAGCTAGACGTGACTGATAACAACACATGTGGCGTACTACACTAGACTGAGCTGCACCTGCTTGCTTAACCCATTGTTGTGAGTGGCTGAGCCCACGTGAAACGCTCTTCACTAATGAGCTGTAACGCCCCTAAGTCGCTATCGATATCGTCTATTGTCGGAGATATGTAAATAAATATGATATCACTATCAGGGTCGTTTTAAGGCCCAAGCAACACAAGCTGCCACTGGGGCGCCGGGCTGAGAAGGGTGCCAGACGCATGCAAACCTAAAAAATTTAAAGAGGCAAACATTAGGAATAAATGACCCTGCTTCGGAATTTCTAAAATCTTTCAGGAAATTGGCATCCAAATGGTTATTCAAGTTCGTTAAAAATGGACACAGTCCCGACAGCAAAAACATTTATGTTGTGGTAACTGGTTACGTCAGTTTTTGACCGTCTTCGGACCCTCGTACCATGATGGTAGGCGGTGGCAGTGAATGGAGCGGGTGTTCGTAACGCCACGAAGTAAATGTGTTTGCTGTCGCCGGCCGAAGTGGCCGTGCGGTTCTAGGCGCTGCAGTCTGGAACGGCGAGACCGCTACGGTCGCAGGTTCGAATCCTGCCTCGGGAATGGATGTGTGTGATGTCCTTAGGTTAGTTAGGTTTAACTAGTTCTAAGTTCTAGAGTACTAATGACCTCAGAAGTTGGGTCCCATAGTGCTCAGAGCCATTTGAATCATTTTTTTGTTTGCTGTCGAGATTGTTTACGTCAATTTTTAAAGTACTTTTTACCATACCACTGTTCTTCACGAAATCTCAAAAACGCCACGAAGTAAATGTGTTTGCTGTCGAGATTGTTTACGTCAATGTTTAAAGTACTTTTTTACCATACCACTGTTCTTCACGAAATCTCAAAAACGCCACGAAGTAAATGTGTTTGCTGTCGAGATTGTTTACGTCAATTTTTAAAGTATTTTTTACCACACCACTGTTCTTCTTGAAATCTCAAAAATTACCTACTTAAGTTCGCTTGTAGAATCTATGAGTATAGGAACATACCATCACATTTTCGAAAAAATGTCATCTGCTGAATTATGAAGATTGGAATGATAGTAACGGCGAGAAGTATTGCAAATCACTTTAACAACTTATGCATCCAATCTGCTGACACGAATAATGTACAAAAGAGTGGAGAAGGAAAATGATCTATTAAGACAATGGAAAAATGTACAAGACGTTCGAAATTCTCGGACAATAGGTGTGAGCTAAAGGCTAAATGGCTCTGAGCACTATGGGACTTAACATCTGTGGCCATCAGTCCCCTAGAACTTAGAACTACTTAAACCTAACTAACCTAAGGACATCACACACATCCATGCCCGAGGCAGGATTCGAACCTGCGACCGTAGCGGTCGCGCGGTTCCGGGCTGAGCACCTAGAACCGCTAGATCACCGCGGCCGGCTAGGTGTGAGCTATGAGGAAAGATGTAGAATATACATAAAGTGCAGGATCCAAGAGGGAAAAATAAGAATGGGAGTCCGAGAACGAAGTACTCAGATTAGGAAGGGTATAAGACATCGATGTAGTCTTTTGCCCCTACTTTTCACTCTGTAAATCGAAGAAGCAACGATGAAACAAAAGATAAATAAATAAATAAATTCTAGAATGGGGTTAAAAGTCAGGAAGGAAGGATATCAGTGACAAGATTCGCTGTTGACGAAGCAATCCCCAATGAATGTGAGGGGTGCAGGACCTGCTAAAAGGAATAAACAATCGAAAGAGCACGTATTATAGACTGAGAGTAAACCGAGGAAAGATGTAAGTAATGGGGGCTGGGAGAAATAAGCGATAAAATAACATCGAAATTGAAAATAACAAAGTATATGAAGTGAAGGCATTCTGCTGACTTGGAATCAAAATAAAACTTGACGGAAGAAAGAAGGAGGGCATAAAAAGGAGACTGACGCATGCAAAGAGTGCATTCCTGTAGTGTCACATAAAGATGTAGGTAATTACGTGGACTGATAAGATAATAATTGAGAAGGCTGTCTGCTGAATCAAAGTGGAGAGTAAGATTTGTAAAGCACTGATAAGAAAAGGGACATATCATAGGACATTTATTAACCCATCAAGAAATACAGGTAAGTTACACAGTACTTGGGAGAGTTGTAGATAGTAAAAACTGTGAGGCAGACAGAAAGTGGAATGTGTCCAATACATAGTGGAGGACTCAAGCTATAATTGAGGTGAAGAGCTTGTAACTGATCGTGACGGGCTATATCAACCAGATAACCGACGATACACCCTTCCCCCTCCACAGAAAAAGGAAGTCCAACTAATGTCTGACAGTGTTGGTGGGAGGAGGGTACGCTGCTTGTGGGTAAGCATGTTCTCAAACCTGCCCAGCTTATTAGTCAGGCGTACCTTTATCTACATTTTATCGACCAAGGTAATAAGTTCTCTGAGGCGGGCTGCCACTAGGCATTGTCGTCTTGAAAATTAATTTTTTTCGCGCAAACACTTCATCCTATGGAACTTGACTGATGCGGACCATGCAAACATTCGACCGGTTCAACATGAACCGGTGTCACGCGGAAATTCATCGTACATGTACATGTGCAGTGCAGCCGCAGCTGAAGCTCTTGAGTGGACATGATGGGCACTATGAAATAATTATCATCCGATTTTAAGAAAACTGTTTGGTAAAAAACGTGGTTCTTTCACGTATTACAGTAGCAGTGCCCAAGTATTCTGCTCGCGTGCCGTGCCCCGGCACGAGTGTCATAGTGCTCAGCCAGCTGCACATTTCCCCGACCGCCACGGCACGCTGTCTGAGTGTGAGGAGGAGGAACTGCGGAAAACTGCAAACACGCCATATTCAAATGGAAATGTAGCCGCAGTGCATACAACTTGGTTTTGTATTTCACATTTCTCAACGACACACAACAAAAAATAAAACTATTTTCAATATTGCTTAATAATTTTTGGTGTGTTGCAGACGTAATATAATTTTTATATCTTACAAGTTGTCGGCACAGTGACAGATGCAGACAATTTCACTGATTTTCACGTTCGGGTTGTCTCTTAATTATGATTCATTAGGTTCATTGTCGAAAAAAGTTCTTTCTCATACGTATATTGGTCAAAATATTGTAGCACTTCCGCAACCTCATACTAGTCATTCCCTTTCCTGTTCCACTCGTAGCGAGGGAAAAATGACTATCTATATTACTCCGTAAGTCATAATTTCTCGTATTTTACCTTCGTTGTCCTTACGCGCAATATATGTTGGTGGCAGCAGAATTATTCGGCAGTTAGCTTCAAATGGCGGTTCTCTAAATTTTCTCAGTAGTGTTCTTCGAAAAGAATGTCGCCTTTCCTCCAGGGATTATCATTTGAGGTCCAGAAGCATCTCCGTAACTCGTACATGTTTTTCGAAACTACCAGTAACAAATCTAGCAGCCCGCCTCTGAATTGCTTCGATGTCCTTCAGCCGTGCGGAGTGGCCGAGCGGTCTTGGGCGCCGTGTGACGGACTGCACGGCCGCTCCCGCCGGAGGTTCGAGTCCTCCCTCGGGCATAGGTGTGTGTGGTGTTCTTAGCATAAGTTAGTTTAAGTAGTGTGTAAGATCAGAGACCGATGACCTCGGCAGTTTGGTCCCTTAGGAATTCACACACATTTGAACATTTTTGATGTCCTTCAGTCCGATCTGGTACGAATCCCAAACAGTCACGCAGTATTCAAGAATAGTTGGCACCAGCGTTCTATAATCGGTCTCCTTCGCAGATGAACAACGCTTTCCTAAAATTCTCCCAACAAACCGAAGTCGACCATTCACCTTTCCTTCCATAGTCCTCACATACTCATTCCATTTCATATCGCTTTGAAACATTATGACCATATATTTAAATGACAAGCAGTACTCTACTATCGCAGTATCCTAATATAACAGGTTTGTTTTTCCTCTTTATCCACATTAACTTACATTTTCCCACATTTATAGCTAGCTGCCATTGATCACACCAACTACAAATTTTGTCTAAGTCATCTTGTATCTTCCTGCTACTCATCTCGACAGCTGACAGTACACCACAGCATCATCTGCAGACAAACGCACGTTGCTTCCCACCCTGTCCGCCAAATCGTTTATGTGTATATAGAACAACAGCTGTCCCATCACACTTCCCCGGGGCATTCCTGACGGTAGCTTTTTTTCTGATCAACACTCGCCGTCGAGGACAACCTACTAGCTTCTACTACTTAATAAGTCTTCGAGCCACTCACGTATCTGTGAGCTGGTTCCATATGCTCGAAGCTTCGTTAACAGCCTGCAATGGGGCACCGTCTCAAATTCTATCCGGAAATCTAAACATCGAATCTGCCTGTTATCCTTCATGTGCAATGAGAAAAGGGCAAGCTGAGTTTCACGCGAGCGATGCTTTCTAAAACCGTGCAGATTTGTGGACATAAGCTTCTCAGTCTGAAGAAAATCTGCTACATTCGAACTGAAAATATTTTGAAGGATGCAGCAAGTCGAAGTCAGGGATACTGGTTTGTAATTTTGCGGGTCCATTCTTTTACACAGCAGTCATCTGCGTTTTTTTCAGTCGTGTGGGACTTTGTGCTGGGCGAAAGATCCGCGATAAATGCAGGCTATATAAGGAGCCAGTGCCGTAGAGCACTCTTTGTAAAACCGAAATGGGGTTCCATCCACACCTGCTGACTTATTTGGTTTCAAATCATTCAGTTGTTTCTCTACGCCTGGCGTACTTGTCGTTTTGTCTTCCATATGGGAGTCTGTCCGATGGTCAAATGACGGCATGTTGGTACGATTCTCGCGTATGAACGATTTCTTGAGTGCGAAATTTAAAACTTAAGCTTTCGTTTTGCTATTTTCAACTGCCACACCAGACTGGTCAACAAGCGGCTGAATGGAAGCCGTAGACCCGCTTAGTGATTTTGCATAGCACCAGAATTTTCCCAGGTTCTCTGCCATATCTTTTGCCAAGGTGTGACGGTTGTAGCTGTTGTATGCTTCGCACTTTGATCTTTTCACACACGCACGAATCTCTAATAGCCTTTACTTGTCATCATTTGTGCTTTCTCTTTTGAAGCGAGAGTTCAACAGTCTCTTCTTCCCTAGCATCTTTCGAAATTTGCTATTAAACCGTGGTGGGTCTTTCCCATCCTTCACCCATTTACTAGGCACATAACGCTCCAGACCAGGATTTACACTCTGCTTGAACTTTGCCCATAATCCCTCCACACCCATCTTACTGGTAAAAAGTGACACCATTTCACTCTCTGAGTGAGATGCTAACTACTGCTTATGTGCTCGATCTAGCAGAAACCCTGTCCTAGCCTTCTTCACTGATTTATTAACTTTCGTAACCATCGTTGATATAACGATACCATGATTGCTGATTCCTGTTTCTATACTGACACTGTCGATACGATCCGGCCTATTTGTAGCTACAAGGTCTAAGGTATTTCCATTGTGTGTTAGGCCGCCGAGGTAGCTGCTCAAGGCAGTTTTCAGAAAACGTGAAGTATTTCTCATGACTGTCTGTCTGAACTCCATGCAATGAAGCCAAAGATCCTACTCTATAATAAGTAGGGTAAAGTCGCTTCCAACTAATATTGTATGATCTGGGTATTTACGCGCTATTCACATGGTTCAAATGGCTCTGAGCACTAAGGGACTTAACTGCTGAGGTCATCAGTCCCCTAGAACTTAGAACTACTTAAACCTAACTAACCTAAGGACATCACACACATCCATGCCCGAGGCAGGATTCGAACCTGCGGCCGTAGCGGTCGCGCGGTTCCAGACTGTAGCGCCTAGAACAGCTCGGCCACTCCGGTAGGCTTACGCGCTATTGATAGTAGACTTTCTTTGAATGACTCTAGAACTTCCACAGCAGAATACGGTGGCCGGGAAAAACGTCGACAGTTAACTTGACTCCACTTACACCTGTTATACGCGACCAGATAACTTCAATGTTGCACTCCTCTTCGACCTGAATAGAGACAATACTTTGTCAACTGCAGTGAACACGCTCCCTCCTATGGTCTCTAATCTGTCTTTTCGATATATATTCCACAACTCGATAAATATCTCAGAGCTTTCCACTTAGGGTTTAAGCCAGCTCTCGGTCCCAAGAATAACCTTAGCGCGAGAGCTTTTCTGGGGGATAGTACATTCGTGAACTTTGTTACGAACACTTCGACAGTTTACTAATAAAACTTTGACAGTCGAAGTGTCTTTACTCTGAACGCGGCGTAACTTCCCTTGTTGCGCTTCGACTGGCGAATGATCATCAGAGCACCTCAAACTACCTTCTAGCCTAAATAACCCTCGTGTACTCTCTACAAGTACTCTGCTAGCCGAGTAGCTTCTTGCTTGGTGTAGTGCACCCCCGACATCTCAAGGGGACTCCTCCAAATCCCCATTCGATGGCGCAGTTCTGGAAATCTGCGGCCAAGACCGTCACAGAGACGACATCTGCGCGTGCACAGGAGCGCTTTCAACTGAAACGGCAAACGGTCTCGAAAAAAGATGTTACATTGGCAATGTCCTCAAAACGTTTAGAAAACTACCCTTGTACTTCTTTCAAGGTCACGATGAATTCTTCAAACCTTACGATTTCTTTAACATCAGTGAGCTTAGGAAAATCGGCTTTGTTTGTCTTAATTTGTCCCTCCTACAATGCGATTTACTTTTTAAATGCATCCCCGTCAAATCAGAAACACGCTATTTCTCGCCTTGCAATATCTGACTGTAGGAAATGAGCTGTCAAATTCATTTAAAGTGCAAAGTCTCCAATCCATTCTGAATGTTCTAATTTTCGTTCCTGGACCCATTTTTCCATCATAAATTTACATAGAAAAATCATTCCAAGCATGCCCATTGACTTAACCAACGTACTTCGCAGTTATACACTTTTTGATCAAAATTATCCGGACACCTGGCTTAAAAGTGACTTACAAGTTCGTGGCGCCCTCCATGGTAATGCTGGAATTCAGTATGGTGTTGGCCCACCCTTAGCCTTGATGACAGCATCCACTCTCACAGGCATACGTTCAGTCAGATGCTGGAAGGTTTCTTGGGGAATGGCAGCCCATTCTTCACGAAGTGCTGCACTAAGGAGAGGTTTCGACGTCGGTCGGTGAGGCCTGGCGTAAAGTCGGCGTTCCAAAACATCCCAAAGGTGCTGTATAGGATTTAGGTCAGGACTCTGTGCGGGCCAGTCCATTACAGGGATGTTGCTGTCGTGTAATCACTCCGCCACAGGCCGTGCATTATGAACAGGTGCTCGATTGTGATGAAAAATGGCTCTGAGCACTATGGGACTTAACATCTGTGGTCATCAGTCCCCTAGAACTTAGAACTACTTAAACCTAACTAACCTAAGGAGATCACACACACCCATGCCCGAGGCAGGATTCGAACCTGCGACCGTAGCGGTCGCGCGGTTCCAGACTGAAGCGCCTAGAACCGCACGGCCACACCGGCCGGTTGGTTGTGATGAAAAATGCAATCGCCATCCCCGAATTGCTCTTCACCAGTGGGAAGTAAGAAGGTGCTTAAAACATGAATGTAGGCCTATACTGTGATAGTGCCACGCAAAACAACAAGGGGTGCAAGCCGCCTCCTTGAAAAACACGACCACACCATAACAGCATCGCTTCCGAATTTTACTGTTGCCACTACACACGGTGGCAAATGACGTTCACTGGGCATTCGCCATACCCACACCCCACACAACGTTTCTCCGTTGTTAGATCGTCCAATGTTTACGCTCCTTACATCAAGCGAGGCGTCGTTTGGCGTTTAGCGGCATGATGTATGGCTTATGAGCAGCCGCTCGACCATGAAATCCAGGTTTTCTCACCTCCCGCCTAACTGTCATAGTACTTGCAGTGGATCCTGATGGAATCTGGAATTCCTGTGTGATAGTCTGGATAGATGTCTGCTATTACACATTACGACCCTCTTCAACTGTCGGCGGTCCCTGTCAGTCAACAGACGAGGCCGGCCTGTACGCTTTTGCGCTGTACGTGTCTCTTCACGTTTCCACTTCAATATCACGTAGGATGCAGTTGATCTAGGGATGTTTAGGGGTGCGGAAATCTCGCGTACAAACGTATGGCACAAGTGACACCCAGTCACCTGACCACGTTCGAAGTCCGTGAGTTCCGTGGAGCTCCCCATTCTGCGCTCTCACGATTTCTAATGACTATTGAGGTCGCTGATGTGGAGTACCTGGCAGTAGGTGGCAGGAAAATGCACCTAATATGAAAAACTTATGTTTTTGGGGGTGTCTGGATACTTTTGATCACATAGTGTATATAAAGTCACCATTTTCTTAGTTTAGATTTTTCAATTGCTTCTGCATGGTACTGTAGTTGTTGAATAGCAAATTTACAGTAATTGTCGAATATGCGACTACATAATAGATATTGAGAATTCACATCCTTCTGTCACTCCCATTCAGTTTTAAAGGCTTGTGACGACAGATCGCTAGACTGTCTTTTCCTGTGCAAACAGCCACTGGACCGGTGAACGTCCTGAATATCACGAACAAATGGCGAAGCGTAAGCAGAGGTGACACTGCGATTCTGCCGAACTGAAGGGAGTTGTGCCAACAGAAAAATGCCACGCGCCAATACTAAACTAAATATCGCACTATGCTGGGTACTTCCATGAATGACCGATTAAAGCCGAGACTGGCTGGGCTTCGACCCGCATGTGGCCTACATGTGGCTGCAGAGGCGGCATGAGTGCAGTTTATCTGATAGCTTCGCTCGATAAAGGACTGAATGCATTTTCGTTTTTCGTCATAGTGTTTACCATCAATTTAAGAAAATCGTTCCAAGAACTTGTTGTTTTATATCTGTAGGAGAGTCTCTCTCTCTCTCTCTCTCTCTCTCTCTCTCTCTCTCTCTCACACACACACACACACACACACACACACACACACACACACACACTGTGGATCCACATCTATCCATGTGCAACATGAATCATGTGGTTGTAACACATCTCATCGGTCATAAACAATTGAGGATATCAAAACGAAGATATCTGCAAATGATAGCATGCAAAGAGGAGTGTATCTTGCTGTACAGTTGATACCTGAAACCTTTTTATCTATCGAGATATGGAAGTAACGCTGCAACGGTTAACTGGTCAAAAAAAGAATAGTGTGGCATTGCACACGTTAATTTTTACATTATTCTATGTGGGCTACATAGCTTTAATCGAAACTTGTTGCAAAAGATATAATCGCTGAATAACTACATGTTTTATTTTTTCAGTTTCCTTTGAAATCTTTTGTTTATTTACAACCTGTGGAATGCTATGTGTGACGATATCAGTTTGTCAACTGGTCTGTGCAGGAACGGTATGGAAATGATCTTCATATGGAGGCATCTGATTGCTTCAGTGTCTTTTAACCTGCGATGCCAAGTACAAAGTGTAATTGCCTGTCACCATACACAGAATTCACACGTCATGTAGAACAACACAGTATGTTATATGAGCATTCCCACTAATCAGAAACTGATCAGAAGTTATGTAGGACTACAACTGGCTTTAATGTGTCCACTTCAACTGTAATGGTATGACGCTGTATTCGTCACTTCTGATTAACCTGCATGCCAAAGATAAATAATAATTAAAAATAGTGTCATAGAAATTAGTGCCCCCTTTGATCGACCTGTCGGTGATTGCATGGCATTTGGAGTCAGCAGAACAAGCTCTTCTGAGCAAAACAACTGAGCGGAACGGGAACTGATATAATGGGACGTATTCTGTCTCATGCACTTCACAGTGGTTTGAAGGGAATATGTTCCTGAATAGCCACTGATCGCAATTTTACACAATGTAACTTGAAACACTAACCGCAATCCGCCTCCACTTCGAGCGAAAATATCAAACCAATTGACAGCGTCCTTCGCTCAGGAAAGACAATTTATTCAACTGCAAGCGATTGACATTTTCAAGTGGTCGCCTAGCCGCGTCACGTTCGCAACAATTCGCTCACGTATGACGACGCCTGTGCAAATGCGGCAAAAAGGAAAATATTAAGTAAACAGTTCAGTGGAATTAATGTAATGATCAATTATGAACGAAACTCATCGTAAGATCAGTGGCACAAATGCTCATGGTTAAAAATCTTGCGTGCTTAATGAGAAATGTTACTTTCCGGAAACAGCATTTATTTTAAGATTCAGTAAATTTCATAGGAAATATTCCAGAGTAATATTGTAAGACAATCACGATTGTTAGTTTAGATTTGTTGTCTGATAACAGCGACGTTAATTGCAAGCATCTCTTCTTAAACACTAACTGCAACCAACGACATTATATTTTATATTATATTTCAATGCAAAAATGCAGTCAACGATGTCAAAGATCAAGTCAGAGACATGTGATTGGCAATAGCCAAACGGATACCCACTCTTAACTTTCTTTTGTTCTCCAGTAGATAACTTCTTCGCCTGCAACTAAATCAATTTCGACGGACTTCTTTAAAACTGCGACCGCTAAACGAACATTTTAAGTACTCGTATATAGAGGGAGAGGGAGAGCAGTTTTAGAACCAGCGGCCGTTGAGACACTGAAGCCGACGCAGCTGACTTACTCTGAGTAGTAGGAGATTCAGAATTTAAAGAGGAGTTAGGCAAGGAGATTCCAGAACATTGAAATTATTCTCAACAGCCGCATGGGAAATTTTCAGATCCCTAAACTTGGAAAGCGTTGTGTGTGCCATGGCATTTCTATATCGCTCATATTGTGGCATATAAACCCCGACAAACGACGGAAGAATTTAATTACAGTGCATTACTTATAGCCAAGAGATGTCAGTACGTGATTTCAGCTGATGTGTTCTGCCTGTGCATTTAGGTTCTACATTTTGTGCTGAAAAAGTTAAATTAAGAGAATTTTTGATGAACACAAGAAGTCAATTACTTAATTTCACAGGGGAAAAGAGTAAAGATGTTAGCACACGAGCTGCAATTGACAGAGTTCTATTAAGTGCCAACGAAGAAACAGGTGGATGACAGTGATATATCCTAAGTTCAAACCACCGAGAAAAGCTCTCCAGTAGTATCATAGAAGCGAGACTGATGTGTGTAACAACCGGCAACAGAGTAAGGATTTCAAAATTTGGCAACTTGTCCATGGCCAGAAATTAACAAGTCTGCTTGAGTCGAATGAATGCTGTTGCACCGGGAAGTACAGTAACTGAAATGCTATTTCATCTGTCTAGTATTCCACTCACATAATCACTAAGTACAGTAATATAGAAAACAATTGGAAAAAATTGAGAAGGTACCAGGCAAATATTTGTTTGGATTTAGAATAATTAAACAAGAAATTCTGACCGTGGGGTTAGCAATTGAAATAAGAATAATGAAAAATGAGAACACCTCACAGCAGTAGTATCGGGATTGTTCAACCGCTGTGACAGTGCTGCAGCTCAGCTCAATATTCAAGAAGAAGGAGCGGTAATTTCGTGAATAACGTCTTATAAAGTTTGAAGATACAGTTTTCAGTGACAAGCTTCTGAGGTGTGGGGTTGATCTGTTATTCTGTTATTCTGCGCAACGGATTAATCTGAGATGTACCCTTTACCCTGTGGCTCCTGCAAGATGCAATTTACACCCCCACACTACTACAGAAGTCAGACAGACCCTCCTAATGTTCTAAAGAGAAATGCCTGAAAAACTTTCAGCTATAAATATCTTCTGGAGTCGTCCACTGTAAGGGAATGACACAAAAATTCACAAAATTTCTTACGTAACTAGTGGGATACTTGGGTACTGGAGTAGTGCTAGTTAATGTAAGAAAAACATGATCTAACGAAAGTTATTATTTATTTTGCAAAAATTATGAAAAAATCACAATGGCATTTTTAGTTATGAATTAAACATGTTATATCCTGGCTCTTTTCGGAATGTGAAGTTACCTCTCAAGGATAAGATTCGCTAATGAAATTTCTATACAAAGTTTAAGATGGTTGTTGACTTGGCAGAATGGCTGAGAGGCGTGCCTACTCAACTTGAATAATTATCCTTTAGAAGGTTGCTAGTATGGTCGAGGCTGTTGCATGTGAAATGCAGTGAAGCGTACTGTTGTGGAGGAAATATGGGGCTCGCAAGAGCTGTTGCACACAATACCGTAAGCTGCGATGACTGCTGTCTGTGCTGCTCGCTGCTGACAAATAAGATAACTCTCGTTCTATCTGGATTGACCTTCGCCAATCAAACTCTCCCTATGCCTTGATGAAGTCAAGGATTCCTATTCACCCCTAGTTTAACTATTGGCGTGATACACCGGTCAGATAACCAGTCCACCGCTATGCCACTCAAAATTCGCTCGCAGGTGTTTAACTATAACTCTGTTCACACCACACAATAAGTGTGTCGGCCAACTCAGTGCACAACGCTTAATCGCAAGGACTCAATATAGAGTAGCACTTCGATTCGCTCTCAACAGGGGTGCTCTCCCAGTGAAGTACTGAGGAGTGACTTGTTCCTCGCTCCAAGAGCGACAACAGAACAGCACCTCTCCACGCCATATGTGAAGGGGTGTATCTTTCGGTCTCTTCCATTATTCCTTCAGCTCAAGGCGTCAGAAATATCGTCTGCCAATCAGCATTGCTCTTCTAAAACGGGAGAATGACGTTTCGTTTAAGGCGACCAATCTGGAAACCTGTAGCATCGGCGTTTGGCGTTTGCTGTCTACCTGTGAAAATCTCTGAAACTGCGTGCTATGTGTAAAGAATGCGTAGGCTGGCCGCTCCCACACAATGTAGCGGAATTTGCTTTTAAGCCGAACACGGGGTTGTTCCCCTTTTCACTCGGGCCCACGCTGACCGCTACACGAGTGGTCACCGGCCGACATAGGCTGGGTCGTCCTCTGAAGGGACCAGCGTCCCGTTGTGCGGTTTCTCTCCCGAACTAAAAGCTTCTGTGACGTAGTGTCTGGAATATATGTGCGTATGCCAGCCTCGAGTCTTTCAACCACGGTTCGCTTACTTGTTAATTTCATATCGTTTACATGAATTCATACAACATTGATTTTATATTATCGAGTTTGGGTTCGAATGAAGCGTCTTGATGTGCGGAATATGATTGTGAGGGCGGAATATGTAACCAATGAAGGTCAGGAGACCACGACGTCTTTCAAGCTCTGACTTCTAAAATTGGCCTAAGACTTCGTAGAGGAAACTTTTGATTGGTTAGATACTTGCAGAACCGTATACGTACATTTTCCTTTCTGTATATTAAAACGAAACACGGAGAACTCTTAATGTTACTCATCAGAAGACACATGATCGTTTCTGAAGCATGCTGCAGACAAGTAGGGAGCTCTGTTATTTGATAAAGCCGTAGATATAATTATAATAATGGATTCAAGTGCTGTCATCTGCCGTATTTAGCTTCATAATGTGATCATACTTCACAAACGATAATCCGTTATTCAAATCTAGAGATTATGCAAGTTTAAAATATGTTAACGTTGAGGTAACAGCAGCGCACTTGCCCAGGAAGCTAATACTGCAATTCAGTTAGCTTCGCCTAGTTCTGAAGCCGAATGTCAAGCCATGAAATAGATCTCAGTGCAAAGTATTAAATTTCCGTAATAAGAAGTAACTTTCTGCGCTACTTGGCTGATTTAGAGCATCTCGTCTGCTCCTCCTGTGAAAAGAAACTCGTATCGTATATCAAACAACTGTATATTGAAAAGAGAGATGGTCTGTCTCCGATATTCTGGAGATTCTTCACATTTGTTTACACACTTTTAGAGCAGCGATATATCTTCCATCCTTTGTGCGATCTTCACAGGAGGGGATACTAGCACGAAACGTTTGATAAACGTCATTAAAATAATAGTTATCGCTTATCTTAAGTGCTATCTGTTATTGCTAGCACTTTACTGATAATGGAACTAAGTGTAATACTAAGTATAAATGAATGAAACAGAAAAAATCAGGAGGCGTTAGTCAAACTGGAGAATGAAACTAAACAGAGTGAAGGTAAATGTTTTTAGTCAAATTGAAAGACCTAGTTTTATATATCAATAAGAAGTCGCGCAAATGAAGTCACATGGGAATTCTTGAAAGTATGCAGAATCGACATGAACTCATTTGGTTCGATCAAAGCTGCTCTCCTTGTGCCAGTGCCATATTTTAGTTTCCAGCTGTGGATTTTGAGGTGTCTTCCGAATAAACGCATTCATTTATTGCGACCACATCATAAACTGCAAAAGTACTATCGCACAACTTATTAACGTCCACACAAATGCAAACAATGACTGTGCCATCGTTCTCACGACGAATATTCCACTTTGCAGATGACATATGAGTAAGAGGACTCTACAGCCATCAAACACTTCGGAGACTGATTATCACAACGAAGATGTATGCCGCCGTCTAATTGCGACTCTTCTAGCAACGCTGTCTTGTTTATGGGAACTTTGAGACTGCGTAGCCTCAACTACCAGCCCAGTCACATGGCTGGTGAACCATATATTCAGCTGTCAATCCAAATATTGTGTTAACAGAATAATGGGTGCTAACAACAATCGTTTGAAGCTCTTTTTCTTCCTCGCTCTCGCTTTTTAGGATTTTATCGGAACATTCTTTATTTCTTTATAAGCTTCTGGTAGTTCGATAGTGATTATTAAATCATATTGTACGAAGTAACTGGCACATCTCGGAAGGATTCTCCGGATATTCATATGACGTGCAGATACTCACTCAACCGACCGAAAAAAATGACAAATAGTTTCGAATTATTTCATGTCCAACATTACGTCTAAGGTCTAACTGACGTTATTTACTATTTGGAAAGGTAATGAAATCTCTTAACGGAAAACAGCAACACCTCATATCGAGTCTGATATTCTATCAATGGACGAAGTGCACTGCAATTGGTCGGAACTGAAGAACGGTCCAATAAACTAAGTTATTTCTTTTTGCAGGTAGTTGTCAATCATTACTGATCGAAAGAGTAGTAAGCGAACTTACGTTGCGGTATGACTACACCATCATCAAGTAATGCAACAAATAATGAATTGGATGTAGGTATATGCACGGGGAACGGACTGAATTAGGGCGAACAAATATAGTTATTCAACTTATAACTGAACGAAAACCAATACCAACGACAATAGAACAAGTTAACATTTCCGCTTTGTAAGCAGCACTTGATATGCTATTAGAAGACGAGAAAATTTAGTTAGTGTATACAAACAGTAATTCTTAGCAGTATCGAGAAGATCGCCCATTTAACACAGCTTATGGACTGTATTGAAGGAGATTTCCAGCACCACGTTTCGCATTACCCAACTATCTTAAAGACTTTCCTACAATCAACTACTGCCGTGGACCGTAGTCTTAGAGAAGTGGAAAACTCATTATGAAGCAAATCCGTGGTCTTGAAAGATATGTTGCGCCCCATATTCTTTCTGTGTGCATGTCAGATCCCCGTAACAGATGGCAAACCCTCGTGGCGTAAAACACAGCTGAGAACACCTCCTGGTAACCCCAAGTTTTCCCTCTGTCCCTTGACATTTGGACCGTACAGCGTTAGCTGACGGACAGAGATTTGAATCCCAGTCCACGGAGGTTTACTTCAATAAAGTAGTGCGCTAAAATTCAGAGCGTGTCAGAAGAATTCTTAGGGATAAGGAAGTTTGCTATACCTATTCGAACATTGATCTTGACAACCTAAACCGTTTTTGTCAAATCTGTTCTAATTCATCTAACCTGTGATCTAAGACAGGAATACTGACAAATCAGCTATGTTAGCAGCGGGTCGTCTAGGCGCACATTTAAATGATTCTCATGTTGTACCTAAACGTGAGGATCAACATGTCCGCATCGTTTTATAGTTAACCTAAACACTTAAAGGCAAATAGTAGATCAACATTTCCGTCAATTGTAATTCATGATCACTTCAAACTCAAGAATAAGCGGGTTACAAGCGACGAGCAATCCGTAAAATATGAGAATTCTTCAATTATACGCGACTAGTTTTAGGAAATAATGTCACTTTATTAGTGGCAACTGAAGAAAACAGCGTGTTATTGAAGAATTACCCTAACTGAATTTAGCGATATACTTCGAGTCTAAGTGTTGCGTGATACTGTCTACTCTTTAAGATTGATGATACTTGCATGTAACAATAACTAGGGTAGAAATTACTTTCATTTAAACGACTAAACGTTACAGATTTGCTCAGTTGGGATCGATTATTTGTCGTACACTTCTTTCTCAGTGTTTAAAGATCTGGAATGAATGAGTAACCAAATACCAATAATGTAAAAGAAAGGAGAGGCGCATTGAGCAGACAATGACAAAAATATTTTTAAACTTCAGTTGTAAATCTATAATAATCACTCTAACAGAAGATAGAACTACAGACATGAAAATACGTATAAAATAAAACAGATTTTAGACGAAAACAGGACAGAGACTTGGACAGGGTGGACAGAAATTGGGGCCAGCGTCACACATTCGAAATGCTCGAGACTCGATAAAACACTAAATACCGGTTCACGTTATTAAAAATGTTTGTTGAAAATCCTTATTAAATCATTAATTTCAAATCTTTGAATAACTGCGACAAAATCAGACACTCACCCAAAAGCACTAAGATTAACGCCGAAGCTGCAATCATCGTGCCTGATATCCCGTTGAGCAACGACTAGCCTTCAGTGTAGCAGATCTGGTTCACTTTATCCACTAATGTAGAAATTATCTTCGCGATTATCGAAGAAGGTGACTTTCCATTTCACGAAATGCTTGAGAACATGATTCACTTCGGTCAACGGGCATTCGAGTAGTATCTCGTGAAACATTTCCCACTTTCTCAACAACTAGTAACTAACACACGGGCCGCGATGACATTACTTGGCGGCAGTGATGTATGTATTAGAAAAATCCAGTCAGGCTTTGCTGGGTAGCATAACTGTAAACATGCTTGAAATTGTTGATTCAGGGACCTCCTTATGCTTACGTGCGCAAAAGATCTGAGAGGCGACTTCAGTTCAGCCTTATCATTGCTTCTTTCGATATTGCGGTCATGACACCATATCTGCTTATAGAAACAGATTAGCGATTCCGCTACTCTGCTACTTCCCTCAGACTGACCAGTTTGTGTTATCTTTTCTTCTTCTGTACAATTTTGTCACTCAGTTGAAAGCAATGTGGTGACCGTCTCAAACTGTGTTTTAAAGTACTGTTCCAATGAAGGATGCTCAGCCGGCCGGGGTGACCGAGCGGTTCTAGGCGTTACAGTCTGAAACCGCGCCACCGCTACGGTCGCAGGTTCGAATCCTGCCTCGGGCATGTATGTGTGTGACGTCCTTAGGTTAGTTAGGTTTAAGTAGTTCTAAGTTCTAGGGGACTAATGACCTTAGAAGTTAAGTCCCATAGTGCTCAGAGCCATTTGAGCCATTTTTTGAAGGATGCTCGCAGTGCACTCTCATACTGGCGACAACAATGATGCATCATCCATCACGTGACAAAAACTCTTACGAAATACATAAACAAGTATAAGCTCGGGCTTATTTTTTTATGTTTATGTTGACAACAACATGACCAAAGCATTAGTCAGTAGGTAAGATAAAATCACAAGTAAGAAAAAAGTTGCTTTTAGGGGCATCTGGATCACTGCTGAAAACAATACACTAAAAGCAAACAAACAAACATTCCCAAACCGATCACCGTATTATCCTCAGCTCTTAGGTGTCAACGGATGAGGATACCGAGAGACTTGTGGTCAGCAAACCGCTCTTTGGCCGTTGTCAGGTTTCGCGACCGGAGCCGCTACTTCTCAATAAAGTAGCTTCTCAATTGGCCTCATAAGGGCTGGTGCACCTAGCTTGTCAATATCACTCGGTAGACCCGGATGGTGATCCATCCAAGTGCTTACCAAGCCCGTCACCACTTAACTTCGGTGATCAGACGGGAAATGGTGTTATCACTGCGGCAAGGCCGTTGGACGAAAATAGTACACTGCTGGAGAAAAAAATTGCAACATCGAGAAGGACTTTATTCAGTGGCGCCAGGGTATATGTGCATGCTGAAGGATTGTAGTGTTACTGATTCGTTTGTCACCGTCATCGGCGATCAGCTGTCTCAGGAGGTCTGAGTAGGCACCATCTGTTTTGACCCTGCCGTCAGTAACTGGTGCTGAGTTTAGAGGTGACCAGTGCTTGCAACATACACTACTGGCCATTAAAATTGCTACACCAGGAAGAAATGTGGATGATAAACGGGTATTGATTGGACAGATATACTATACTAGAACTGACATGTGATTACATTTTCACGCAATTTGGGTCCATAGATCCTCAGAAATCAGTACCCAGAACAACCACCTCTGGCCGTAATAACGGCCTTGATACGCCTGGGCATTGAGTCAAACAGAGCTTGGATGGCGTGTACAGGTACAGCTGCCCATGCAGCTTCAACACAATACCATAATTCATCAAGGGTAGTGACTGGCGTATTGTGACGAGCCAGTTGCTCGGCCACCATTGACGAGACGTTTTAAATTGGTGAGAGATCTGGAGAATGTGCTGGCCAGGGCAACAGTCGAACATTTTCTGTATCCAGAAAGGCTCGTACAGGACCTGCATCATGCGGTCGTGCATTATTCTGCTGAAATGTAGGGTTTCGCAGGGATCGAATGAAGGGTAGAGCCACGGGTCGTAACACATCTGAAATGTAACGTCCACTGATCAATGCGAACAAGAGGTGACCGAGACGTGTAATCAATGGCACCCCATACCATCACGCCGGGTGATACGCCAGTATGGCGATGACGAATACACGCTTCCAATGTGCGTTCACCACGATTTCGCCAAACACGGATGCGACCATCATGATGCTGTAAACAGAACCTGGATTCATCCGATAAAATGACGTTTTGCCATTCGTGCATCCAGGTTCGTCGTTGAGGCGCTCCTGTCTGTGATGCAGCGTCAAGGATAACCGCTGCCACGCTCTCCGAAGTGATAGTCCATGCTGCTGCAAACGTCGTCGAACTGTTCGTGCAGATGGTCGTTGTCTTGCAAACGACCCCATATGTTGACTCAGAGATCGCGACGTGGCTGCACGATCCGTTACAGCCATGCGGATAAGATGACTGGTATCTCGACTGCTAGTGATACAAGGCCGTTGGGATCCAGCACGGCGTTCCGTATTACCCTCCTGAACCACCGATTCCATATTCTGCTAACAGTCATTGGATCTCGACCAACGCGAGCAGCAATGTCGCGATACGATAATCCGCAATCGCGATAGGCTACAATCCGACCTTTATCAAAGTCGGAAACGTGGCGGTACGCATTTCTCCTCCTTACACGAGGCATCACAACAACATATCACCAGGCAACGCCGGTCAACTGCTGTTTATGTATGAGAAATCGGTTGGAAACTTTCCTCATGTCAGCACGTTGTAGGTGTCGCCACCGGCGCCAACATTGTGTGAATGCTCTGAAAAGCTAATCATTTGCATATTACAGCATCTTCTTCCTGTCGGTTAAATTTCGCGTCTGTAGCACGTCATCTTCGTGGTTTAGCAATTTTAGAGGCCAGTAGTGTATATTGTAAGGTACAACTTTGTCACGTCAGCGAGCACGTGCTCCTGCTGAACAGCGTTAACCGTTTGAATGGGTTCGCACTATAGAGCTGTGGAAAGCTGGATGGACGTATCGTCGGATTGCTGCATATGTTGGGCGCAATGTATCTGAGTGGTCTGTTGGACATTCCCACACCTGCAAACAATGTTCTGGAGGTCCACGTAATATAGACGCACGTCAAGATAGACTCAATATGCAACCAGCGATGATCGACGGAACATCATCCAGAGACGATGTTCGGACACATATTCTATCTGCTATGTCACCAGGGATCATTGTGAACCGCCTGCTTGCAGCGGCATTAAGACCACGTGTGCCTTTGGCCATGCTGCCACTGACGGCACTACACTGCCAAGGTTGGCGTGTCAGAAAGATTTGATTGGGGACCGTAATGATGCTGTATTGTCTTCAGCGATGAGAGGAGGTTCTGCTCGTATGAGGGCGATGGACGTACTCGTGTATGGCATGGACCTGGTGAGCTCCCTCTTCCGGACTGCATTCGCCCATGACACACATGGCCCATTCCATGCTTCATAGTGTGTGTGTGTGGGGGGGGGGGGGCATCAGATACAGCTCCCGGTCACATTTGGTGTGGAGGGTCTGAATCAGAGGCTGAGACGGTTCTGCGACCGTGTGGGCTGCAGATTCCTCGACTTGCGCCATAGGGTGGTGGGGTTTCGGGTTCCGCTGGATAGGTCAGGAGTCCACTACACGCAACATGCGGCTACACGGGTAGCAGGGGTTGTGTGGCGTGGGCTGGGCGGTTTTTTAGGTTAGATGGCCTTGGGCAAGTACAGAAAGGGCAACAGCCTCAACGGGTGCGGGGCAAAGTCAGGACATGCGGGGACCAAGCAGCAATCGGTATTGTAATTGTCAACTGTCGAAGCTGCGTTGGTAAAGTACCGGAACTTCAAGCGCTGATAGAAAGCACCGAAGCTGAAATCGTTATAGGTAAATTCTGCCGAAATTTTTACAAAGGTACAGACGGTGTTTAGAAAGGATAGATTGCATGCAACCGGTGGTGGAGTGTTCGTCGCTGTTAGTAGTAGTTTATCCTGTAGTGAAGTAGAAGTGGATAGTTCCTGTGAATTATTATGGGTGGAGGTTACACTAAACAACCGAACTAGGTTAATAATTGGCTCCTTTTACCGACCTCCCGACTCAGCAGCATTAGTGGCAGAACAACTGAGAGAAAATTAGGAATACATTTCACATAAATTTTCTCAGCATGTTATAGTCTTAGGTGGAGATTTCAATTTACCAGATATAGACTGGGACACTCAGATGTTTAGGACGGGTGGTAGGGACAGAGCATCGAGTGACATTATACTGAGTGCACTATCCGAATATTACCTCGAGCAATTAAACAGAGAACCGACTCGTGGAGATAACATCTTGGACCTACTGATAACAAACAGACCCGAACTTTTCGACTCTGTATGTACAGAACAGGGAATCAGTGATCATAAGGCCGTTGCAGCATCCCTGAATATGGAAGTTAATAGGAATATAAAAAAAGGGAGGAAGGTTTATCTGTTTAGCAAGAGTAATAGAAGGCGGATTTCAGACTACCTAACAGATCAAAACGAAAATTTCTGTTCCGATATTGACAATGTTGAGTGTTTATGGAAAAAGTTCAAGGCAATCGTAAAATGCGTTTTAGACAGGTACGTGCCGAGTAAAACTGTGAGGGACGGGAAAAACCCACCGTGGTACAACAACAAAGTTAGGAAACTACTGCGAAAGCAAAGAGAGCTCCACTCCAAGTTTAAACGCAGCCAAAACCTCTCAGACAAACAGAAGCTAAACGATGTCAAAGTTAGCGTAAGGAGGGCTATGCGTGAAGCGTTCATTGAATTCAAAAGTGAAATTCTATGTACCGACTTGACAGAAAATCCTAGGAAGTTCTGGTCTTACGTTAAATCAGTAAGTGGCTCGAAACAGCATATCCAGACACTACGGGATGATGATGGCATTGAAACAGAGGATGACACACGTAAAGCTGAAATACTAAACACCTTTTTCCAAAGCTGTTTCACAGAGGAAGACCGCACTGCAGTTCCTTCTCTAAATCCTCGCACAAACGAAAAAATGGCTGACATCGAAATAAGTGTCCAAGGAATAGAAAAGCAACTGGAATCACTCAATAGAGGAAAGTCCACTGGACCTGACGGGATACCAATTCGATTCTACACAGAGTACGCGAAAGAACTTGCCCCCCTTCTAACAGCCGTGTACCGCAAGTCTCTAGAGGAACGGAGGGTTCCAAATGATTGGAAAAGAGCACAGATAGTCCCAGTCTTCAAGAAGGGTCGTCGAGCAGATGCGCAAAACTATAGACCTATATCTCTTACGTCGATCTCTTGTAGAATTTTAGAACATGTTTTTTGCTCGCGTATCATGTCATTTCTGGAAACCCAGAATCTACTATGTAGGAATCAACATGGATTCCGGAAACAGCGATCGTGTGAGACCCAACTCGCCTTATTTGTTCATGAGACCCAGAAAATATTAGATACAGGCTCCCAGGTAGATGCTATTTTTCTTTACTTCCGGAAGGCGTTCGATACAGTTCCGCACTGTCGCCTGATAAACAAAGTAAGAGCCTACGGAATATCAGACCAGCTGTGTGGCTGGATTGAAGAGATTTTAGCAAACAGAACACAGCATGTTGTTATCAATGGAGAGACATCTACAGACGTTAAAGTAACCTCTGGCGTGCCACAGGGGAGTGTTATGGGACCATTGCTTTTCACAATATATATAAATGACTTAGTAGATAGTGTCGGAAGTTCCATGCGGCTTTTCGCGGATGATGCTGTAGTATACAGAGAAGTTGCAGCATTAGAAAATTGTAGCGAAATGCAGGAAGATCTGCAGCGGATAGGCACTTGATGCAGGGAGTGGCAACTGACCCTTAACATAGACAAATGTAATGTATTGCGAATACATAGAAAGAAGGATCCTTTATTGTATGATTATATGATAGCGGAACAATCACTGGTAGCAGTTACTTCTGTAAAATATCTGGGAGTATGCGTGCGGAACGATTTGAAGTGGAATGATCATATAAAATTAATTGTTGGTAAGGCGGGTACCAGGTTGAGATTCATTGGGAGAGTGCTTAGAAAATGTAGTCCATCAACAAAGGAGGTGGCTTACAAAACACTCGTTCGACCTATACTTGAGTATTGCTCATCAGTGTGGGATCCGTACCAGATCGGTCTGACGGAGGAAATAGAGAAGATCCAAAGAAGAGCGGCGCGTTTCGTCACAGGGTTATTTGGTAACCGTGATAGCGTTACGGAGATGTTTAATAAACTCAAGTGGCAGACTCTGCAAGAGAGGCGCTCTGCATCGCGGTGTAGCTTGCTCGCCAGGTTTCGAGAGGGTGCGTTTCTGGATGAGGTATCGAATATATTGCTTCCCCCTACATATACCTCCCGAGGAGATCACGAATGTAAAATTAGAGAGATTAGAGCGCGCACGGAGGCTTTCAGACAGTCGTTCTTCCCGCGAACCATACGCGACTGGAACAGGAAAGGGAGGTAATGACAGTGGCACGTAAAGTGCCCTCCGCCACACACCGTTGGGTGGCTTGCGGAGTATCAATGTAGATGTAGATGTACAGGGTAAGGTACCCAGTGGCCACCACATTGCACAGTCTGTTATCCGCGTGATACTGCCATTTCTTCGACAGGGAGGTGCTGTGTTTTTTGAGCGGGACGATGCAAGTCCGCATTGGCTGCTGCTACGCACCGTGCTCCTTGTGCTGCACAACAACAGCCCTGGCCAGCGAGATCGCAAAATCTCTCGTCAACTGAGCACGCATGGGACATGCTGAAGCGGGAACTTAATTGTTCTCCCGGGTCTGCAAAAACCACTGCCGAAAAGTGCAAGATGCTTGGAACAGTCTATAGCATAAAGCCGTTCGGGACCTTTATGGCCGTTCGCATGCTATAATACACGTCCGAGTTGCCTCCAGAGGGTGGCGAGTTGGGTAGGGGAGCGGAGTGTAGAGTGCGTATTGGTGACTGTTTAGCACGCTTTACTGTGACGTGTATGTTTCAGTTGGTGTGAGTTTGTTATCATATGCTCCTACAAATGATGAACTACATGTCACCTCAATTGCCAATAAAGTGACCTCGTCTTTGAGGGTGTTGTATTTTTTCCAGTAGCCAATTGGGCAGAACTAGACATTTAGATTGGTCGAAGCAAGAGAAAGTGGAGACACTGTAAAACTGAACGAATTCTGGGCGTAAACAATCCTAGTAAGATTTTGCAAAACGTAAGAAAGCTTAGTTTTAACTTAAGGTAACAGTTTTAAATATCATCCCTGTTGAATTACTTTCTTCCATTAACTTCATTCACGTATGCATAAGGGAACAGGTCATTACAAATGTAGATCCCCTTCGTTCCCTAAAGTCTCTCAGAGTCTGTTCCTAAACAGTTTGTGTGCAATGCAGATTTTCTGGTTTGCAATTTAATAATTTTTCGTTATTATTACACTAGCGGCCAGAAGTTAAGCAGTATCAAGAAATAGGAGCGTCTTTTCTGATCCTTGAGATACTATGCAGCATTACACTGGCGACATTTGGATGTCATAGAATGGGTTCAAGCCGTATCTGCAAGTCCTATTATAAATTTAAGTGTGCTGAAGAACAGGAGGGTATAAGATTCACAGCAGTGACTGGGATAATACATATATGGGCCGAAAAGTGCACAGCATAAGACAACAGTTACAAATGTGGATCCGCTTCGTTTCTTAAAATCGTTCAATGTCTGTTTCTAAACAACTTACGTGTAATGCAGATTTTCTGTTTTGAAATGAAACAATTTTTCGTTATTTTTAAACTAGTAGTCAGCAGTTAGGCATAATCAAGAAATAAGAGTGCATTTCCTTATCTTGGAGATACTACGAAGTATTACTGTGGCTATGCGTGGATGTCATCGACTGGGTCCAAGCCGTATCTGGAAGTAGTATTATGAAGAACTGAGGGGTATATGATTCGCAGAAGGGGCTGTGATAATACATATATGGGCCAAAAGTGTATTGCAATCTACCTATCGTCAGGTAGGAGTTGAAAATACATTATACACATCCCTCCATTACAAGGTTTAGGTTTTAAGAGGGGAGGACAGTATCTACAGTATGTACATCGTATACAGGAAGAAGAGAATGAAATTTGCGACGGTACAGTCTTTGGCTGGTTGGAACTCAACATCAGCAGCGGATCAAAGTATGAGGAAAGCTGACAAGCTTTTCCACGCAGTAGTGGTACAATTAGTCTAGCAAAGTGCGTCGAGATATGGCACAGTTCAGATAACGTAACTGATATGATTTCGAGGCTGAATTACAAAGCTATCGAATGGCTCAAGTGGATGAACCACATGTTTGCGTAACATATGTTGTATGTTACGTTGCTGGGAATCACATTATCGGCGACAGTGAAGTGCTGTGCCGCAGTACGTGTGAAACTCAGACTTCAGCAGCAGTTGCACCGGTGTCACAGTGCGAACTCAGCATTAGGCGAAGGTACACCTGGCCGACAGCATCGTCGTATGTGTCGGGTATCATAGCACTGCCTGATGCAACCATTCCTCACTGTCATTAGTCCAAGGCGCCACGCTTCAGAGAATTAGCGAGGGTGATAACTAAGTAGTGAGTAGTATGTAGTTCCACAAATTGAGGTAGTAGCTGTTGTCTGAACAAAGGTACACACGGCACCGATAGTTAATTCGCCTGACGGAAAAACAGCACAGGCAGACATCATCGTACACTTATCTACAGATTTATTTATCAGCAATCAAGGTAGCGGATCTTAAATGGAAAACGACGACATGAGCGGTCTGCAGGCTGGGCTAACGGGCTGCATTAAGGAATTAGAGAAAAAAGAGTCAATACAGAGCGTTAAGAAAGAAGTATTCCATACTTGAGGAAATGTAGTATGGAGCAAAGCAAGAAAAATGTCCAGAAACATGGGCTCTAAACAGCATACCTTGCGACCTATGAGCTCTTGTTCATCTTCGTCCAGTTTTTGCATAGTATCCGACAACATCTCACATAGACATTTAATGGGCTATGGATTGGTCGGGAAAGGGGGGGGGGAGTAGGGGGAGGGAATCCAATACTTTAGTCAGAACTTTTCGTTGTGGACATTTTGAATCTTTGCTGTATTCAGGGGTCATTAACACTTAACTCATGAGGTGACTTTTCTGTAACGTATACTATGAGGTGCAGTCTCTGGTAGCCATGTTTAAACCGAGATTTAGGGAGTAAATAATTTAAAAATTTTAATTTAAGTTGTATAACATTTATTTCTACAATTATTTAAAGTATACTTTTGTGGGGTTTTTAAAATCGTACACGTAAACGAACTGTTTGAGAACTTAATTTTACATTCTGAAAAATTAAACTCTGCAAAAAGTCAATTTTCACGTAAAGTTAAATACCAGTGTTTAAAATTGCTCATAAAAATTTTACTCGATTGGTACAAAAAGAATGTCTGAAAAATTGATATTCAATGCCAGGGTTTGCATTTTTCTTTAGCACCACTCAGAACACATTTAATTTTAACTAACACTATTCCCCCATTGTCATTGTCTTGATGTTCTTCCTCTCAGTGATCTTCTTGTTGGCTAGCAGAATTGTGATCGCTGGTTATTGCAAAGTCGTCTGTTTCGTCTGTGTCTAGATCTGTATCAATGACGTCTTCTTTCATCCACAAATAGTTTCATCAAACTTAGGATCGTCAAAATTGACACTTACTAGCGAACACGTTTTGTACGAGTCTGAAGGAACTGTAAAACATTGTTAAGTTGGTGATTTAAGGAAGAAAAGGGGGATGGAATGGATGGGAGTATAGGAGCATTCCGCCAGAATTTACCTGTAAGAAAGAGATCGAGAATTCTTGCGTAGTCTGAGAGACCACACGTTATGAGTCAAGGGTTAATGATGAACACACAGGAACGTGTCATCAGTGCCTGCGGTCGCAGCCGTGACCAAATGGTTCAAATGGCTCTAAGCACTATGGGACTTAATATCTGAGGTCATCAGTCCCCTAGACTTAGAACTACTTAAACCTAACTAACCTAAGGACATCATACATCCATGCCCGAGGCTGGATTCGAACCTGCGACCTCAGCAGCAGCACGGTTCCGGACTGAAGCGCCTAGCTGTGATCAACCAGGAGTGTTTCAGAGACCGTGTGATTCCCTAAGAGGTCGCACAAAAGCATGCCTCGCTATGAACGGTCACCGTATTGAGCACTTGCGTCACCGGTGTTTCAGAAGTGCGGATCGTATGCAATAGCAAGCAGACTACATTAGAGGCACTGCTGTTTCACAGTTACACAATAATGTGTTGCCATATATTTATTCATTTTTTTACTGCACTCTGTCGGTCGTTCGTAATAGCAAAGAGCTTGCAGTAGAAGGATGTGTTTCACGGCAGCGAAGATGCGCAAGTTCTCATAGCTTTTTAGGTATACACTTTAGAGCCCGTGTTTGCTGCGCATGTTATGTTTTTCTTGTTTTGTCCAAACTACCATCTTTCAAAATATGAAAAATTTGTAACACCATTAATAACTAAGAACCTAGGAAAGGAAAAATGTAGACCAAGGTGAGAGTTAAACAGAAGCTAAATGCCGACATATGCGAAAATGCTAGCTTCCTCTGTCAACCAAAACCAAACACCACTGCAAGAATTCAACAAAGACAAGCAATGAGAACAACAAATATTTTATTTTAATTGATTCAGCTGAGAGTACTTGATGAAACATTGCACTCGTATGTTGTATTAATATATTCCATTAATTAAACGATTTTTTTTGTCTTGTTCCACAGTATGCAACAAGACAAAAATCAAAACACATTATTCATAAAATCTGTGCCGGCCTCCGTGGCCGATCGGTTCTAGGCGCTTCAGTCTGGAACCACGCTGCTGCTACGGTCGCAGGTTCGAATCCTGCCTCGGGCATGGATATGTGTAATGTACTTAGGTTAGTTAGGTTTAAGTAGTTCTAAGTCTAGGGGACTGATGACCTCAGATGTTAAGTCCCATAGTGCTTAGAGCCATAAAATCTGTAGACGACAAAGAAACAAAATCAATTAAACAGCGCTTCACTAAGCTTGTAGAGCAATAAGCAGACAAACTAAGGATAGTAAGTAAAGTGTTCACGCATAAACGGAAAGACGAAAGCAGGAACAAAATACTTGAACATCCACATATTAGACGAAATGCGATGTAGGCGACCGAAATAAAAACACTACAATAATTCGGACTCCACTATTCTGGAATTCACTGTATTTATTTTTAATTTTTTTATATATTATTTTTATGCCGCTGACTGAAGATCCGCCGTGCTGCACCGGACATCAGTCAAGCGCATCCTATACCTTCCTATTCCTTTCATCCGTGACCTATAATGAGTAACGTATGTGTCAGTGTTGGTTAAAGGTCAGCGTTGGTCGACGATGTCAAAGCCAGCTCAGTTCGCATGACGAAGTGCGATATACAAAGTGTCTTACAGTACAATACAGCAACTGAGGTGAGTGTAATGCAAAAATAAATCTTTAACTCTAGAAGACAAAATGAGAGTGTTTGACAAAATCCAAGCCGCTGATACTAATCACATGAAGATAAAACGTAATAAAACTTCAGATTTTTTTGTTAAATTAAAATGAGGTAGCTGGGAAACAGAAGCGAACTGGACCAAATACAGTTTGTGTGGTTTCTTTTCGGTGGCACTTATCGCGGTACTCGGGATTGGAAGTTTTGTGAAATTGTATATATGCAGTGATTAATCAAAATAAATACTGAATACTGAAAAATTATTTACTCTGTACTGCAATATTACTTACTCTGTTAAATATTATAGGCTAGCATGAGACTCTGAAATAACCCAATAACACAATAACATACGTACGGACATCGACTATTCCGAAGTACGCACGAAATAATATTTTATACACAGCGCTTGCCTCACCGCCTTCTAACAGATAGCTCGCGTGAGCGCTGCTATTATTGAGAGAAAATATGCGTGCTTTTACACAAACTGTAATGATTAATTTGGTTCTCAGAGGCTACTGGTCATTTATGTACCAACTTTCACAAAGAAACTGAGATATTTTTTATGCTTATTAAACGGAATATTATTCTGTATTTACTACTCGTTCTCTGCAAGGCAAAAACTGAGAAGAATCTCATCTGCCGTTAAGCGGCCAATCTTAAACATACTGAACTCCTTCAGTACGAAAACATTAATGAATGGAATTTGTCTTTACTTTACTAGCTTTGAAACCATTAAAAGATCAAAATAGAGAAGTCTACCGCATTTACATTTAATATTGCAGACTGAATTTCTAACTAAAAAACATCGTCAGCGTAATGGCCGACCAAATGCTGCTAGGGAAAGAGAGCTCCCCGCAACACGAAGTTCTGAAATAGAGTTATTAATTACAATTAATGGTGGCTATTATGGGAGGTGCTCACTACTTTAGTAACCAACACTTTCTAATAACAATTGGACATATATTCTGATAACTTACAGACAGACATACATTAAATATCAGACTGTGATACAATGACGGCCTTCCGCTAGACGAAACAAGCTAGAAAAAAAAAGTCTAACCCAAAAGAATTATCTCCGTTCTTCTTCATCTACATTACGCAGATACTATAAAAAAAGGCTATTTGTCAAACGCATCGCTGTTTGCGAGCTTTACAGACAATAAACTACACTTTTTAATATTTGACATTCATCGCGCACACGAACGCAGTCTTTCAGTAATTTATAGTTCACACGTCACTATTTTTTAACACACGAAAAACCCTTTTTATTTTTCTCGAAATATCGATTTATGTGACGTTCCGTCACACACTGTGTACATCTGGAACAAACAACAACGCTGTGTACAGTTCATCAAGTTTTTATTGGACCACTACATGGACTACATTCCCACTTATAGTTTCAGATAACAATTTTGGAAATTATTTTTGTAATTCACACATTAAATAATCCGGCCTTGGACTCTCCCCAGTTAGTGCGAATTGATGGGGTTTCACTGTAGTTGTCACTTGGAATTATCTCACGACAATCAGCACATTAAATGGGAGCTACTTTCAGATCATTTTTCTACTAAACCGGACTTCGTTCTCAACGATCTGTTCGTGGATCCACATACTTTTTACAAATATTCATAACTTACTTTAGCCTATCTCGCAAAAGATATCTTTGTCTAGCATCCTTCCTCTATTCGATGTGAATTTACATCCTTTTTGCCTTTCCTTCAAGTTAGTAAAGATAAAAAAAGCTGTAAGGGACGAACACGGAGGAGAGGGACCAAGGTAGCAGTTCATTGCTCGAAGTAGCAAAGTTTGGACTTGTGACTGTAGAAATTTGCAGAGAAGGGAGCGGATTTATGCTACTGATGCACGGAAACTATCTTTTCTGGTCTGTTGTGCTGGTATTTCTTCGTTATCTAGCGAATTATTTTCGTCTTTCTCAAGTAGCCGTTAAATATGATGTCATATGAATCTAATAGACTAACTCTCCTTTTCTATCAGGCGAGGGACCGGGGGTGGTTTGTGCCTTCTCTGGAGCGTGTCAGCATGGAACATTCACCTTTCTGAGTGTTAATTGCTCGTAGGTGGAAATTAATGTGTCTCCGTAAAATTAACAGCAATAGCAGCCCTCGGTCGCAAAAGAGGAGTCTTTTGACCCAGGTTTCGGAACTGCTACAAGTGCCTTCATCAGGAATATAGCTCTCAAATTGGCATGTCACGTATTAAACTAAAAGTCAAGCGCGACATACCAGTTTGAGAGTTGTGATTCTGATGAAGGCACTCACAGCACTGCCGAAACCAGGGTCAAAAGACTCCTTTTTTGCGACCGAGTGTTGCTATTGCTGTTAATTTTACTTTGTAAACGGTCACTGACTACGCAGCCATGTTCAAAACATTAAGTACCTCCGTAACATTTCATTGTAAAATTCTAGGTGGTTTGGTACCGTCCTTCATCGTGTACAATTATTTTTTTTTTCGGTTGTATAAGCCATCAACGTTCTCGTCAATCTGCTCTGTATAATTAAATCTTCGTTTATCTCTGCCATTTTTTTCCATTCCACTGCTCCTTCTGATGCCAACTTGGAGGCATCAGAACATGCCCAACTAATCTGATCCTTTGTTTAACAATAATGTCCATAGATGTCTTATCCCGTTTTTTACTTTCATTCCAGTACCTCTTCATTTCGTGGTTTTTCTGCTCACGCTTTATAACACTCGTCTCTAGCACTACATTTCAAAAAGTTCAAGTTTCTTCTAATACTTACCATTCTTTGCAAAGATTTCCTCCTGAGTTATACGTCAGTATTAGATATCAAGAGACTTCTTATGTCCAGGAACATATTCGTCAATCTGTTTCTGATGCCCATCTTGTAGCAGCTGCTTTCTAGATGCCAGATATTTTCATCTCTTTTAATGTGTTGGTTGGTTGGTTTGGGGGGGATTAAAGGGACCAGACTGCTACGGTCATCGGTCCCTTTAATGTGTTCTTCGAGTTTTTTTGTAGTGCGTTGTTCTTCACTTTGAAGATGCTGTGCATCATTGTCATCCTTATTTCGGTTATTCCTTACGTACCTCCAAAAAATTGTACTTACATTGCTCCTGAATACCAGTAAATAATGCTGTGATATGACCAAACGAATCTGCTTACAGAAATTATATTTTCGTAGTACCCATGTGGCAGACAGCTTCCTGATGCGCCAATTTGCGTACCGTGCATGAAATACCCGCCCATCTGAGGTGTTTATAGTTTGCGCTATATTGAAGTTCGTCCCTCGCCGCATGCGAAAAACAGTAAACTGGACCTAACCACATGGCCAACAATGATGTGTTCCCCACACAACATTACTCGTGCTCGCAAGACCATTACTATATTCAAAGAACACTTGTGGAATGAAAAGAATCCCATAACACTTCTACAGTTTTTCTGATGATATACTGCCATTGTGCTTTCATAGTGTGCTTAGCTAGGTAGTATCAATGAGTTAGCTAGGTGAAATCTAAAATAAAAAGTTAGTAATAAGTTTTTAAAGTAATCTGTTTATAAGTCTAAACTCAATGATTACCTACGAAATTTAGCCAGGGTTTAAAAGTGTACATTATAGCTTATAACATTAGTATTATACTTCTAAGGTGTCAGGCAAATCCAACACCTTCCATGAAAACCCTGACATGATAAGCAAATCGAGTAGTATGTCACATAGCTCCGAATAAATCGTGACATTAAATTAACCAAAGTAATACGAGTAACGAGTGAGCAAATGGAATACCACAGACTAACACAAGAATGCCTAAATGCATGTCATACCTTCCCACCGTGAGACAGACGCAGTTCCGAGGGGAGAAACGAGAGCAGAAGCCGAGAGCAGAACCATGTTAAGTTAGAAGGCCCTTCGATAAGGGACGGGCACCCACGTCGCCAGCTAACCGTTAGGACCACCCCCAGCCCATGTTAAAAGCTAGAGCCTTAACGTGAGACTTTTTCGCGTCTTTGTTACGTCAGGACCACCCCCCAGCCCATGTCAAAAGCTAGAGCCCACCAGAAGAACAGTATAGATCTTACGATAACACAAAAAGGGCCACCCCAGCCGCATGTTTTAGCGTGAGACTTTTTCGCGTCTCTGTTATGTCAGGACCATCCCCCAGCCCATGTTGAAAGATAGAGCCCTCCAGAAGAACAGTATAGATCTTATGATAACATTAAAAGGACCACACCAGCTGCAAGTGAGACTTTTTCGCGTCTCTGTTACGTTGCAAACTTTAAAAACATTGCCCCATCGCGAAAAGTATAACATTTCTCATTGGATAGACAGAATTTTTGTGGGCGGAGCTTAAGGTTAACACTGAGACCCTGATTGGTCAGATGAAAACACAGCCAGATAGTTTTTTTAAACCAACTTCGGTAAATCGTAGTAAGGAGAAGTTAGGAGAGAGTTGCTTCCGAGACGGCGAGGTGAGTGGAGCTGTGCTGCCCGCCGCCCCCTGACGAACACCGACAAGGTAATGAACACACGCAATGCCGCATAACAGCGCATAAAGCTTCACTCAGAACTGCAGAAGTCTCATCTGTTACACCCCCTTTTTGCGTAATACTAGTGTCGATCGTCAAATAAAGCTCATGGTGTTCACATTTGCCACTTGAAGTAAAAATCTGAAACGCGATGATTTTTCTGTTATATAGTTATTGAGAAGCCACATCAGCCACTGTAATTTACGACAAGTTAGATAAGTAATTAAAGATAATTGAAGGTCACTGTAGACCATTTTCATAGTTTTCTCTTTTGTGAAACTTAATTTAAACCTAGATTATAGATGTGATATGGCATAGGTCATCCTTCAATCCATTGTAGAACTTGGAAACCCATTCAAGGAATATTCGTTCACATTTTTGTTGAACGCAGTTGGTTTTACCATCCTGTATTAAAACATTTCCTTTTATCAATAGTGCAATTTATAAACGATGTTTTCTGAGTAGAATAAAATTTCCAATGGTAAACTTAACTGCTTTTCCGACGTTATTTTACCAGATAACTAAAAATAGGAAAGCCTTGAACCCCTTCCACTAAATTTAGTTAGTATTAAGATTCCTTTACAGGGAGTGCAGTGAAGCTGACACTGAAATCATTAAGTATTTGGTTATATCATCGCTAGTCTCACTGAACTCTTCTGAATTCTACATGTCATGTGTGGTCTGGCGTCTCCTTACCAGCAACAGGCCCCAGGTTCAAACTAGTCAATACCCTAAAAAACACGCTAAGAGCGTCGTTGCGCGAAAGTGGTAGGGAGACACGATATAGAACAAACAGACACCACACAGAATGTTAGATACTAGCTTCTAAATAAGGCAACATGGAGAAGAAAAATGAATTATTTTATTTAAAAATCTCAAATATTTTTCGCGGTGGAAATAAAGTAAAGCGCTTTCTGGGTTATTTTCAAGCCAATAGAAGCAAGATATAATCACAGTAATTATTGACTTTCATGAATATGATTAGATAAGAAAATTTTGTTTCAATGGTCATGAAGTGGCAAGTTTAATTTATAAGAATGTAGTGTTCATGTTTGAATTTATTTGTGTTATTTGCATTTTTAAATTTACTGGCATGTACATTTGAAAAAAAGTGACAAAGTACAAAAATGCTATTACGATTGAATTGTGTCAGATCTCATTTCACCAAGTCGCCTTTTATGAAATCTATTCTGTCAGTTTGTTCGAAAGGGTTTAATAACCTGCAGATAATATCAGTTATGTGCATTATTTATTAAAGCTGAAGATGTTAGTATATTGAATACGTATTTACGTTTATAATTTCACATGTATATTGTTTGATACTGTTTTCTTCAGAATCCCAAAAGCGGACTGTTTCTATTCTTCTAGGAACTTTTAATGCGTCTGTTCTGATTATTCGGGAGTTGAACGTCTGGTTTTAAACTTTCTTTGCTTCTTGCGTTTAATTTGATTGGGAAACCGTTGAGATTGAACTTAACATATACATGGATGGACATGAGAAATGAAAGGTTGCAATAAATTTTTCATCTGTGATTATTACTTTACGTATGAAATATTCTGTTGCAGATTAATAAAAATGAATTTCTTTGAATATTCCAAAATAATTATTCAAGTTTTACTTTTATTCAAGTACTAAAGCTGTTTGCGCCAGAATGAAAATACTATTGCCCATCGAAGTTAGCAAACATTTTCACGTTGCAGTGGATTTTTGGTTTAACTAGATATACCCCGACTAGCTTCGAAGCATAAGACTATCTTCACTATATGATTTTTTTTTATATTGCTAAGCTCCCATGAAAATTATCCAGTTTTAAATACACTTTACAATATGTTCAGAATTTATCACTTTTTTGAATGAAAATTTACAAAAGCTGCAGCTTGTATCCACCTATGAATGCACAAGATAAAATCTACTATCTCCTTTTATTCTGCGTCTGTAATGCTGTGAAAAGAAACACTTTATTATTTTCGTTCACCTCTACCTGTACCCTTTTTAGGATGTGGTCGTTATAGCGATCGTATATTTAAATCTGCCGCTGCTGCAGACTGCTCGCTCGCGGCGCAGCTCCGCACCACCAGCGATAGCCAATAAAATGCTGAAATTTCTTAAATAAAATGGGTGCGAACTTTGCAGTAATTGTGACAAACAGGTTTTACTAGATAAATATACACTCCTGGAAATTGAAATAAGAACACCGTGAATTCATTGTCCCTTCCTGGGACTTTATTGACACATTCCTGGGGTCAGATACATCACATGATCACACTGACAGAACCACAGGCACATAGACACAGGCAACAGAGCATGCACAATGTCGGCACTAGTACAGTGTATATCCACCTTTCGCAGCAATGCAGGCTGCTATTCTCCCATGGAGACGATCGTAGAGATGCTGGATGTAGTCCTGTGGAACGGCTTGCCATGCCATTTCCACCTGGCGCCTCAGTTGGACCAGCGTTCGTGCTGGACGTGCAGACCGCGTGAGACGACGCTTCATCCACTCCCAAACATGCTCAATGGGGGACAGATCCGGAGATCTTGCTGGCCAGGGTAGTTGACTTACACCTTCTAGAGCACGTTGGGTGGCACGGGATACATGCGGACGTGCATTGTCCTGTTGGAACAGCAAGTTCCCTTGCCGGTCTAGGAATGGTAGAACGATGGGTTCGATGACGATTTGGATGTACCGTGCACTATTCAGTGCCCCCTCGACGATCACCAGTGGTGTACGGCCAGTGTAGGAGATCGCTCCCCACACCATTATGCCAGGTGTTGGCCCTGTGTGCCTTGGTCGTATGCAGTCCTGATTGTGGCGCTCACTTGCACGGCGCCAAACACGCATATGACCATCATTGGCACCAAGGCAGAAGCGACTCTCATCGCTGAAGACGACACGTCTCCATTCGTCCCTCCATTCATGCCTGTCGCGACACCACTGGAGGCGGGCTGCACGATGTTGGGGCGTGAGCGGAAGACGGCCTAACGGTGTGCGGGACCGTAGCCCAGCTTCATGGAGACGGTTGCGAATGGTCCTCGCCGATACCCCAGGAGCAACAGTGTCCCTAATTTGCTGGGAAGTGGCGGTGCGGTCCCCTACGGCACTGCGTAGGATCCTACGGTCTTGGCGTGCATCCGTGCGTCGCTGCGGTCCGGTCCCAGGTCGACGGGCACGTGCACCTTCCGCCGACCACTGGCGACAACATCGATGTACTGTGGAGACCTCACGCCCCACGTGTTGAGCAATTCGGCGGTACGTCCACCCGGCCTCCCGCATGCCCACTATACGCCCTCGCTCAAAGTCCGTCAACTGCACATACGGTTCACGTCCACGCTGTCGCGGCATGCTACCAGTGTTAAAGACTGCGATGGAGCTCCGTATGCCACGGCAAACTGGCTGACACTGACGGCGGCGGTGCACAAATGCTGCGCAGCTAGCGCCATTCGACGGCCAACACCGCGGTTCCTGGTGTGTCCGCTGTGCCGTGCGTGTGATCATTGCTTGTACAGCCCTCTCGTAGTGTCCGGAGCAAGTATGGTGGGTCTGACACACCGATGTCAATGTGTTCTTTTTTCCATTTCCAGGAGTGTATTTTAACAGAGACATTAAAATCTTTACACACCTTTTACAATCCCAGCTACAAATGGTGTCGATCATCGACTTATGACAAATGAAGACTACTTAAGAGTCTAATGCAAAGTCACGGGTTCCTCTCCCATTCAGTCCATGCAGAAGACAAGCGATTGTATTACAATATATTGCCTATTTATATCGTAACTAATTCTTGTATAGTTTCTGTCGTTTTTGATTACATATCGTTTCTTCTGTGGCGGTTTTCACGTCCTCGCCACAGATAGTATTTTACACTCTTTGAATAACCATTTATAATAGCAAAATTTATAATTATATTTTTCTCACAAAATTAAGTGTCCTTTTGAAAATCAATTAACAGGAATACATATAAATTATTTGTTACAGTGAGCATTATACATCGAAATGTTCTTTTAACTTTCACTTTGGATGCGTGCTGCCAGAGAACGTTAGAAACTGACCATTTTAAGTATCGTATTTTTAGAATACTTATTCTAATTTTCAGTGTGGCTGCTGCCAAGGAATGTGTCATCGATAGAAGACAGACTGAATCTGTTCTGGTATACCGTATCAAACTGTTCTCTGAAATTACGAATGGTATCTTATACAGAGCATGTGCTTCTTTAATGTTTTCCCTTCCGTATGGTTAATAGTCTTCACTTAAAAACGTGTGTCTGTTTCCTGCTGAGACACACTGCACAACCAGTATAAGAGCTTGACTTCCGGTCGTAACTGCCGCAGTGAGCGCAGTGATATTTCAGTTTTTACGACATCACACCGTGGATGAACAGGCTGGCGCTGCATACTCGAGCAGGTGGTCCGCGCCTGCGGCGGCTCTCCACGTGGGAAGGCCATGCTCCGAGCGAAGAGGCAGCGGCCCACTTGGCCGCGAGAACGGTTAGTGGACGCAGCGCCTGCAGCCACGGCACATAATTGCCCTAACCCAGCCCTCGTCTCGATACCACCGATTACCGACACCTCACATCCAGCGACGGCCCGCGCGCCTCGAGGTGTAGGCAGAGGGAACGTGGGAACAAGGGGAGTGCAGCACAGAGTGTGGGGATACACGCTCAGCAGAAAGGTGCTCCAGAAACTGGGTGATGTCCGACAGCTCGTAGAAGACGAGGATCTTGTGTACTTACACTCCTTGTGATACTCTGAAATTATCGCGTGGAGCACTGTAACTAAAGTAAATGACCTATTTATTAAATATCAATCTACAGTAACAATATCTAAATTAGCCTATTACATAGACCTTATATTGTCCCTTCCTTTCTGTGGTTATTAATTATTATTATTATTAAGTGAAACACAAGAAAGGGATAATATAAGAAATATGTATATACAGGGTGTTACAAAAAGGTACGGCCAAATTTTCAGGAAACATTCCTCACACACAAATAAAGAAAAGATATTATGTGGACATGTGTCCGGAAACGCTTAATTTCCATGTTAGGGCTCATTTTAGTTTCGTCAGTATGTACTGAACTTCCCCCATTCACCGCCAGTTGGCCCAATTGAAGGAAGATAATGTTGATTTCGGTGCTTCTGTTGACATGCGACTCATTGCTCTACAGTACTAGCATCAAGCACATCAGTACGTAGCTTCTCAACAACAGATTCGGTGACCGATGGATTGGTAGAGGCGGACCAATTCCGTCGTCTCCACGCTCTCCTGACCTCAACCCTCTTGACTTTCATTTATGGGGGCATTTGAAAGCTCTTGTCTACGCAACCCCGGTACCAAATGTAGAGACTCTTCGTGGTCATATTGTGGACGGCTGTGATACAATACGCCATTCTCCTGGGCTGCATCAGCGCATCAGGGATTCCATGCGACGGAGGGTGGATGCATGTATCCTCGCTAACGGAGTACATTTTGAATATTTCCTGTAACAAAGTGTTTGAAGTTACGCTGGTACGTTCTGTTGCTGTGTGTTTCCATTCCATGATTAATGTGATTTGAAGAGAAGTAATAAAATGAGCTCTAACATGGAAAGTAAGCGTTTCCGGACACATGTCCACATAACATATTTTCTTTCTTTGTGTGTGAGGAATGTTTCCTAAAAGTTTGGCCGTACCTTTTTGAAACACCCCGTATATTGATTTGTAGGTGGCCAAAGATAAGCATTAAATTTTGTTTCAAATGAGCGCCAGGCTCTCTACAAATTATTTCAGATGCTTTCGGCGAAATGTAATGCAGGCCAGTTTCACTGACCTAAAATAAATCGTATCTTTGAAAGTATGCAGTTTTGACGAAATAAAATTAGTTAATTGAATAACTTGAAATGATTCTTCCTGCTCCGGCTGTGGTGATATGTTACACAAAAAAATAAATTTAAATACGCCACGTAATGGCGGCCAATTGTTGCCAGTCAAAGATCACCGCTACTCGCTTCGCAGAGACTGAAAAAATGCTAAATAACTTCTTGCAATTATTAATTCAGGAAGAATTTTTTGCATGGGTTCTTTAAGTAACACAATGCACTCACTTTTTGTAAATATATTTGCACTAAGCACAGAATACACACTTGAATTATTCGCTACGTACGAGAACAAAAAGAGCAAAAGCTACCACTTTACAATAGCAAGCTTACCTTACATACAGCAGAAGAAATTATCTGACTCGAAGTGATTTTAAATATACTTTTTCTCTTATGTATAATGACAAAGATAATAATGTTATTTTCGAGATCGTTATGCACTACGTTTTCACCTAACATAAATAATATCTTTTTATTACATTGCAATCGATACAGTCTTTCTTTGAAGCTAATTTAATGCATTTTCATAATTAATTTGTCGTTTATATCCATATAATATTATTCAGAGTCCTTTTATTATTTACTTCAAATATATCGGCTTGAATATTTCAAAAGGGACACTATAACCTCTTCGCAGATCTGTAAATTCATACATTCACTTTATAGCGCATATACTCCTTGCGATATTTGTGTCTGGATGTGGATGATGAAGTAAATAGCTGCAATGGAATGCCGTAAAGCAGTTGGTAGGTACAGGCACGATACCAGGAGGAATATTTAAGTGTTCGAATCTAGCAGAAATAAGAGAAATATCGAAGCTAAGTAAGTAGACATGTGGCAGTGGTGAATGATCAGAGGCTCTCTGACAATGGTAATGATTTCAACATCGAAGAAACAGGGAACCAAGAAATGCAGAGGACAATTAGTCTCGTTTCATAAGCAACCACAGCTGTGTTAAGAATCGTGAATGAAAGACCGGCGAAAGTATCGGAGGAGAATTTCTCTAAGAAGCAATTTAGTTTTAGGACGAGTACACAACAGATAAAATATTGCGAATTTGGGGAAAGGTTTGTTGAGAAAGGATGAAACGCATGTACGTCTTTTATAGAGCTGGAAAACGCATTTGACAATGTGGTCTCGGATAAGTTTGCAACTATGATGAGGGAAAGGAAAATGGACAGCAAAAGCATATGATTTATAAAATTATCTAAATGACAGTGGCAGTGAAAGTTCCAACTGGGCTGATTTAGGAAAAGCAATAAGATCTACATGTACATCTACATACATATTCGGCAATCCACCATACGGTGCGTGGCGGAGGGTACCTCGTACCACAACTAGCATCTTCTTTCCCTGTTCCACTTCCAAACAGAACGAGGGAAAAATGACTGCCTATATGCCTCTGTACGAGCCCTAATCTCTCTTATCTTATCTATGTGGTCTTCCCGCGTATTATAAGTTGGCGGCAGTAAAATTGTACTGCAGTCAGCCTCAAATGCTGGTTCTCTAAATTTCCTCAGTAGCGATTCACGAAAAGAACGCCTCCTTTCCTCAAGAAACTCCCACCTGAGTTCCGGAAGCATTTCCGTGAAACTCGCGTAATGATCAAGCCTATCAGTAACACATCTAGCAGCCCGCCTCTGAATTGCTTCTATGTCCTCCCTCAATCCGACTTGATAGAGATCCCAAACGTTGGAGTAGCACTCAAGAATAGGTCGTATTAGTGTTTTATAAGCTGTCTCCTTTACAGATGAACCACATCTTCCCAAAATTCTACCAACGAACAGAAGACGACCATCCGCCTTCCCCACAACTGCCATTACATGCTTGTCCCACTTCATATCGCTCTGCAATGTTACGCCTAAATATTTAATCGACGTGACTGCGTCAAGCGCTACACTACTAATGGAGTATTCAAACATCACGGGATTCTTTTTCCTATTCATCTGCATTAATTTACATTTATCTATATTTAGATGCCATTCTTTACACCAATCACAAATCCTGTCCAAGTTATCTTCTATCCTCCTACAGTCACTCAACGACGACACCTTCCCGTACACCACAGCATCATCAGCAAACAGCCGCACGTTGCTATCCACCCTATCCAAAAGATCATTTATGTAGATAGAAAACAACAGCGGACCTACCACACTTCCCTGGGGCACTCCAGATGATACCCTCACCTCCGATGAACACTCACCATCGAGGACAACGTAATGGGTTCTACTACTTAAGAAGTCTTCGAGCCACTCACATATTTGGGAACCAATCCCATATGCTCGTACCTTAGTTAGGTGTCTGCAGTGGGGCACCGAGTCAAACGCTTTCCGGAAGTCAAGGAATATGGCATCCGTCTGATACCCTTCATCCATAGTTCGCAAGATATTATGTGAAATAAGGGCGAGTTGCGTTTCGCAGGAGCGATGCTTTCTAAAGCCGTGCTGATACATGGACAGCAACTTCTCTGTCTCAAGGAAATTCATTATATTCGATCTGAGAATATGTTCGAGAATCCTGCAACAAACCGATGTTAAGGATATTGGTCTATAATTTTGTGAATCCGTCCTTCAGATTCGCGATAAATGCAAGCTAAGTAAGGAGCCACTGCAGTAGAGTACTCTCTGTAAAACCGAATTGGAATCCCATCAGGACCTGACGATTTATTTATTTTCAACCCATTCAGCTGCTTCACAACCCCAGGGATGTCTATCACTATGTCCTCCGTACGGGAATCTGTACGAGACTCAAACGGCGGTATGTTTGTAAGATCCTCCTGCGTGAAAGATTTCTCAAATGCTAAATTTAAAATTTCAGCTTTCGTTTTGCTGTCTTCCGTTGCCAGGACAGACTGATCAGTGAGTGACTGGATGGAAGCCTACGACCCGCTTACCGATTTTACGTAAGACCAGTATTTCCTTGGGTTTTCAGCAAGATCTTATGCTAAGGTATGACGGTGGTAGTGGTTGTATGCTTCGCGCATCGCTCTTTTTACAGCAGCACGAATCTCTACTAACTTTTGCCTGTCCTCATTCTCCCGATCTTTCTTGTACCGCGAGTGCAACTGTCTTTGCTTCCTGAGCATTCTCCGAATTGCGCTGTTAAACCACGGTGGGTCTTTTCCGTCCGTAATCCACTTTTTCGGCACATACTTCTCCAATGCGTGATTTACAATGCGTTTAAAATTTGCCCATAATTCTTCGACGTCCATCGTACGGGAAGTAAATGAAGTCGATTCATTTACTAAGTGGGATGCTAACAACTGCTTATCTGCTCTTTCTAGTAAGAATACTCTCCTAGCCATCTTGACCGACTTTTTAACTTTCGTAACCATAGTCGTAATGACAACATCATGATCACTAATCCCTGTCTCAACACTGGTTGGTTCAAATGGCTCTGAGGACTATGCGACTTAACTTCTGAGTTCATCAGTTGCTAGAACTTAGAACTAATTAAACCTAAGTAACCTAAGGACATCACACACATCCATGCCCGAGACAGGATTCGAACCTGCGACCGTAGCGGTCGCTCGGTTCCAGACTGTAGCGCCTAGAACCGCATGGCCACACCGGCCGGCCTCAACACTGACACCGTCGATGAGGTCTGGTCTGTTCGTGGCTACCAGATCTAAAATATTTCCATTACGCGTTGGTTGTCGATTTAGCTGCTCAAGATAAGGCTGTTGCTTCTCTCCCACCTCTTCCAGTCTGCACTTAGAGAAAGTGAATGAGCCTTGCCCGTTAGATGACGACGGTTAATAATAGGAAGAGGTTTGCAAACGATACGTTTCTGCTTGCAACTGACAAAAAAGGTTGAAAAACAAAGTGGAGATACGATTTTTCTGCTACCATTTTCACTGCACTGATTTCTTCTATCACACTTTTAAAATATTTTGTTTATCAAGGCCGTATCGTCTGCGAGAGATAAACCATTTCCACACTGTTCTTTTTATTTCCAATCTTTAACGGTTTCAACGGTTTCCAAAGTTATTATTGTTACTGTTATTAATCCTTTGCTTAACGTCAGTACTAATAGTACAAAATACTTTAGCGTTTCGTGGCCACTTGCTGACGTACTGCCTGCTGGCACGTGTCTCGGATTTTTCGACCGATGTTCAGCGAACTAAGATTGTCTGTTTAACGTCTTTCAAATAATCCGAGACAGAAGCCAACAGGCAAAACACCAGTACCAATAGTCTTACGACTATATTTAACTGACAGTTATTTTTATCATTGCAGGAAGTGAGAAAGAACCATGATCTGTTCTCCAGAGTGTAGACAGTTTAAATTTCAGTCTATAGGTAAACATGAAAAATACCAAAGTAATGATTATCAATCGACGAAGTTTAGTGCAAATACAACTCGCAGGTTGCTTTAAGGCTCTGGAAATAGTGGATGATAGAATACTCATACATCTAGGATATCTGATCAATGACACGGGGAAGTGCCTTAAAGAAATAAAACAACGAATTGTCCTTGGCCGAGATGCACTGATCAAAATCTACGAGATCTGATAGAATCGGACAATATCTGAACTAACGGAGATGCGGTTGATGGATTCATTGGTGTTCCCTGCGTTTTTGTACGACTGCGAGACCTGGCTCGTTTAAAAGGCCTTAGAGATATTGCGTTGGAGGAATATGTTATGTGTGCAATGGTCAGAAAGAAGAACCAGTATTTTTATTGTAGAATAACCTTACACCACAATAAGGCTATCCTCCCGTGCCAGTCAAATCTATTCCCATTTCCTTGGACACGTTTTCGGAAGTAAATGGTTCAAAAATGGTTGAAATGGCTCTGAGCACTATGGGACTTAACATCTGAGGTCATCAGCCCCTAGAACTTAGAACTACGTAAACCTAACTAACCTAAAGGCCATCACACACATCGATGCCCGAGGCAGGATTCGAACCTGCGACCGTAGCGGTCGTGCGGTTCCAGACTGAAGCGCCTAGAAACGCTCGGCCACAACGGCCGGCGAAAAGAAGGGTATAATGTACAAAAGACAATCTTGCAAGGTATAATCGAAGGCAGAAGGCCGGCCGCAGTGGCCGTGCGGTTAAAGGCGCTGCAGTCTGGAACCGCAAGACCGCTACGGTCGCAGGTTCGAATCCTGCCCCGGGCATGGATGTTTGTGATGTCCTTAGGTTAGTTAGGTTTAACTAGTTCTAAGTTCTAGGGGACTAATGACCTCAGCAGTTGAGTCCCATAGTGCTCAGAGCCATTTGAACCATTTTTTTGAAGGCAGAAGAACACTAAAGGGGGTGGAATGTTACGTTGCTACTAAAACATCGTAAATTTGACTAATTCAAATTTTATTTTAAAAATCATAATTTATGGGTTGTACCTTGGTTAACAAGTGTTATTAGTCACGCAGTGATATGTTATACATAAGGTAAGTATAAAATATCCTGTTTTATACTTCGTAATCACAGTTTTACTGTTCAAATTGGAAAGTAAGTCACAATTTATGTTATGCACAAGTTACAAATAATTATTATAATTCCAAGAGTATTTTATGCGCAGACAGAGATTTCTGCTTATTACAATCCAAGCAAGACTAACTTGGTCTTCCATGGTCACCCAAGCAATCTTCTTCTGATTCCTCGTTTTCCTCATTTGCTTCTCCTTCACTTAATTCTCCAGTGCCTGCGTCTTTATCAGCTTCTTCAAGCAAATCACCCAGTATACTAATGTCAAAATCAGATTCGGCACGCCCGCATCTCGTGGTCGTGCGGTAGCGTTCTCGCTTCCCACGCCCGGGTTCCCGGGTTCGATTCCCGGCGGGGTCAGGGATTTTCTCTGCCTCGTGATGGCTGGGTGTTGTGTGCTGTCCTTAGGTTAGTTAGGTTTAAGTAGTTCTAAGTTCTAGGGGACTAATGACCGTAGATGTTAAGTCCCATAGTGCTCAGAGCCATTTGAACCATTTGAACCAGATTCGGCACCACCAATATTCCGCTAATTTCAGTAGCAAAAAACGAGATTAGCTCTGAAGAACACCAATGTGATACTAACATTCTTCTAACTGCTGTCACTGCTCGACATTTCACCTATGATGGTGCTTGAGCTTAAATTCTAACCTATAAAACAAATACGGCGATATAAAACAAATATGCCGAAGTGGCCGAACGGATCTAGGCGTTACAGTCTGGAACCTCGTGACCGCAGGTTCGAATCCTGCCTCGGGCATGGGTGTGTCTGATGTCCTTAGGTTAGTTAGGTTTAAGTAGTTCTAAGTCCTAGGGGACTGATGACTTCAGAAGTTAAGTCCCATAGTGATCAGAGCCATTATTAAACATTCGTAATATATACGAAAAGTGCACAGAGTCAGCAAATCGTTGGAGTCAGGCAGTAAATTATTCAGCCATTATTAACGACAATGTTTACGAAGAAGGGAATCAAAAGAACGTGTTGCTCATGTGTCCAGATTGGCGGGAACCGCGAAGAGATACCAGCTGCATCGTATATTTTACGAGGGTTTGGTAATCTAGGATTAAGAACAGCCGACGATCATTGTGGATTGAGACATCCAGTTGAAGATTCAGTTCTAAAGAAGTGTATGAAGAAATGAGGTCGCGACCCTCAGCAGCGAATAAATCGACCAATGTTGATGATGACAAACTAACTTGTATTGTTATACTTCATGATAGTAGAATTTTTGAAGGATGTCGCCTAGGAATAGAGTGAAATAATGTCATGAGGGAAATCCTACGATGGGTTGTGCGTTTGGGAGGAACTGATGGGAATCTTCGTGTAGTCAACTGGAAGGATAACTTTCACCTTTTAGAGATTCTGTTATTCTTTTGTGAATGTGTTGTTGTTGTTGTGGTCTTCAGTCCTGAGACTGGTTTGATGCAGCTCTCCAAGCTACTCTATCCTGTTCAAGCTTCTTCATCTCCCAGTACTTACTGCCACCTACATCCTTCTGAATCTGCTTAGTGTATTCATCTCTTGGTCTCCCTCTACGATTTTTTCCCTCCACGCTGCCCTCCAATGCTAAATTTGTGATCCCTTGATGCCTCAGAACGTGTCCTACAAACCGGTCCCTCCTTCCTGTCAAGTTGTGCCACAAACTCCTCTTCTCCCCAATTCTGTTTAATACCTCTTCATTAGTTATATGATCTACTCATCTAATCTTCAGCATTCTTCTGTAGCACCACATTTCGAAAGCTTCTATTCTCTTCTTGTCCAAACTATTTATCGTCCATACATGGCTACACTCCATACAAATACTTTCAGAAACGACTTCCTGACACTTATATCTGTACTCTATGTTAACAAATTTCTCTTCTTCAGAAACGCTTTCCTTGCCATTGACAGTCTACATTTTATACCCTCTCTACTTCGACCATCATCAGTTATTTTCCTCCCCAAATAGCAAAACCCCTTTACTACTTTAAGTGTCTCATTTGCTAATCTAATTCCCTCAGCATCACCTGACTTAATTCGACTACATTCCATTAACCTGGTTTTGCTTTTGTTGATGTTCATCTTATATCCTCCTGTCAAGTCGCTGTCCATTCTGTTGAACTGCTCTTCCAAGTCCTTTGCTATCTCTGACAGAATTACAACGTCATCAGCGAACCTCAAAGTTTTTATTTCTTGTCCATGGATTTTAATACCTACTCCGATTTTTTCTTTTGTTTCCTTTACTGCTTGCTAAAGATACAGATTGAATAACATCGGGGAGAAGCTACAACCCTGTTTCACTCCCTCCCCAACCACTGCTTCCCTTTCATGCCCCTCGACTCTTATAACTGCCATCTGGTTTCTGTACAAATTGTAAATAGCCTTCCGCTCCCTGTATTTTACCCCTGCCACCTTTAGAATTTGATAGAGAGTATTCCAGTCAACATTGTCAAAAGATTTCTCTAAGTCTACAAATGCTAGAAACGTAGGTTTAGCTTTCCTTAATCTAGCTTCTAAGATAAGCCGTAGGGGCAGTATTGCCTCACGTGTTCCATCATTTCTACGGAATCCAAACTGATCTTCCTCGAGGTGGGCTTCTACCAGGTTTTCCATTGGTCTGTAAAGAATTCGCGTTAGTATTTTGCAGCTGTGACTTATTAAACTGATAGTTCGGTAATTTTCACATCTGTCAACACCTGCTTTCTTTGGGATTGGAACTATTATATTCTTCTTGAAGTCTGAGGGTATTTTGCCTGTGAATGTAAGGAACAAAAAGAAATAAGATGGTATTACGCTTAAGTAGAATGTTAATACTAACAAGGGAACCTCCCCATCGCACCCCCCCCTCAGATTTAGTTATAAGTTGGCACAGGGGATAGTCCTTGAAAAACTGAACACAGATCAATCGAGAAAACAGGAAGAAGTTGTGTGGAGCTATGAAAAAAATAAGCAAAATATACTAACTGAGTAGTCCATGTGGAAGATAAGCAACATCAAGGACGAAACTAAGGTAAGGAGCGCCGTGGTCCCGTGGTTAGCGTGAGCAACTACGAGAGGTCCTTGGTTCAAGTCTTCCCTCGAGCGAAAATTTTATTTTCGCAAAGTTATGATCTGTCCGTTCGTTCATTGACGTCTCTGTTCACTGTAATAAGTTTAGTGTCTGTGTTTTGCTACCGCACCGCAAAACCGTGCGATTAGTAGACGAAAGGACGTGCCTCTCCAATGGGAATCGAAAACATTTGATCGCAAGGTCGTAGGTCAACCGATTCCTCCACAGGAAAACACGTCTGATATATTCTATACGACACTGGTGACGGCATGTGCGTCACATGACAAGAATATGTTGTCGACCCACCTAACTTGTACACTTGGAGAATGGGTTTTACCTTGCCCGATTTAGGTTTTCTTGTGGATGTGATAATCACGCCCAAAAAAGTGATGAATACATAAGAGTGTGTCACTATACTGCAACAAATGAATGCAACAGTTTCACTGTCGCAGAGGGTTCCCTATGCTCTGTCAAAACATATGTTTTTAACGGTTTTTAACGTTTTCTAATTTTTCCTTGTGTAGACCGTCAAATCCTCTATATGTCCAAGCAAATCTGAACATGTCCTGGAATTTTGGAGAACGAAGTTGATTATGTGTGAGTGCCTGAACTTTGATAATTGTCTGAAAATAAAAAAAATTGTCGCTCGAAGAAAGGCTTGAACCAAGGACCTCTCGTTCTGCAACTGCTCACGCTAACCACGGGACCACGGCGCTCCTAAGCTCAGACCTTTCCTTGATGTTGCCTATCTTGCGCATGAACTACTCAGTTTGTATATTTTGCTTATTTTTTCACAGTTCCACACAAACTCTTCCTGTTTTCTCGATTGATCTGTGTTCAGTTTTTCAAGGCCTATCCACTGTGCCAACTTATAACTAAATCTGAGGGGGGTGCGATGGGGAGGTTCCCTTGTAAGTGCTATTGTTGTTGTTTGTTTAGGGCAGTCAACGTCAGCGCCCTTCAAAGGTGTCTCATATGAGCTACAAAACAAAGACGCAGTAATAAGAGGAAAGTGCCTCGATACCGCACTAAAGCACGAGGCTGTGAGTGAAGCTGTTCATGTGTGACTGGTTGCTGTGTCGCACCGCTGTGTCAGTGGGCTGTGCCAGCGCTGGCCAGCGCTCTGGGCCGCCACCCGTGCTTCACGGCCCCGAGACCTGCTGGCGGAGCGTATCTTGTCTGAGCTGCCTACACCAGTGCCCAGTGACCTCCACAGTCCGCACTACGTGTGTGTGTGCAGATAATGCGCGTGGAAAACAAGGCAGAATTATCACCTCTACGGTGGCCACGATGTCTACTTCGGGGCTTACCAACTCGCCGGTTTTGAACGTGAGCGCTCGCGCCTGCTCAGGCCCCTATTCGTAAACAGAACACTTGTCACGTGGTGGGGAGTGGTAGAATTAAGCGCACACAGTGGTCGTCGGACAACACGGGAAAGTGCCGAATATGATGCAGGCGAGGGGTTGCTTTAAGAGCTGTGGCGAGTCGGTGTTGCGTAATATAGAAAATATCTTCGTCATATCAGTCCGCAGTTGCAGAAATCTTCAGGCAGAAGTGATGCTGATACCAAACATGATAACTATGCGTCGTATACACGATGTAGCAGAAGACGTTCTGGCTCAGCCTGTAAACCTATGTAGGGAATTAGTTACGATCCGTTGTTGTTGTTGTTGTTGTGGTCTTCAGTCCTGAGACTGGTTTGATGCAGCTCTCCATGCTACTCTATCCTGTGCAAGCTTCTTCATCTCCCAGTACCCACTGCAACCTACATCCTTCTGAATCTGCTTGGTGTATTCGTCTCTTGGTCTTCCTCTACGATTTTTACCCTCCACACTGCCCTCCAATACTAAATTGATGATCCCTAGATGCCTTAGAACATGTCCTACCAACTGATCCCTTCTTCTAGTAGTTACGATCCAACGAAACATTTTTATCAGAATGATGCCAGAAAAAAAGTTCCCTGTCTTAGTAGCGATGAAGAATGCTCTTAGCAATCTGGAAGAAACCGTGGAAAATATAGGTTTACGGTGGAAGTTAGTAGTTTCGGTCTCTACAGTGTGTAAATTTTAAGTTGACAAACCAGGCTAACTCGAAAAATAAGCTTCACACAAAAAAAAGTTTAGAATCCAAAGTTGATTATTTTCGAGGGAGACCTGCTGGTGCTAAAATTAGCCCACCACCCAGCCCGCTGGGGGTGGGGCGGGAGGCAACTTTAAAATTTCAATTGGGAACCCCCATTTTTTTTATTGCAGAGTCACATTGTACATAAAAAAACTACGTACATTTTGTCTTAAACATTTGTTTTGATTTTTGGTAGTTTGCACTGTAATTCAAGAAAATCCATGTTCTCATTTTTGCGCGGAAAATGGTTGCGGATAAATAAAAAAATACTTATTTACTTCGTAAATTTTTATTCGCTGTAACTAAAACTCTCCCTCTCTCCCCATAGGCTGCGGTTTGAGAGAGAGGAATTAGAGTTTTACAAATGTTGACCCAAATATTATTTTTTTCCGCAGATGCGGGTAAGTTTCGTTTGTTTCGTGGTCATGAGGCCACACAACTTTTAATTATCAAACAGATCATCTGACTAGCTAACTAACTAACCCATATGGGGAGAGTTTTAGTTTTAGCCAATCAAAATTTACGAAGTAAATAAGAATTTTTTTATTTATCTGTAACCATTATCCACGCAAAAATGAGAACATGGATTTTCTTGAATTACAGTGCCAACTACCAAGAATCAAAACAAATGTTTAAAGCAAAATGTACGTAGTTTTTAATGTAGAATCTGATTCTGCAATAAAAAATGGGGGTTCCGATTTGAAATTTTATAGTTGCCTCCCGCCCCCACCCCCAGGGGGGTGGGGGGTGGCGGGCTAATTTTAGCACCAGCAGATGTCCCCCTCGTAAATAATCAACCTTGGATTGTACACATTTTTCGTGTGAAGCTTATTTTTCGAGTTATTCTGGTTAGTCAACTTAAAATTTACGCCCTGGATATACGGTGCGTTAGCCACATAGGAAATAAACGCAGCTGAATGAGAAAACGAAAACCTTCAGTACCCAGTGAAATCAGAGGTGGCCACTGCGTGAATCCTCAGCAGAATTCACGTGCAAATAATATCACTTTTATGAATGTTATTTGCTCGTACGACGAATAACGTCTGATTAAGTAGAATGAGAGATACGCACATACTCAATAGCAAAATAATGCGGCAGCATTATGCTTCTAGTTTATTTTTCTAATTTTTATCAGTGTAGCCTTATTCACGCTGAATTATATATTTCTGGTCGCAAAAGTATTTAGCCTGCCAAAGAAACGGTATCTGCATTTTTCCATTTCAAGTCTAACTCATGGCTCCTCACTACATACCCTGCGCTGTGACGACGGAATGGAGGGGTTACGGTGCTCACGGGCCTGTACTCGCGAAGCTCGTAAGCTGTCAAGACCTAAATACTCGAATATGTCTCCTTCTGCAAACCATGGTAGCAGAGAACATTTTATCTTTCATAAACTGTCATTGCTTTAGTCGAGAATCCTCTTATTCTCAGCAGAGTATTTTTTGCGATGTTTGTGTATAACAAGTCAAATCTCTGTACTGGATCGGGATTCGAACCTCAGATCTGCCCTTTCGCAAACTGTGGATTCCTCTTATGTCACTCGGGAATGCTTCCTAGACCGACTTTAAGCATCGAGTCGTCACGAGCTCGACACCTTTTCCTTTCAAACTCTGAAAGAGCTACTGACAAGTTCCCGTTGAGACCCCGAAGATGAGAGTAGATTAATTACAGGTCCAAGAAAGCCATTTAAGTATGCCAACGTCTTGCGGTACATATGTGAATGCAGCAGGGAGAAATCCTAATATGTAGTACCATTGGAAGTATTACATCTGCGAGGGTACAACACTCTATTACACATAAAATACAGACAGGCTGTAAGGATCAATAGTTCACAATTCCAGTCCACGCTGCAACGTCCTGAACTGTTGAACGCACCAGGAGAATACTCGACATAGTCCAGAGTCAAGCACGATGTAAGTGAGCACGACTCAAAGTGTCTTTCAGGAGCGTGGCAGCTGGCTTATAGCTTTCGCGTGACGTCGGCATCGGGGCCCAAGAGACGGCTCACTGGAGCCTCTTATTGACCTCTGCAGGAGTCATGATAGCGGACATCGTGGAGTACTGACCTTGCTGTCGGGTGCCAGAGATTTAGTATCCGCCCTACCTTTACTCAGCTATCTTTGGTCTAGATCCTCGGTCCCGGGATCTAACTCCGCCACCGCTTAAATTTTGAATAAAAATCATCAGCATAGGCGGCCGAAGACTTCCGGCATAAGACGTCACCCTAATTCTGCCAACAGCCTTATAAAAGAGAGTGGAGGAGCGGACAGAGGTTTCAGGCATATTCTTGCCTTTGGGGTGGGAAACTGCCCCTAAAGGTGGAAGAATCTGCAATGACCAACGGCATGAGGATGTGGAACGCAATGAAAACCACTTCAGCAAAGACTCCTAACGTGTCTCCACAGGACATGTGACCAGTAACTGCAAAACTGTCATGATGATCTCTTCATTGGCATAAGATTCCGGAATAGTCCCCCATTCCGATCTCCAGGAGAAGGATTACCAAGGGCGAAGCGACTATGAGAAAAAGACTGAATATCCAACGAAAGGATAACGTTCTACGAGTCGAGGCATGGGATTTTAGAAGCTTAAATGTGGCAGGGAAGCTAGAAAATCTGAAAAGAGAAATACAGAGGTTCAATCTAGGTAAAGTAGGGGTCAGTGAAGGGAACTGGAAACAAGACAAGGATTTCTGGTCAGATGAGTATCGGCTAATATCAACAGCAGCATGAACTGGTACAAAGAGATTGGGATTCGTTACGAATAGGAAGGTAGGGAAGAGAAAGTGTCACTCCGAACAGTTCAGTGGTAGGGTTGTTCTCATCAGAATCGGCAGCAAATCAAGACCAACAATGGTAGTTCAGGTATATATGTCGATTACGCAAGCTGAAGTTGAGGTACAGAGAAAGTACAGTGAATCAGTAATTCAGGACGTAAAGGGTGATGAAAATCTAGCAATTAGGGGAGGTAGGGATGCGGTTGAAGGGGAAGGAGTAGGAGAAATGGTTATGAGAGAGTATGGACTTGGTAGTAGAACTTACAGAGGAGAAAGACTAATTGAATTCTGCACTCAATTGCAGCTAGTAACGGCGAATACTCTGTTCAAGAATCATAAGAGGAGGGGGTTGTAATGTAGCAAATTGTTAAGAGTTGTCATCTTGCATTGTAAGTAAAGCTTGCTGTGGAGTCGAGAGGAGAGCAGATTTTAGTTCTGACGCTGGCACAGCTGATGCTGGCTACTGGCCAGAGAGAGCCGTGTACTTGTTTAACGGTACGTGAAACACGTGGCACATACTCTCTATGAATCTGAAGAAGAATTATTAAATATTAATCGATTTTTTCGTAATTGGTATACCAAATTCCATGGCTAACACAAACATACTGTTAACATTCAAATCAATAACTTCATTGCTTTCGGATATATAAATATTTACATAAAACACATAGTAACTTGGCTGCACTGTGAAACTCAATTAGGGACTGTAATGTATTCATCTATAGTATCAATTGAAACTACAACCTAGAGCATGGGTTAAAATGATCTAATTTTCTTTGGTTTTATTACCTCAGATTTCTGACTTAATTAAAAGTACTTAACAAAATTATTATTTCATCGTGTTTTTTGGCGTGTGCGTATTTTGGAGAGAATGAGTCAGTGATTGGAGGACATACGAAAAGTGAGAATCTTATATTTTATTAAGACTATGTACGAGGGCTGCTCAGTAGAGGATGATCGTAATATTGTTTTGACAACATAGCTTCACTTATTCTCATAATTTTGATGTTCCATCTCAAAGTAATCTCCTATCAATGCGATGCACTTTTCCCCGCGTTTCTGCCAGTCTTCAAATGCATGCTGGAAATCATTTTTCGACAGGTCCTTCAAAATCGCCTCCGCAGCCTTCACCACGGATTCTGATGATAGACAATTCCTCCCATGAAGGCGTTTCTTCATGTTAGGGAATAGAAAACAGTCATATGGGGCTGAATCTAGACTATAGGGAGAGTGAGGGATGCACTTAAAGTTGATGTTTGCAAGATATTCAGCAATAACATTGGCACTATGGCGACGGCACATTATCGTGGTGCAGCATACAACCTGCTTCATGGAAATGTGGTCTTTTGCGCCTGATGTGGACTTGCAATGTTTTCAGGACATCCAGTTACTGAAGTGTGCAGGTACAACATGCTGATAAATCATTCCAAGAATGTCAAAGAAAGAATGACCATAACTTTTCCAGCAGAAGCAACCACTTTTGCTTTTTTGGGGACTGATGATGATGGAGATCTCCACACTGAGCTTTGCTGTTTGCTCTCAGAATCAGAACGATGTACCAAGTTTCATCAGCAGCGATTACATTTGAAAGAAACTCCCGATTTCCCCGAACATCAATTTTAACTGCATGCAGACGTGCACGCGAATGTCCTTTTGTTCGGGAATCCCCAGTATTGGAAACCATTGCGCACAAACACGTGTCATGCGCAATTCATCTGTCACCAACGTGTGGGTGGCACCCAATGAAAGCCCGGGCGCTGTCGCCGAGCGGTTCTAGGCGCTTCAGTCCGGAACCGCGCGCCTGCTACGGTCGCAGGTTCGAATCCTGCCTCGGGCATGGATGTGTGTGATGTCCTTAGGTTAGTTAAGTTTAAGTAGTTCTAAGTCTAGGGGACTGATGACCTCAGATGTTAAGTTCCATAGTGCTTAGAGCCATTTGAACCATTTGAACCACCCAATGAAATGTTCAGTATTTCAGAGAGTGATCTTAAGATAATTGGTCGATCCTCTCTCACAATGACAGCAGCAGTGTTGATGTTTTCTTCCGTAAGAGCAGTAACTGGAGCACCGGGTCCACCTTCCTTTGAAATTGATTGTCTCCCCTCTTTAAACATTCTGCTGCAGGGAAGAACAGATTCCCCATAGGCCTCCTGTAACAATGTATAGACCTCAGCTGAAGATTTGCTGAGACGAAAGCAGAATTTCAAAGCCGCATATTGTTCCTCAAATGTTACCTCCGTTGCAGCGGTAGGCGATACTGAACATGTCTGACCTTGCCTTTCTCTCACAGGTGGGAACCAGGAGTCCCAACAACGAAACTACTACGTCGTGTTTGTTGCACATTAAGATAACAGAATATCATAAGATTAAATTTTAGCGCGAGAAATTAAACCATAAATAATTATGGTCATTCTTTATTGAACAACCCTCGTAAATATATGCGTAAGAAAGTTATTGTGCAATAGGGGAATTTGTGATGTATGTCCGAGTTAGCCCGTTTTTGTAAAAGGCAGCCAGGATGGTCGTTAAGTATTAAATTTATTAGTGTTCATTTTGCGAAGAGGAATCGTATTTTGTTTTCATTAAATTTTATTTAGTTGCCGAATTACGAGACTTCAATCTACATTACTTGTGGCGATACCGCGAGTATAGAAGTTCTCGAGATGATCTGATTGGCTGCTTAACATACTAGCCATACTAGCCTTTCCCGTGCGACTGAGTGGGGCTTTGTGCCACATGTGTACGAGTCGAGAGAGTTGCCGTCTTCTGGAAAACACCTATGTTGAACCGCGCTGATCAAATTTGTACTAAAATGAAGAAATTCGCGAGTTTGATCATCCCACTGATGAAAAAGCGGCTACACTGTTGAGTATTCTGTGGAAGTTTGAGCGTTGTGAATGGTTTATTTTAGGAGATATTCGTGAGTGAACATTTCGTGTTGTACATAAGCTTCGCGTGGCATGTTTCGTGCAGATAACGAGACATTATGGCGAGCACTTTTTTACAAGAAGCCTACTGACCGACTGAATGTGTTAACTCGGAAGTAGTCGTGGGTCAGTGACCATTTAGGACGTTTAAAATATCGGGTCGGACTAAATATCTTCTGGCTGCTTTCACCTACATCTACATTTATACTCCGCAAGCTACCCAACGGTGTGTGGCGATGGCACTTTACATGCCATTGTCATTACCTCCCTTTCCTGTTCCAGTCGCGTATGGTTCGCGGGAAGAACGACTGCCGGAAAGCCTCCGTGCGCGCTCGAATTTCTCTAATTTTACATTCGTGATCTCCTCGGGAGGTATAAGTAGGGGGAAGCAATATATTCGATACCTCATCCAGAAACGCACCCTCTCGAAACCTGGACAGCAAGCTACACCGCGATATATAGCGCCTCTCTTGCAGAGTCTGCCACTTGAGTTTGCTACACATCTCCATAACGCTTACCAAATAACCCTGTGACGAAACGCGCCGCTCTTCTTTGGATCTTCTCTATCTCCTCTGTCAACCCGTCCTGATACGGATCCCACGCTGATGAGCAATACTCAAGTATAGGTCGAACGAGTGTTTTGTAAGCCACCTCCCTTGTCGATGGACTACATTTTCTAAGGACTCTCCCAATGAATCTCAACCTGGCACCCGCCTTACCAACAATTAATTTTATATGATCATTCCACTTCAAATCGTTCCGTACGCATACTCCCAGATATTTTACAGAAGTAACTGCTTCCAGTATCTGTTCCGCTATCATATAATCATACAATAAAGGATCCTTCTTTCTATGTATTCGCAATACATTACATTTGTCTGTGTTAAGGGTCAGTTGCCATTCCCTGCACCAACTGCCTATCCGCTGCAGATCTTTCTTCTGCTGCAACTTCCGCGAAAAGTCGCATGGAACTTCCGACATGATCTACTAGTTCGGGTGTGAACTTGTACCAGAGACAGTAACGTTGTACAATTGATGTCGGGATATTAAATTCGGACTTGATAGCCATTTTCCCTATTTTAAAGACACTAAACCTACAAGGAAATTTTTGACATATTTTCGAACGATTCATGCAAGAATTCCGAAGGTTCGATGGTTCAAATTTCAGCTACTGCTCAAGGATTGGAGTCATGTGGCCTTTGCCACTCAGATCACACTTCAGTAGCGCTGAACAGTAGACTGAAGTTTAAGAGACTCGCCAGGAAGAATCAGTGCGGAAAGAAGTGGGATACGGGAGAACTAAGGAATGAAAAGATACGCTTGAAGTTCTGTGAGGGTAAGGAATAGCTCACTAGGCAGTTCAGTTGAAGAGGAATGGACATCTCCATAAAAGGCAGTCAAAGATGTTGGAAAGAAAAACGTAGGTACAAAGAAGGTAACTGTGAAGAAACCGTGGGTAGCAGAAGAAATATTTTAGCTGATAGATGAAAGAAGGAAATACAAAAATGTTCATAGAAACTCAGAAATACAAGTCATTCAGGAACGAAGTAAATAGTAAGTGCAGGGAAGCTAAGGTGAAATGGCTGCGTGAAAAATGTGAGGAAATAGAAAAAAGAAATGACTGTCGGAAGGACTGACTCGCCATAAACTAAAGTCAAAACAGCCTTCGGTGAAATTAAAAGCATGAGCGGTAACATTAGGAGTACAATGGGAAGACTAGTCTTACGTGATAGAAAATGAAACTGTAGTAGATACAGAAAAGACAGCGGATCCATTATTATAATCAAAACTGAAAAGAGTTTTGGAAGATCAAATACGGCAGAATGGATGGATAAAATTCCATCAGAATTTCTGAAATCAGCGGAGGAGGTGACATAAAAACGACCATTCCCGTTGGTGTGAAGAATGTATGTGTCTGGCGATATACCATCTGACTTTCGGAAAAGTATCATCCATACAATTTCGAAGACTTCAAGAGCCATCAGCGAGAATAGTCCCACAATCAGATAAATAACATACAGAAGAATAGAAAAGAAAATTGAGGATCAGTTTGACTTCAGGAAAGGTAAAGGGACCAGCGAGGCAGTTAGGTTGTTAAGCAAGACTAAAGAAAAATCAAGACATGTTAACAGGATTTGACTACCTGGAAAAAACGTTCGACGACGTAGAATGTAGCAAGATTCTGAGGAAAGGAGGGGTCAGCTGTAGGGAGGGACGGGTAATATACAACATGTACAAGAACCAAGGGCGAATAATAAGAGTGGAAGACCGAGAAGGTTGTCCTTGGATTAACAAGAGTAGAAGACTAGAGTGTAGCCTTTTGCCCCTGCTGTTCAAGCTATACACCGAAGAAGCAATGACGAAAATAAAAGAAAGGTTCAAGAGTGGAATTAAAATTTAAAGTGAAAGGATGTCAACGATAAGATTCGCTGATGACGTTGCTATCGTCAGTGAAACTAAAGAAGAATCACAAGATATGCTGGACGGAATGAACAGTCTGATGAGTACGGGATATGGGTTGAAAGTCAATCGAAGAAAAACGAAAATAATGAAAAGTGGTAGAAATGAGAACAGTGAAAAACTTAACATCAAGATTGATGGTCACGAAGTAGATGAAATTAAGGAATTCTGCTACCTAGGCAGAAAAATAACCCAAGACAGACAGAGCAAGGAGGCCCATCAAAAGCAGGCAGGCACTGAAAAGGAGGGCATTAGTGGCCAAGAAAAGTTTACTAATATCAAACATTCGTCTTAATTTGAGGAAAAGATTTCTGAAATTGTACGTTTAGAGCTCAGAATCCTATGGCAGTGAAACCTATTGTGGGAAAACGGAAACAGAAGAGAATCGAAGCATTTGAGATGTGGTGCTTCAGACGAATGTTGAAAATTGGGTGGACTGATGAGGTAAGGAATGAGTGGGTTCTGTGAAGACTCGAAAAGGGAAGGAGTATATGGAAAACACTGACAGAAAGAAGGGACAGGATGATAAGACATCTGTTAAGACATCAGTGATTTAATTCCATGGTACTAGAAGGAGATGTAGAGGATAAAAGCTGTAGGGGAAGACAGAGATTGGAATACATCCAGCAAGCAAATAAATGAGGATGTAGGTTGTAAGTCCTAGTCTGATATGAAGAGGTTTGCACAGGAGAGTAAATCGCGACGGGCCACATCGGATCAGTCAGGAAGCTGATGACTCTGACCCTCTTGATATCATGGTCAACATACCAGAGTGGAGGAGGTGTGTATTGGCAATCCAGCTAAACGTTCGCTGTAAATTTCGACATCTGGTGTCGATGTATCCTTTGCCTGTAGTGGGCATGTGATGCTGATGCTGATGCTAGAGTCAGTTGGAGCAGATGTTTTGGTCTCTTGGATCACACAGTGGTGCTGGAGGTGGAAAAAGGTTCCATTCCATGAAAATCAGATATAACGACGCTGAAGCTACGAATGCGAGTCTGTCAGGCCCTTCGAGTTCACGTTCGTGGAATTACGTCGGCTTCTCCACTCACCACCACTACATACTATCATGGTATAAATGGTCTGAAGCTGGTCACATTCTGAGAAAACCGGTTACCATTACAAATAAATATTTTATTGCAGTCAGAACTGTTTTAAATCCATTTTAAATTTGAAGTCGCATCGAGCTGGCTCCGGATTCAGTAGTGGTGTGGGAAGTGTGGGTGCAACTGGTTCCAGCAAGGCATTGTTGGCGTCCGTTGTGAACATTTCTTTTTTCCTGGGTAGTTCTGATGATGCCTGGTATCCTCCCTGGGACCCACTGAAGGTGCCCTTAAAATAGTGGGGGAGGGTTCGGCTGTCGTTGCTGTGTCGTAGGCCACAGGAGGACCCAGAGGTTTCGGTTTCGGCGGTCATGCAGCAATTTCACTTGTGTATCGGTGTTGTCATGCACGAGTCCACGAATTGGGTGAGAACCCTGGCCTCCGGCGCACCGATACCATCTTGCGCAACATAAAGGTGTGGACGAACTACTCGGCTTCATTACTGGAGGCTGGCTGGAGTGGTGGTACTGTCAGGTGCGTTACTGTCCGAAGAAAAATGTTTCTGGGGTCCCTGCAGCGGCGAATACTTTCTGCAAGGCTCTTAATGTATTTGCTGCTGTGGTATTTGTCATTCAAAATGCAGGGTGAGTCACTAACTATTGACACCAAGAATAACTTCGAAAGTATGGTAGGAGCTGAAAAGTTTGTGGGACAAATGTTGCGTGGGACAACGGGAGCCATAATGTGACGTTGTTTTTTTGTTGGTAGGTGGGGTCGTGTCAGAGATATGGAGGTCAACTTTGTTTTTATAAATGGGATGCTATAGTTTGGTACTTATTTTCTGATAGCGGCTATCGAGACGAATCCAGTGCTGTGTAAAGGTAAGGTCTTTGAAGGTCAACGAAGGTCACAAATGTGGCATGAAGTCCATTTACAGAAGGTGTTCGAAGTAATGACCATTGGTATCAATGCATAGCTGTAGTCTTCTTATTATGGATTGAGTGGTATTCCTTATCACTTCGGCACTTATCGAAGCACATGCTCTGACAATCCTCTCTCGTATACCGTGCAAGTAGTGAATATTCGCCGAATACTGCGTATCCATCTAACGTGCCACTGACATGTAAACACCATTCGACGGTTTCGCAATACAACACTAATAGGAACGGTAATACTAGTATTGACGAATAAAGCGAATGTAAATGATGTTCCTTCGAAGAACAAGTCGATATGCTTTTGATTTATGGAGAATGACAAAGAAATTCAGTGAGAGCTAGAGAGTTATACGCTGAAAGATATCCTCAACGTACTCACCCTACACGTCCTACATTTAAATATGTGTATGATAAATTGAGAACAACTGGGTCTTTAACGCATCGGAAACATATCCGGATAAGGAAAGTTACTAACGAGGAAACCGAAACTGTGGTTCGAGATCCTTGTGTTAGTTCGCGTCAAATCGCAAGGGAATCTGGCATGAGCCAGAGTAGTGTTGTTCGTGTTCTGCATCGCCATAAATATCATCCTTGCCAAATAAGTCTTCACCAAGAATTAACGGGTACGGATTGCGTGCGTCGCATTGAATTCTTCCGATGGACTCAACTTCAGATTCAGAGGGATGACATATTTATTAATTTGATTTTATTGACTGACGAGGCTACATTCACATGCATAACATCCATTAGTGGGCAACTGAAAATCCATGCTGGCTGCGGCAAGTTGCACACCAAGAACCGTGGTCGGTGAATGTATGGTGTGGGATTCTGGAGGACAGAATTATAGGCCCCTATTTCATCGAAGGAAATCTTAATGGTAGGAAGTACATCACATTGCTGCAAGAAACATTAGGTCTATTATTGGAAGAAATACCTTTAGTAACAAGGAACAGAATGTGGTATCAACACGATGGGCGTCTGGCACATTTTCGCTAATGGACATAAATAAACTGCAGAGACAATTCCCAAATTGTTAGATTGGACGCGGAGGAGATGTGTCATTGCCGGCTCGTTCGCCACACTTGACGCCCCAGGATTTTTTCTTGTGGGGATTCGTAAAAGACAGCTGAAGATATGCGAGAGAGAATTGACGGAGATAAGAAGATTGCAGCACTGTATTGATACCAATGGTCATCACTTTGAACGCCTTCAAAGACCTTATAGTTACACGTTACTGGATTCGTGGATCCATCTCGAAAGCTGCTATCAGAAAGTAAGTACCAAACTATAGCAACCCATAAAAAAAAAAGTTGACCTTCATATCTCTGAAGCGACCCCACCTAGCAACAAAACAACAAAGTCATATTATGGCCCCCATTGTCCCATACAACTTTTGTCCCATAAACTTTCCAGCTCCTACCATACTTTCGGAGTTATTCTTGGTGGCAATAGTTAGTGGCTCACCCTGTATAAGGATAGTTATAAAATGAGACCTGAAGACGAGCCACTTCGCTTTGAGGAAGGAGCCTTCTGTGTCCACATGGAGGTCTGCCCACAGACGCTGAGGCATCGGCCTGGCGTGGATGCTGACTGGTTGATGCGCAGGAATCGCGGGGTAATGGCTGTCCTCTGGAGGCCCTGCGTGATGCCGAGCCTGTAGGCATGCCGCCTTGGGAGCGCCTGCGCAGGAGGTTTATGACACCGAGGCGCAGGGCGGCGAATCGAACCGACTACAGACATTCCACCGTTTGACAGTAGCAAAGGAATCATTTACGGAGCACATAAGCATACGCATCTCTGACGCTGAGAAGCTATTGGGAGAGTTGAAACAAATAAGTCACCTGCTCCGGACGGAATCACAATTCGGTTTTAAATGGTTCAAATTGCTCTGAACACTATGGGACTTAGCTTCTGAGGTCATCAGTCCCCTAGAACTTAGAACTACTTGAACCTCACTAACCTAAGGACATCACACACATCCATGCCCGAGGCAGGATTCGAACCCGCGACCGTAGCGGTAGCGCGGTTCCAGACTGTAGCGCCTAGAACCGATCGGCCACCTCGGCCGGCTTGGTTTTAAAGAGGGTACTCTTCTACATTGGCCCTTACTAAGCTTGCATGTACGGCAAATCTCTCGTCCAGCGCTAAGTCCCAAACAACTGCAAAAAAAGCGAAGGTGATTCCTGAGTATAAGAAGCGTTAAAGAAAACAAAAAATCTTCTTTCTACAAACCAGCACGAATTTGGAAAGCAATGCTCGAGCGAAGGTCAGCTTGACCTTTTCTCGCACGATATCCTGCGAACTACGGTCGAAGGGCATCTACATCTATACTCTGCAAGCCACCTCAAAAATGTGTGTGAAATCTTATGGGACTTAACTGCTAAGGTCATCAGTCCCTAAGCTTACACACTACTTAACCTAAGTTATCCTAAGGACAAACACACACACCCATCCCCGAGGGGGGACTCGAACCTCCGCCGGAACCAGCCGCACAGTCCATGACTGCAGCACAAGCATCTCGTCATCTCGCAGTGTGTGTCTGTCGTTAGTATGTGTAGCAGTACCATATCCTCCCTCTCCTCTTCGGGGTTACGGATGATTAGTGGGAAGAACGGTTGTCGGTAATACTCCACGTGAGCTCGAATATCTCAGATTTCCTCTTCATGGTTTCTTCGCAAGGTATACACAGGAGGAAGTAATATATTTGTTTATACAATATTGCATTGTCTGTGTTATTCCGAATTGCACCGAGCGCGGTGGCGCAGTGATTGGACACTGGACTCGCATTCGGGAAGACGACGGCTCAATCCCGCGTCCGGCCATCCTGATTTAGGTTTTCCGTGATTTCCCTAAATCGCTCCAGGCAAATGCTGGGATGGTTCCTTTGAAAGGGCACGGCCGACTTCCTTCCCCATCCTTCCCTAATCCGATGAAACCGATGACCTCGCTGTCTGATCTCCTTCCCCAAATAACCCAACCCAACCTGAATTGCGATGCAACGTTCCATATATGAACAAAGGAAAATTGCTTCGTAATTCGCTAGAACACTGGCACTGCAATATCCTTTTTATTCGCCGACACCAAACAAGCGACTTTCAAGTAAAATGTCTCGCCTGAACGGGAATCTACATAATGGTTGTACGAATACAGTTTGTAGTCAGGTGGTGGTCAACATACGGAAGTTTGGGTCTGGCTGTGAGTTATGCGCGGATAGCCAAAAGATAAGACGACCGATCGAAATAAGCACAGAAAATCAAACAATTCATAAACACTGGTCATTCCTCTACTGGAAATGGATTCACAAAAAAGAAAAGATTATCACATTTGAAGCATCACTTCTGATGTGTCTTTCTTAAGACTGGCAGTACTAATGATACATTTCACAAAATTGTTGATTCTGGGTCACCGTCACAAATTAGTAGGACAATACGCGTTTTAGGTTTCAAAACGGTTTACGTCTACGTTCCGTACGCAGTACTACTGAAGTAGCGTTACAGGAAGGAAAACCACGATAGTATATAAATGTAGCAGTAGGACAGATATATAACGGGATCCAGTTAATAAATCATTGAATGCTACAATTAAGTTAATAAAATTGACACCTTTAGATCCTTTCCAATGAATGAGTTCTGTAGTTTGCAGTTTGCTTAAAGCAGAAGAACAAAATACGTACGAAAGCTGCAGGAGCGGAGAACCGCCGAAATAATTTCCCCCACTTTTTTTTTGTGATGTTCGTGTTGCAGTCGATGTGTCTGGGTGTTATTCGTAACTATGCTTTAGACTCAAATTATATTTACAGGAATGTGAATAAAGCTCATTGGCCTATACTGAGTACTTCTGCTCCTGTCAATGCATGGCAGCCAGCGATATCGCGTCTTCCTGGGGCGAGCCAGTCCGGTGGCAGCCAGATCAAGGTTCACATCGGCTGAGCAGACGTTTTCTGCCTTGTTTTCTGCCTGCCGCTAGTCTAATTGACAACTGGAAACATTGTAGAATACGTTTGGCAACTCCTGGTAACTTTCTTGTAATTTAGATTAAATATTCTTAGTGATTTCCACTTAAGGGATAACATAGAGCTAACAAGTCTATGATAATGAGTCCAAGAAGCTCTTTCCAACAGAAACTGCAGCTTACTTTGTCATTTACATTGCGAATTCTCTGGATTGGGCATCATTGGGATAACAACAGAGCGCTGTTTGAAGCAGCTGTATGCTAGCTTAGTGGTAGATTATTGCCCTCCAGGCGGTAGCATGTTTAGTTAGAGACAAGATTTGTGCGTGTTCTGTGAAAGAGCCACTAGCAGGCAGGTCGACGATTACTAAAGAAACCTTAAAAAACTTGCTTTGTTGCTAACTTGATTCTATACCCTTTGAATCTAAAGTTGAAAAACATCTAGGATTACACACCTGTTAATGCCTAATTTTTATGCTTCTGTCAGTTGTATTGACTTCATTGTAGCATTCAATGATTTGTTAACTGGGTGGTGTTATGGATCTGTCCTACTGCTATATTAATGTACTTTCCTGGTAGTCCTTCCTGTAACGCTACGGAACGTAGACAAGACCGTTTCGAAACCGAAAACGCATATTATGCTCATAATTCGTGACGGTTTGGGATACTTTGTTTTACTAAAAATGAATTTTTTCGTAGCGTTATCTTGATGGGTTGTAATTCTTTAGTAGTACGGTATATAGAACGTTTTTGTTAATTTATTGAACACAACATATAACGATGTAAGTTCAATGAATCAACTGCTATATGGACTCCCATATTAAATAATACAGTCTCACAACGTTCAGAAAGATTTTCGACTTCATATGAACAGGCAATATGTTGATAGCACGATGCCTCCTTTCATGTTATGCCACGTTAACAACCAGTAGAGCTGTGCAATGAGGCGAGAGGTCTCTCTATTCCGTCACCGGCTGTACGTCTCTTTCCAACTGAGCATTGTCCGTCAACTTACTTCAACTACTTTCAGTGAATGTTTACTGGCCAAGTGATTACGAGATTTGCGTTAGATGTAAGATGATAAATCTCCAATTGAAGTGACAATATTAATGCCAGTTATTCAGTTTAACAAACTGTTTTATCATTCATAGGAGTGCATCTCCACATTCAAGTACTGTGAACCAGAATCAGCAATTTTATGAAATGTGTCATTAGTACTGCCAGTCTTCAAGTGTTGTTGTCGTTGTAGTCTTCAGTCCAGAGACTGGTTTGATGAGGCTTTCCATGCTACTCTATCTATGCAAGCCTCTTCATCACCGAATAACTACTGCAACCAACATCCTTCTGTATCTACTTGGTGTATTCATCCTTTGATCTCCCTCTACGATTTTTCCCTCCACGCCTCCCTCCAGAACTAAATTGGTGATCCCTTGATGCCTCAGAACGTGTCCTAACAACCGATCCCTTCTTCTAGTCGAGTTGTGCCACAGATTCCTCTGCTCCCCATCTCTGTTCAGTACCTCCTCATTAGTTACGTAATCTACCCATCTAATCTTCAGCATTCTTCTGTAGCATCAGATTTCAAAAGCTTTTATTCTTTTCTTGTCTGTATTTTTTATCGTCCATGTTTCGCTTCCATACATGGCTACATTTCGTACAAGTACTTTCAGAAAAGACTTCCTGACACTTAAATCTATACTCGATGTTGACAAATTTCTCTTCTTCAGAAATGCTTTCCTTGCCATTGCTAGTCTACATTTTATATCCTCTCTACTTCGACTATCCTCAGTTATTTTGATCCCCAAATAGAAAAACTCATTTTCTGCCTCAAGTGTCTCATTTCCCAATCTAATTCTCTCAGCATCACCTGATTTATTTCGACTACATTCCTTTATCCTCGTTTTGCTTTTGTAGACAAAACTGGCGTTCTACGGATCGGAGAGTGGAGTGTCAGATCCCTTAATCGAGCACGTAGGTTAGAAAATTTAAAAAGGGAAATGGATAGGTTAAAGTTAGATATAGTGAGAATTAGTGAAGTTCGGTGGTAGGTCGGGACAAAACTTCTGGTCAAGTGAATACAGGGTTATAAATACAAAATCAAATAACGGTAATGCAGGAGTTTGTTTAATAATGAATAAAAAAATAGGAACGCTGATAAGCTACTACGAACAGCATAGTGAACGCATTACTGTAGCCAAGATAGACACGAAGCCCACGCCTACCACAGCCGTACAAGTTTATATCAAATGTTTTTTATTCCAGTCTTTGATCACAATATCAATTCTTTTGACGATGACCGGTTTCAGTCAGTAATTACCATTATGGCCTTATCACTTTAGGACATGGTGTAGAAAAGATCTGAGGATGGTCATTACTGACTAAAACCGGTCATCGTCATAAGAATTGATATTGTGATCAAAGACTGGAATAAAAAACATTTGACAGTGTTGGATCATTGTTAATATACGCAGCTGGTGAAACAAGTTTATATGACAACTAGATACGCAGATGATGAAGAGGTTGAAGAAATGCATGGTGCGACAAAAGAAATTATTCGGATACTGAAGGAAAACGAAAATGTAATACTCGTGGGGGACTGTAATTCGATAGTAGGAAAATGAACAGAAGAAAAAGTAATAGGTGGATATGGAATGGGGGTATGGAATGAAAAAGGAAGCCGCTTGGTAGAATTTTGCACAGAACATAATTTAATCATAACTAACACTTGGTTTAAGAATTATGAAAGAAGGTTGTATACGTGGAAGGGGCCTGGAGACACTGGAAGGTTTCAGACAGATTATATAATGATAAGACAGAGATTTAGGAACAAGGTTTTCAATTGTAGGACATTTCTAGGGGCAGATGTGGACTCTGACCACAATTTATTGGTAGATTAAAACTGAAGAAACTGCAAAAATGTAGGAATTTAAAGAGATGGGGCATGGATAAACTGAAAGAACCACAGGTCGAAGAGAGTTTCAGAGAGAGCATTAGGGAACGGTTAAAAAGAACAGGGGAAACAAATATAGTGTAAGAAGAATAGGTAGCTTTGAGAGATGAAATAGTGAAGGCATCAGAGGAACAAGTAGGTAAAAACACGAGGGCTAGTAAAAATACTTGGGTAACAGAAGAGATATTGAATTTAATTGATGAAAGAAGAAAATATAAAAATGCAGTAAATGAAGCAGGCAAAAAGGAATACAAACGTTTCAAAATGAGATCGACAGAAAGTGCAAAATGGCTAAGCAGAGATGGCTAGAGGACAAATGTTAGGATGTAGAGGCATATCTCATTAGGGGTAAGATAGATACTGCCTACAGGAAAATTAAAGAGACCTTTGGAGAAAAGAGAACCACCTGTATTAATTTCAAGAACTCAGATGGAAAACCAGTCCTAAGCACAGAAAGGAAAGCAGAAAGGTGGAAGGAGTATGTAGAGGGACTGCACAAGGGCGATGTACTTGAGGGCAGTATCATGGAAATGGAAGAGGACGTCGATTAAGATGAAATGGGAGATATGATACTGCGTGAAGAATCTGACAGAGCACTGAAAGACCTAAGTTGAAACAAGGCCCCAGGAGTAGAGAACATTCCGTTAGAGCTACTAACAGCCTTGGGAGACCAAGTCATAAAATTCTTCCATCTAGTGAGCAAGATGTATGCGACAGGTGAAATACCCTCAGACTGCAAGAAGAATATAATAATTCAAATCCTAAAGAAAGCAAGTGTTGACACGTGTGAAAGTTACAGGTCAGTTTAATATGAAATTGTTGCAAAATACTAAAACGAATTCTTTAAAGACGAATGGAAAAACTGGTAGAAGCCGACCTCTGGGAAGATTAGTTTGGATTCCTTAGAAATGTTGGAACACGTGAAGCAATACTGACCCTACGACTTATCTTAGAAGATAGATTAAGGAAAGACAAGCCTACGTTTCTGGCATTTGTAGACTTAGAGAAAGCTTTTGACAATGGTAACTGGAATACTCTCTTTCACATTCTGAAGGTGACAGGGGTAAAATACAGGGAGCGAAAGGCTATTTACAATTTGTACAGAAACCAGATGACAGTTATAAGAGTAGAGGGGCATGAAAAGGAAGCAGTGATTGGGAAGGGAGTGAGACAGGGTTGTAGCCTCTCCCCGATGTTGTTCAATCTGTATATTGAGCAAGCAGTAAAGGAAACAAAAGAAAAATTCGGAGTAGATATTAAAATCCATGGAGAAGAAATAAAAACTTTAAGGTTCGCCGATGACATTGTAATTGTGTCAGACAGCAAAGAACCTGGAATAGCAGTTGAACGGAATGGACATTGTCTTGAAAGAAGGATATAAGATGAACATCAACAAAACCAAAAGGAGGGTAATTGAATGTAGTCGAATTAAGTCAGGTGATGCTGAGGGAATTAGATTAGGAAATGAGACACTTCAGGTAGTCGATGAGATTTGCTATTTGGGGAGCAAAATAACTGACGATGGTCGAAGTAGAGGAGATTATAAAATGTAGACTGGCAATGGCAAGAAAAGCGTTTCTGAAGAAGAAAAATTTGTTAACATCGAGTATAGATTTAAGTGTCAGGAAGTCTTTTCTGAAAGTATTTGTACGGAGTGCAGCCATGTATGGAAGTGAAACATGGCCGATAAATAGTTTAGACAAGAAGAGAATAAAAGCTTTCGAAATGTGGTGCTACAGAAGAATGAAAGAGATTAGATGAGTAGATCATGTAACTAATGAGGAGGTACTGAATAGAATTGGGGAGAATAGGAATTTGTGCTACAACTTGACTAGAGAGAGGGATCGGTTGGTAGGACGTGTTTGAGGCATCAAGGGATCACCAATTTAGTACTGGAGGGCAGCATGGAGGGTAAAAATCGTTAAGGAAGATCAAGAGATGAATACAATAATCAGATTCAGAACGATATAGGTTGGGGTAGTAACTTGGAGATGAAGAAGTTTCCACACGATAGAGTAGCATGGAGAGCTGCATCAAACAAGTCTTTGGAGTGAAGACCACAACAACATGTTGAAAATTTCCAGTATCGTGTGCCACTAGATGTCTGGAATCGTCCACAAGCCAGTAGTAATTTGTGGAGTTAACGATTTCTCGGACACAGGTGTTCACAAGAACGACTGGTCTGAATTTTGCTAATTTAACAGACATAAGAAGAAAGAAGGAGGTTGGTGTTTTAGGTCCCGTCCACGGCTACGATTGCGGAAGACGGCGCTTCTCTCGGATTCATTGCCAATGGAGGGGAAGGAAGCGATCACAGTCCTTTTGAGAAACCATTCCGGCATTTGCAAGGAGTGACCTTGGTGACCGCGGAAAACTGGACGACCGGCTCGAGAGTTGAATTCAGTTCCCTCGAATGCGAGTTGAGGGCATTAGCCACTACACCACTTCGCTCGATGCTCGATCGACATGGAGATATTGTTGAATTACTATTCCCTGAGACATTTGATGGGCTTTTCGACAAACTATGTATGTGACCGAGCCTTTTAAACTTTACTTTAAAAAAACTAATAATGGGAATAGATTGAATGTATATAGTGATTTGAAGCTGAAATTGACCAGTTTTAATCCAGATATTGATTCTCTTGTGGATGACAAAGAACGTCAAAAATCCCATTGAGTTCCTTTAAAACTGGCCACTCGATTCTGAGTTTTCATTTAATTGTGACAGTTAAGTGAAAAAATGTATAAATATTTAAAATATAAATATTTTTCATTTCTTCTCGTGCAGCATGTCTTACTAATTGAGCCTAGACACACACACACACACACACACACACACACACACACACACACAGTGTGAGAGTGTATATATGTGTGTGTTTTTATATTTTTTACTTGTATATTTTGTTACTGGGCCTCTAAGTTTTCTTTTTACTTATATATATATATATATATATATATATATATATATATATATATATATTATTTTTTACAAGGAGTTGGCCCGCACACCTAAGAAGGCTGGGAACCGCTGCCATAGAGTATTAATAGTGGAGATGAAGAAGTACTAAAGAGGAGTTTCGTTTAATAGGCGCCATTGTATCACACAGGTAGTTTCTGTCCTCCAGTAGCAACGCATCCTTAAGTGTCAGGGCCAGGCGACACAAGCTCCGAGGTAAGAGGGGCACCAGGGACGCTTAGCTGCAAGATTTGTGTACAGTGTCACAATTACTGGCGGAAACTGAAACGGGAGACACTACAGGAGCGAACATGGGAGCGCAAAATAATAAATCTCTTGTGTGTAAAAGCGTAACGGAAAGCTTTACTACTAACGTTACTATAGCGTACGTTGGAAGAAGAGCCACCCCACATCTCGTGAATCGACCATGACGATGAAATCAAATAAATTCTTGCTCCTACAGACAGTCCTCACTCTCGAGCATCATTTACGAATAGCACAGGCAAGTGGGCAAGTGAGAGTCGTACCTGAAATCCCCTCCGCCACACAGTAAAGTGTCTTGCGGGGTACAGACGTAGACGTAATTAGTAAAGGAATGAAGTGGAAGGAATTTAGATAAAACAACAGCATGAGCATTTCTCAGTTTCCACACATAGATGTTTCACCTTCAGTTCACAGAGTTTCGAGGCTGGGTTAATACAAAACAGAGAATATTTAATGTTGTTGTTGTTGTGGTCTTCAGTCCTGAGACTGGTTTGGTGCAGCTCTCCATGCTACTCTATCCTGTGCAATCTTCTTCATCTCCCAGTACCTACTGCAGCCTACATCCTTCTGAATCTGCTTAGTGTATTCATCTCTTGGTCTCCCTCTACGATTTTTACCCTCCACGCTGCCCTCCAATACTAAATTGGTGATACCTCGATGTCTCAGAACATGTCCTACCAACCTGTCCCTTCTTCTAGTCAAGTTGTGCCACAAGCTCCTGTTCTCCCCAGTTCTATTCAGTACCTCCTCATTAGTTATGTGATCTACCCATCTAATCTTCAGCATTTTTCTGTAGCACCACATTTCGGAAGTTTCTATTCTCTTCTTGCCTGGACTATTTATCGTCCACGTTTCACTTCCATACATGGCTACACTACATACAAATACTTTCAGAAACGACTTCCTGACATTTAAATCTATACTGGATGTTAACAAATTTTTCTCCTTCAGAAACGCTTTCCTTGCCATTGCCAGTCTACATTTTATATCCTCTCTACTTCGACCATCATCAGATATTTTGCTCCCCAAATAGCGAAACACCTTTACTACTTAAAGTGTCTCATTTCCTAATCTAATTCCCTCAGCGTCATCCGACTTAATTCGACTACATTCCATTATCCTCGTTTTGTTTTTGTTGATGTTCATCTTATATCCTCCTTTCAAGACAATGTACATTCCGTTCAACTGCTCTTCCAAGTCCTTTGCTGTCTCTGACAGAATTACAATGTCATCGGCGAACCTCAAAGTTTTTATTTCTTCTTCATGGATTTTAATATCTACTCCGAAGTTTTCTTTTGTTTCCTCTATTGCTTGCTCAATATACAGATTGCAAACATCGGGGATAGGCTACAACCCTGTCTCACTCCCTTCCCAGCCACTGCTTCCCTTTTATACCCCTCGACTCTTATAACTGCCATCTGGTTACTGTACAAATTGTAAATAGCCTTTCGCTCCCTGTATTTTACCCCTGCCACCTTCAGAATTTGAAAGAGAGTATTCCAATCAACATTGTCAAAAGTTTCCTCTAAGTCTACAAATGCTATTTAATATGGCGGTTTTAATGCTTCAGAAGGCTCTACATAATATTCCCATCACTAGAGCACAGCCGGCAGGAGTAACCGAGTGGTTCTAGGCGCTACAGTCTGGATCTTGTTGACCGTTACGGTCGCAGGTTCGAATCCTGCCTCGGGAATGGATGTGTGTGATGTCCTTAGGTTGGTTAGGTTTAAGTAGATCTAAGTTCTAGGGGACTGATGACCTCAGCAGTTAAGTCCCATAGTGCTCAGAGCCATTTGAACCACTAGAGCACAGAACGTTCATTTCATAAACCATGTGAAACAATAATTCTCACTGTAATATGTTCTAGTGATCACTGAGGTCGAATATCGAACCTGATCTTTAAGATGACAAGTTGTCGGGTAGCAACGACGCTAGTGGCCCGTTGAATGTTGGCGTCTTTTTCTGTGTTCGTGTTGGAAGGTCTTGGTGAGAGTCAGCATTTATCTTTTTTTTTTTTAGCAGGATAGTCTTGTTAACAGTTGGCTGTGTAATCAAATTAATTCCTGTGTTTGGTCATTACTGTTAAAGTATTAACCGGTTAATCTTTGTTTTAATTATGCAGTCATTATAACACTTAGATTTAGTCGGTGTCTGGGGCGGGTTTGTATTTGGTTTTCTTGTGTCGGGCCTTGGGAATTTATTTTATACTCAGTCTTGCGTGAATTATATGTTTGTTTGTTTGTTTGTTTGCCCACGGCCTTCCGAGTTGGTCGTAGCGTTGGAACCGGTTGGCCCCGGCGTGCTGTCCACTGCCTGGCGATTCACTGGGAGTGGGTAGTCCACGTCGGCTTCGTACGTGTGTTCCGCCTCCTGTCTTGTGGAACCCACTGAGGCCGCGCAGCCTCCTCGCTTACCACGCCATCTCTTTATAAGTTAAGTTCTTAATCTGATGCCATTCGGACTTAACTTTAAATAAAGGTGTCAGCTACCATAAGCCATCGTAGTCAAGCTATGCCTCCATCAGCCTGGCCTTGTCTTATATTGCTGCTTGATCTGAAATCTTTCAATTTTTATTGTGCATTGCTGTAAATTTTAAAATTACCTTCCATTCCAAAATTTTTAATGCCCAAAGGGCGTTCCACATCTTTGTTGCTATCCCGGACGTGTAAATTTTAAATTACTGTCGAATACTGAACTTGTAAAATTCTGAATAAAATTTCTAAATATTGTTACTTTCACGCTTGAAAAGTTGCACGAACAGTTCGACAACGTTTGCAGCAGCATGGACTATCAGCTCGAAGATCATGGCTGCGCCCTCAAGTTATTTTGATGATAATACGGAACTTGTAAAAATGTTTCTAAATAAGGGCCACCTTCCTTGTTTAAAGTTTGCTATCTAATGAGTGGTTTTCACATTGTTATGATAATGCTCTGTCCGTAGTTATAGTGAAATCAGACTTGCCTAGTTGAAATCTTACGGATACCTAAAGGGCTTTCGAGCTGTATTTTTATGAATGTTAAAATATGTAAAAGGGGTATTACTTTTCAAAAAAAGATTCATGTAAGTTTGGTCCATTTGTTTCGCCGCCCTTTAATCTATTTGACAGTTACTATTGACTTATATGTTATTGATGTGTTTAAGTATGTCTTATTAAATGAATGATTACCAACTATTGTGAAGCAACAAATGGCCTCCCGTAAACTCAGTCTTTACCTTCCTCCCTCCCGTTAAGTTGCTGTCGTATCCTGGGGCATCCACTGAGATTTCACTCACTTCGCCAGTTCATGTCGGGTAAAGTCGCCATTTCTCCATTTCGTGGAAATTTAATTGTTTAAAGTACTTAATTTGACCCTGAGGTAATTAAGCTATTCTATATTTTATTTCAATAGTTGGAAATTATAATCACCCATTCCTATGCATTTCCTTCTATTGAAACTCTTACCTTTACCGTTGAGATGAGCAGCATCCATTCCAGGGTGGAGCAGTATGGGGAATCAAAGATGTCAAGAAAAGAAACAGCACGGAACACGACATTACTTTTTGGATCAAGACAGAAATTTTAAAAATATTGAGGAAATTGACATGATAGTAGGTCGAAGTAATGCGCCTTCCCGTCTGGCCAACGTAACAGGCCCCACAGTGCGGGCAATCTGTTCTATAAAGTCCAGAAGCATGAAATAAATTCCTTGTTAACACAGTATTTTCTTTTGAGACAATATTTTTCTAAGAATCCATCATATTTTTGTATTTATTAGCTATGTTCTTACATAGGCTATTTTATCTACAAAGTCATGTGCATAATTATTGACTTTTGTAGCTTGTCATATTATTGCCATTTCACCATCAAGTTCGTCTTTTGACAAAGAAAGTTTGAACACACTATTTATAGCAAAACTGAAAAATGCCTTCTCTCGTTAATTTCAGTGGTTTGATGTATAAATCTATTATATTGTCAGTAAGAGCTTTTTTTTGGCAAACATACCAAATGTGTGCTTGTCATTTTTGCTCCGGACTGATAGACCTACAAAATTACTGGATCTCGTATGTAAATTTAATTGTTTGATCCAAGTTATTAAAAATGGATACTATAGTGCTCATGACATCTTCGTTACCCTTTGTTTACAGCAGCGAATCATCTACGCACCTGAAGTAGTACACAATTTTGTCTGTCCATAGTGGATTTTCATAAAAGAACCTGTTTTATAAATAATTGACAAATAAATCGGCGGGTAATCCAAATATTGAGCTCCCTATACTTACTTCATCTCTTTGGGGATAAATATCTATAATAAGTTTAAAATCGTTGAATTTCAGAACTATCGTAAGTAGCCCGATAAATTTATCCATTTCCCTCTTTGAAAGTTTCTTTTGCACAAGCGATATAAGCCATATCATTAGTTGTAAGTTTTGTACACTTTGCTCTGACTATATACTTCTTGTATTATTAACACTGATAATGGCTGGTTGCTAACCGAAATATGGATTTTCTATGATAAAGCTATCTCGTTTGATGAATGATTTCTGCTCACTACCATTTCGAAAGTTATGTCACAGTCGTGAAGCGCATTTCCTTTTTGCTAAGGGAAGGTAATTGTTTTTTATTGTTTTTCTTTTCAGGATCGTTTCTGCAGTCCTGGTAGACACTGGAATCTCCAAGACACGGTGAAGTAGTACGCCGCTAGATGAGCATCAAAAACGGAATGCTGCAAGCCGTTGATAATGTGGAGCATCGTGTGGTGATTCATTTCGTCATTTGAAAGGAAATGACACTCCAGCAAGCCACGCTAAGTTGGTAGAAATGTGCGGCAACAATTCAGGATGGTACGGTACAGTGGAACGGTACAGTGGCAAATAGGCTTCGATTGTTGCCCAGCAAATCTGACGAAGATCGAAGTGGAAGTCAATCTTCCTGTAAGGAACCGAAAAGAAAAAGGTAAGTGGAGGCTTCATAAAACGGCGTGTCACAGTAGAGGAGGCAGTGGAAAAAATCAGCTACGGATTAGTTTTCAACATCTTGCACGACATTTTGAACATGACAAAAGTTTCCTCTCACTTTGATCCGTGACTGGTCACACAAGCCGGCCGCGGTGGTCTAGCGGTTCTAGGCGCGCAGTCCGGAACCGCGCGACTGCTACGGTCGCAGGTTCGAATCCTGCCTCGGGCATGGATGTGTGTGATGTCCTTAGGTTAGTTAGGTTTAAGTAGTTCTAAGTTCTAGGGGATTGATGACCACAGTAGTTAAGTCCCATAGTGCTCAGAGCCATTTGAACTGGTCACACAAAATGCAGGAAACGGTTGAAACGAGGCAGCAGCGGCAATGTTGCAGGCCACTCCGGATGACTTCTCAAGCTCCCTAATGAGTGCTGGGTGTATCACTGGACCCCTAGAAAAAGAAAAAAAAAGGAAGTGGTAGATTCACCACTGTCGAAAAGGGGGTCAACAAATTGCTGATTGATTTTTGTGGAACTGCAGTTTAATGACCCTTCTCCTAGGGGAGTTGGGTGGTGGGAGAACACAGTGGATGAATAATTTCATATTCTTCGATGGAATGTACCTGGAATTCTTAACGCTTGTAAAGTAGATGTATTCCCTGCAACTGCTTAGGGGACTGATGACCTAAGACGTTAAGTCCCATAGTGCTTAGAGCCATTTGAACCATTTTTGCAACTACTTAAGGTAGTTCACACGTTTGATTTCATATCAAATAGTATATTCATCATCAAGACTGACACAGAGTGTTGGTAAACAGCAGAAATGTATTATAACAAATGTAAAATTTTCTCAAAGTCCTCTCCAACCAGCACCAAGCCAAGGTAAGCTAGTCCAACGCCCCACGTCGGAATCAGAACGACAAACAGGCCGGAAGCCGATATTGCGAATAGCCAAGCCCAGAAGATACTGCCTCACCTCGCGTGAGCAAGAGGCTTGAACCGTAATCTCAGGAAGGTGATCTCAGCGAGATTTCACAGAAGAGAGTAAAAGTTTCACAGGAACGCCTACCAGCCTCCTGATATGGTGGAAAGGCAACAAGTTGGAGCACTGAAAGCCTTTTGTGCCAAACAGATGATTCATGAAGATTGCTGATGAGCTCATAAAAGCAGGCCACATTCTTTCACCGTCGCCCCGGCTTAAGGGGAAGTTTACTATCTTTGGCCCGAAAAAAGCATGTTCTTTGAGAATTTTTTTCTCGGGTGTGTTACAGATATCAGTTTCAAATTTGGTCAAAGTGTTTATTGATATTTCCTCTACAAACTGGATTTTTTTTTTTACCGGAAAGGTCGAAGAGCAAAGGTAGAACTGCCGTCGGAACGAAACAAAATTTCGATGTAGACCTCCACGCGCGGTATGTCACAGGTCAGCCGGCTCGTCTGAAATCAAAATTGAGTTGAAGTTAGAAAAGTATATGAGATTCTTTAGGAGTTGTACTTCGTTTAAGTTATTTGGACCAAAGGAAACAAAATGGCGGCCATTTAAAAAAATTGGGTTTTTCCATCGATTTTTCGACTTCGTCGGCCAAGTAACAATATTTATAGTCGATGGATCGGAATAAAAGTGGCACAACTCCTAGACAATTTAGTTAGCTTCGGCTGAAACAAAGAATCATGCCAATCGGTTCAGTAGATTTGAAGATACCACACCGTGAGATAAAAAGAAAGTCATTATGAGAAAAACGAGTTCGAAGTTTTGACTACATATAAATGCAATATTATGCAACTTACGTTCAATCTGCTATTCCGGGTCCATAAACTAGTCCTTCCTCTTCCTCACAGAGAGCGTTCTGCCCGATCTGGGCCATCCTGCGCTGCTCCAGAGCCGCTCGTATGTCCGGTGACAAGCGGTTTTCTGCCGCTTGAATCCGGTGGTCCTCCGAATGCTTGGCGAACTGCGCCGAATAGAATCCCAGGGTGACGTCCATCGTTGTCATGGTCTTCAGAATTGCTGAGAACCCCTCGTTGAAGCTGTTCACTGCCAGGAAAGTCGCAATCTCCACAGTCTACGCACTAGAATGCAAATGCTTGGGGGCTAACTGCCAAACACACGCGTTCAAACTATCATTTGAATTTCGTGTGTTTCCTCCCAATCACAGGTACAATAACTCTTCAAGAAAAAAACAGGTGCGTGAAAAAATGTCGATTTCAGGCAGGTGCATTTTTTTGTCGAACCGCGAATAACAAACATCTCCATTCCATATTCGGAAAAACCGTTTCAGAGGTGGATTCCAAACACTTTTATGGATCCAAAAATGCAATTTAAAATATCTATTTTTTGAACCCAAAGATCGTAAACCTCCCCTTAACGTCATTACCTCAGCCGAGCAGATATAATTCCTTACGCTTCCGACCCTTCCAATGAGTTATGTTTTAGTACACCAGCTAGGAGGCTGAACCCATGATGTGCTGCTACTGTTCACCAAGATGACTTCCCCCTTCGAAACCGCTACCTGTCTGGTCTGCTATACTCGGTCACTGTGAGCTGCTGACCTCACAAACACTGATGGGAAGACTTGGAGACTTCTATCTCCAGCTTGCGAACAGACTGATGGAGTTTGTTGTGCCACCCACCTGTCGCAGTATTCCAGATGTGGGCAAACCACTGCTGCCCCCCAGTAGCACCTGTAAGTCGTCAGCGACATCTTTGGTGGAAGGGGCTTATGCTGTTGTCCATCTCCACACCGTGCACAGCTACTGACAGATTACACAAGCATGCCACGAGAATGGTAATACACAGTTGCCGTAGGAGCTACACTATGTGATGGAAAGTATCCGCACACCTGGCTGAAAATGACTTACAAGTACGTGGCACCCCCCATCGGTAATGCTCGAATTCAATATGGTGTTGGCCCACCCTTAGCCTTGATGAGAGCTTACACTTTCGCAGGCATACGTTCAATCAGGTGCTGGAAGGGTTGTTGGGGAATAGCAGCCCATTCTACATGGAGTGCTGCATCGAGGAGAGGTATTGATGACGGTCAGTGAGGCGTTCCAAAACATCCCAAATGTGTTATTTAGGATTCAGGTCAGGACTCTGTGCAGGCCAGTCCATTACAGGGGTGATTGTCGTGTAACAACTCCGCCACAGGCTGTCCATTATGAACAGGTGCTCGATCGTGTTGCAAGATGCAATTGCCATCCCTGAATTGCTCTTCAACGGCGAGAAGCAAGAAGGTGCTTAAAACATCAATGTAGGCCTGTGCTGTGATAGTGCCACATAGAACAACAAGGGATGCAAGTCCCCTCCATGAAAAACACGACCACACCATGACACCACAGCCCCCGAATATTACGGTTGGCATTACACACGCTGGTAGATGACGTTCACCGAGCATTCGCCATACCAACACCCTGCCGTCGGATCGCCACATTGTGTACCGTGATTCATCACGCCAAACAACGTGTTTCCACTGTTCAATGGTCCAATGTATACGCTCTTTACACCAAGCGAGGCGTCGTTTGGCTTTTACCGACGTGATGTATGGCTTATGAGCAGCCGCTCGACCATTAAATCCTAGTTTTCTCACCTCCCGCCTAACTGTCATAGTATCCGTAGTGGATCCTGATGCAGTTTGGAATTCCTATGGGATGGTCTGGATAGATGTCTGCCTATTACATATTGCCACCCTCTTCAATTGTCGGCGGTCCCTGTCAGTCAACAGACGAGGTCGGCCTGTACGCTTTTGTGCTGTACGTGTCCCTTCACGTTTCCACTTCACTATCACATCGAAAACAGTGGATCTAGGGATGTTTATGAGTGCGGAAATCTCGCGTACAAACGTATGGCACAAGTGACACCCAATCACCTGACCACGTTCGAAGTCCGTGAGTTCTGCGGAGCGCCCCATTCTGCTGTCACGATGTCTAATGACTACTGAGGTCGCTGATATGGAGTACCTGGCAGTAGGTGACACCTAATATGGGAAACGTATATTTTTAGGGGGTGTCCAGATACTTTTGATTACATAGTGTATGCTAGCCATCAGCGAGACCTGCCGCCCGCCCGACACCATGTTTACGTGGATGGACGCGATTGGGATGACATCTCCCGAATATTGAGACAGCTTCGGGACGTTCCGAGGCCGTGTGCTGCACTGCCGCTTGCCTATGCGCCGCCACAGAGACGAATACACTATTGTAAACTTTACAGTAATAGATTCTTGTTCCGCTAATGTTGTATCATTAGCGCACAGCACGCCGATGGCCTGCTCCACAGCACCCCATGCTTCTTCTTCCTGACAACAGTGGGCGAATAAACCCAGGACCCTACTAAGTCTTTACATCGGCTGCGGCCACCTTTGCATAACAACCTCCGCAACATCTGAACCTCCACCCCATCACAATAAAGTTTGATGAGTGGGCTGTTTTCCGTTGGCCTTCCTGATTGTGTCCTTGTTGGTGTCCACGTCGAGTAGCACCAACATTAATTCCACCTTCAGAGAGTCGTTTGTTAAACATCAGAAAAATGCAGACTCGTTGTTGTTTAGAGGAAAAACCAGGGAAATATATTCATGCGTGTCAGGTCCACATTTTGTAATTTATCAGGCATGAGTTGCCGTACACTAACTAAGTACCAGGAATATACGACATTATGGAACGTTTGAGCACTTGCCGCAGAACTGTTCAGTCACCTTGGACTATGATTCGGCGTATTAATTGGTTTTATTGTTAGCAGCAGCAAATTTAATAACGCCTTTTTCCGGAGAAACAGAGGATCTGACTGAGTTCATTAGAGATGTGTTAGCTAGTGCCGAATTGTGCAATTGCACGAATGAAACTTGCCTGGATGTGGCTAACTTACGGTTAATAAGCGAAGCTAATACATATGTAATGTATCATGAGGTACTTTAGCGAGGCAGGAACATTCCATGAGCTGGCTGTTGGTTTGTGTCATCGCTACCAGAAGAAAAACAGCTCGAGATTTGTTAAAGAGAAACAGAGTAGTTTAATGCAGAAGCCTGTGAGTCAATGGAATCTCTTGCAGACAGAATCCGGAAGATTGATATACAAACATATGGGCTGATACGAGTGACAGAAGCTGAAACAGTTACTTCGCGTGAACCTAATGTTTCTTGCGGGGTATCTCCGCCGGTACATCACACAGAGTCATGATGGAGAATCCTTTTGACCCGGCCAATGCTGTTAGGACCATCACGTGCTTGAAAGACATCGGTATTGTTATAAAAGGGAGTAATGACTGTCGGCGCTTTGCCTCTGAAATAAACTGCTATAGATTTGTTCGTAAGGGTCATCTGCAGAATCAATATTGCCATTCAGATTGTTGTGATTGTGGTCAGGTCGGTCATAAGGTACAATATTGCAGGAATAAGAAACAAGGGAAGCACTCGCCAGAAAATGCGTCCATTAAACATACACGAGAATCTATCGACTGATGGAATGCAGTCCCAGTAGAACAGAGACTGCACATACTTCTGGAGAGAGAATGCTGTTCGTTAGGCACTGTACAGGGCAAGGAAGTAAGTTTTTAGTAGACATATGTGCACACATGTCAGTCATTAGAGTGGACGTCTTAGCCAGGAATGGGCTTAGGTCTCCCTGATACAGGTTACAGTGGGTGATAATGACGTGAAGTCATTAGGGACAACGCTGCTCGATTTCATTATTTAGAGTTAAGAGTTTTCGAGAATACGTGAAAGTTTTGCCAAATGTTGGTGGAGGTTATTTTTCAATTCTCGGACTAGACTTTCTTGATAAACTTCATGCCAAAATCGATCTTTTGCGGTATACAGTTAAACTCAATGGAACTTTGTTTCCGCTGCGAACAATAACTGCAAGCGAGACAATGTTGCAAGTGTTTTCTACTGAACTGTAAACACATACAGGGTGTAAATTTTTAGTTGACAAACCAGAATACCTCGAAAAATAAGCTTCACACAAAAAAAGTGTAGAATTCAAAGTTGATTATTGTCGAGGGGGACATATGCTGGCGCTAAAATTAGCCCGCCACCCCGGCCTATTGGGGGTGAGGCGGGAGGTAACTTTAAAATTTCGAATGGGAACCCCCATTTTTTATTGCAGAATCAGATTCTACATAAAAAACTACGTACATTTTGTCTTAAACATTTGTTTTGATTCTTGATAATTGGCGCTGTAATTCAAGAAAATCCATGTCCTCACCACCGAATGGTACTAAGAAGTACAGATTCTGTTGCAATTACATATACTTGAAAGCCGAAAACTTCACTGACACGTATCCTATCCCCAATATTACAGAGACATTGGACAAGCTGCGTCAATGTGGATACCTGTCTAAGAAACAGTACCTGAAAGTAGTTCCAGAAGCTAGAACTAAAACTGCCTTCACAACACTATAGGGTATCGTACACTCATGCCCAAAAATTAAGGATAATGCTGATACATGGTGAAACAATGTTCTTGTGGGCGGTTTGCGGGTTTAAATCACCTCGGGGTATGACCATGCAGTGCATTTGACCTGCGGTCGTCGCACGGTGACGCTGGCAGCAGTCCACATACGCAGAGGTGTGTTGGTGCATGTCAGAGTACGGTGCAGCGAGTAAGTGTGCAGACGTTTTCAGACGTGCTGATGGTGACTGTGTGTTGAAATTGGCTCAAAGAACACATATTGATGACGTTATGAGGGGTAGAATACTAGAGCGACTGGAGGCTGGTCAAACACAGCAGGTCGTAGCACAGGCCCTCCGTGTGCCACAAAGTGTGATCTCAAGATTATGGAAACGATTCCAGCAGACAGAAAACGTGTCCAGGCACTACAGTACGGGGCGTCCACAGTGTACAACACCACAAGAAGACCGATATCTCACCATCAGTGCGCGCAGATGGCCACGGAGTACTGCAGGTAGCCTTGCTCGGGACCTTACCGCAGCCACTGAAACAGTTGTCTCCAGACATACAGTCTACAGACGACTGAACAGACATGGTTTATTCGCCCGGAGACCTGCAATGTGCATTCCACTGACCTTTGGTCACAGGAGAGCCCGTAAAGCCTGGTGTCAAGAACACAGTACATGGTCATTGGAACAGTGGTCCCAGGTTATGTCTACGGACGAGTCCAGGTATAGTCTGAACAGTGATTCTCGCCGGGTTTTCATCTGGCGTGAACCAAGAAGCAGATACCAACCTCTTAATGTCCTTGAAAGGTACCTGTATGGAGGTCGTGGTTTGATGCTGTGGGGTGGGATTATTATTGGTGCACGTACACCCCTGCATGTCTTTGACAGAGGAACTGTAGCAGGTTAGGTGTATCGGGACGACATTTTGCACCAGTACGTCCGTCTTTTCAGGGGTGCAGTGGGTCCCACTTTCCTCCTGATGGATGATAACACACGGCCCCACCGAGCTGCCATCGTGGAAGAGTAACTTGAAACAGAAGATATCAGGCGAATGGAGTGGCCTGCCTGTTCTCCAGACCTAAATCCCATCGAGCACGTCTGGGATGCTCTCGATCGACGTATCGCTGCACGTCTTCGAACCCCTAGGACACTTCAGGAGCTCCAACAGGCACTGGTGCAAGATGGGAGGCTATACCCCAGCAGCTGCTCGACGACCTGATCCAGAGTATGCCAACCCGTTGTGTGGCCTGTGTACGTGTGCATGGTGATCATATCCCATATTGATTTGTGGGTACATGCACGGGAAACAATGGCGTTTTGTAGCACACGTATTTCGGGATGGTTTTCTTAACTTATCACCAATACCGCGGACCTACATATCTGTGTCGTGTGTGTTCCCTATGTGCCTATGCTATTAGCGCCAGTTTTGTTTAGTGCCACGTTGTGTGTCACCACATTCTGCAGTTATCCTTAATTTATGAACATGAGTGTAGAATGACAATTGGATTTAAAAATGCGCTAGCTACATTTCAGAGACTGTTGGGTGGCGTTCTTCATGTACTGAAACCTAAAAAATGTGTGTTGTACTAAGACGACATTGTGTTTTCGAGAGACATGGAAGAACACGTCATGCATTTGAAAGAAATATTTAACACACTATGGACAGCACTTCTGACACCCAGTGCAGATAAATTCCACTTTGCACAAACTAAATACTTCGTCAATGAAATTAGTAACCCTGATTAGTTTTGGCAGCCTGTAACTTCGCAACACCACGAACTAATAAACAACATCAGTCATTCTTTGGCCTATACCATTATTACAAGAAATTCATTATAGATTTCGCCAGAATTGCCGAGCTATTGAACCAGTTGTTGCAAAAAGATGTAAAATTTTTGTGGACAACAGATTGCCAAACATATCTGAGATGTTGAAAAAAAGAAAACAAATGTACTGACGTTAGATCCAGTATTAGTAATGCCATATCACGAAAAAGAATTCACCCTTTCTTGTGATAATTAGTAATTGTGTGCTACGGTGCATTCTCAGTTAGCATTTATAAGGAAAAGAATGTCCTGTGGCTCATGGTTCTACACAACTCAACCAGGTAGAATGAAATTACTACACAACAGAAAAACGGATTCCAGTAGTGATTTATGGAATTGCATGGTTTCACTGTTTGTGTATGACTAAAAGTTCAATGGAATAACAGATTACACATCACTAAAATTATTGTTAGGATTAAAGGATCCTGCTAGTTGATTAATGAGATGGGCACTCAAACTGAGTGAACTCATGGTTATTGATAATTTTTACTTATGGGCCTCTGACAGAAACTGAATAAAACACAATTTTAGTGCCATATGCGTTTCGCCTTTATTTTCTGCAAGGCATCATCAGTGGCCTGGAATATGTACATGTGTTTGCTATTTAATTTACATTTTGGTCACTGTACCTATAGGCTATAAACAGTTCTGGTGGTTGGTATTTCCTATTAAGTAGTAATCTTTTGAACTGTACTTACAAGTATTCTTGCTTTTTAACATCTATGTAATCACCCAGCAATGGACTTCCCAGATATTGAAACACCCTCCTTACTTCTTCCCAGATACCATTATTGATGTAGTAGAGAAGAATGTTACACAGCAGAAATGTATTATGGACAGACTGAGTAGTAGATGTCCCTTCACTTGCATTACCCAGAGACTTGGTTTTTGAATGTGACCTCAATCCTGACATCCCTGTGCCATGCCTCCCAAGATTATTTAGTAAGGTATGTTGATATGCCAGTCAATTTAATTCTACATTCTACGTGATGTTTGTACATAATGTAATAAAGGAGTGCCATTGATGCACGTTACGTATGTTGCATGTACTCTCATTCTAACATATGTGCTAAAACTCTATGTCATTATAGTGACAGTGTTAACATGGCACTTGGTAAAATAATCTGCCATGATTATATAGCAGCCTATGTCTCTCTGGTTTGACCCATGTTTCATGTTCCCATATTTGGGTGTCTACATGTTGCTCTTTGGGTCAACCTATTGTCTACAACGAATCATACCATTTATTCATTTATTTCCTTTCTATGGTAACTAAAGAGCCAGACGTACTATGATAGAATGAGTCCCTATATATTTATAAACTTAGCGCCCAAGAAACAGAAGATATTGATGATGAAAACCTAGTCTAAAAACAATCCAAATCACCATTTTTATCAACTGGTTTGGGCTATATAACCATCCTCTGACCAATATATCTCAAGTGTGGAATAGTGTTGACATCTTTGAGGAATTAATATGTTTTACTAGATACTAGTTAATTGTGCAGAGTAGTTCAATTTCACTAAGTCTCCATGAGATGTGTAACTTAGTTGTGACTAAAGTAGGCATCACATTTCCTTGACTGAACTGAATGTACTCAGTATTCTGAATTTCAAGGTGCACACCAGTTTTTGTGTTGTTACTTATATTTAAGCATAGAGTATGCAAATAATGTGTGCAACAATTCTACTGTAAATGATAACGTGTGAACCTCATGTAGCCTGTGGGGCAGTAAAGTGCCATTGTTTTTGTGCAGATGGCTCGTGCGATATTTTACTTAATAGCAGATCTGACCAGAGGTTGGAAACTGTCCATGATGATGATGATGATGATGATGATGATGATGATGATGATGATGATGATGATGATGAGCAATGAATGAACAGTTACAAGTACTTTATCAGATACCATCGAAGACTTGGCTCCTGGTGAAGGTTCTCCCTGTACTAAACTATGGTAGATAAAGTGTAACAATTCTCAAATATGTATTAGTTATGTATTACCACCTCCGAGCACTCATTCCAAACAAATAGAGTTCAATTTCTGACTTGGTGAAAGAGCAAGTCATTGATATTCATCCTCAAGTAGTGTTCCAAGAAATATTTTATTTGCTTCAAAGAGCAAATTTTTATGTAACGTGGTGTTTATCATGTATGTAATACTAACTCGTCTTCTGAAACTGAATTTTACTTTAGTTTGTTAACCAAACATTTATTTTTTCAGGCTCTTTGACAGACTTCAAAGGAACTAATTGTAATAATAATTGTTAGTTTCTAGAATGAATATTTCACAGTACATTGATGTGTGTGCTAATTTGAAACTTCCCGCCAGCTTAAAGCTGTGCACTTGAGTGGGACCAGAACTTTGACCCTTTTCTTTTACAGTACACAACTTGGGACACTTGATCACCCTATCAGTTCATCCATTAATCCTTCCCATACTTTACAGAATGTCTTCTGCATACCATGATGAACTATCATTCTTGGAAGAAATATTATCCCAGAGAAATGGCTTAACCAGAGTCTATGTGGATTGTTCCCAAAATAAATCTTTCATTCTTTAGTGGGGTGTGCAGTACTTTGAAACTTTTTAGCAGATTAAAAAGTTGTTTTCTGGTCCCAAATTCAAGCCCAAAACTCTGCCTTTCACAATCCATACTTACCTTACGTATAAGAATTTTATTTGAAATCATTTTGATTTAAACATCTAGCCCATGATATCTGCCCCCCCTCCCCCATACATACAGTGCTGTTTTATACCTAGTAGTAAAGTTTATGGCAATCATTCAACAACTGCAGTAATTAATTTTCATTTGTTTTACTTTAAATTACTGTGCTTTGTAGATTTTAGTTAACTGTTTACTTGATGGGTCTATTTCTTGTTTTCTAGATGCATTACTGATAAGTTAGAGACTATGATATGTTATTGTAGATGATCAGCTGTTTGTGTTTTAGGAAAAGTTTTCCACTGAGAATGTGCAATTTCTGCTATCTGTTGGAATACCTAAATGGTTTAACAATTATGCTGTTTTCTAGTTTTAGTGCAGTGGTAACCTTGTTTAAGTCATCTTTGCAGTTACCTTTGTTTAAAGATGTTCTACATAGTATATATACCATGTATAAGATAGTTGCCAGTGTCTGAGAAAATAGGTTGTATAATTTCTTTTTAATTATCGTGTATAGCCGTATATATTCAGAGGGTATTTATATCATATCTGTTGTTGGACTTTTTGATTTTCAAGTCAAAGCTGTGTATAATGTCATCATGGTTTTGAATCTATATTGAACTGTGCATGTCACCTAGCTAAGGGTCAATAGAAGGCCACATCATTTCACCTCCAAAGGAACCATTTCCAGTAAAGTAACAATATTGTTACATTCTATCCTGGATTTTTCCATTGTTTCATTTCCAGTAACGCATTGTGTCCAAACCAACTGTAGAGATTGATGAAACCTCAACATTATTATCTGTATGTGTTAACTGATTATTTGTTCTTTTCACTCATGTATGAGGCATATAGATAAAATGTGCGCCAGTTTAAGGCAGATTTCTTTTTCCTTCTAAACTGAAAATTTTTTGTAGTTTTTTAAAATACTAGCTAATATACATGAAATAAGACTTCCCATGGGGGAAGACTTTCTTCTGCTGACGCAATTGTTTAGTTGAAAATAGTTTTGTTCCATTCTGTAAAGAATTTTATCAGTTTCTCTATGGTAATGTTCAGGATTTCAGCATCCTGTCAGCACTTCTAATTTGTGTGTCATTGAGTGCAACTTAAGGGGACCACACCCTGCCTATCTAACCCATGTTAATTTAGGCAAGTATGACCCATTTCTGAAGAAGAAGAAGAAGAAGAAATTAAAAAAAACTATTTGGTGCAGGACCTTAATATTTTTACTGTATATTAAGTGATGCTAATAGAGTGAACTGTACTAAAATCTACTTTATCCATTTTATAGTTTTTAAGGAATACTTTTTTAAATTTATTAACAAAAAATATTAAGTTTTTCTGCAGAAAATATTTTTTGTGGACTTCCTATGGGGGGAATATTGATGAATGGAGTACCAGAGGTGGATTTTTATGTTATTCACAGTCTCTGAAAATTTCATTGATTTTTCTATGATAGTTTCTTATATAATGGGGCATATATACTGAAAATATTAATTTGTGGGAAACTGACTTTAAAGGAAAAAACTTTTGAAATTTGTTACGTAGCGTTAATTAAAACTGTCCTGCTGCATATGATGGCTCTTCTTTGGTCTCTAGCAGGTCTTCCAGCTTTTTTTTCCACCTTCCTGGATGTTTGTCTTGCTTTCTTCGACATATTAGATGCAGGCCTGTCTGCATCAGCTATCCTCATTTTATCGCAACGTTGCAGCCCTGTTGTCATATTTTCACCAGGATTAATTCCCAGCTTTTTTAGTACCAACACTTTCCAATATTACCACAATTGAATGTAGTAACAGCATCATGAACTCCTAGTTTCATTGTATGCATTCCTACAACTACAGTTTTAGGAAGGTGGTTCCAAATTATGCTGTTGAAACATTCATTTGGGTTGTGTGTCTGCCCATGCATACATTTCCTTAGAAAGTCAGGATGAGACAAGTCTCTGAAAATAGGTTTAATTGCTGTAATAATAGCAGCAGGAAGAGAATGCTTTTGAGAATAAGATTCTCCAGTTGCCTGAGCCCTATTGTATTTGCATCACGAATTTTCTCCTGATGAACACAATCTATGACAGGGCTTATCATCAGTAGAGGAATTACGGAAGAATATGGTCCAAACATCTCTCTTCATTGACTCCAGATTTTCTTTATTTCTCCTAATTGCCTGCCCATAGTATACCGGCAATTTTTCTAATTCAGTTTTAGTTCATCGACAGTGTCCGGTCAACAATTTTATTCCTCTCGTATCAACAGTTAGTTTTCTCAACCTTGTTCCCAAACGTTTTTGAACATGAGCTACACATTCTATTTTGCTAATAATGGCATCTCCCTATGGCTTATTAGAGTTCATCACATTGTTGTATGCCTTACTGTCACCATTGCCCAAATATTTGGTGTACCTCTTGTTTCTACGGAGCAATGAAATATATGTTGTACTCCATGAAATTCCATACCACCACTTGTTCCTCTAAAATTGGCCACACAGTTGTGTTCTTTATGTTCATTGGCTTTACAACATTTGCAATATTTAGACATTATCTCCACATCTACCACTTTACTGGTGTCTACAATCATGGCAGTCACTTCTCCATTCAGAGAAGTATGTCCTCTTTTCTGCCAACTTCCATCAAGTGCTACTGCAATATCCAAATATCCATCATTTTCTTCCACTGCTTCCCTAGCAGCCAGTTTCATGCTTTTCTCACTGACCTCACATACGGCTTTCTCTAATATTGCAGTCAGTTTTTCAAATGTATTTAGTGGTTGATGTAAGTTCATCACTGAACAAAATGTTCCCCCTGCAGCCATGCCCTTGCAAATGGGTCATAAGCCATAAACTAATGTAGTATTGATTTCATAAGGGCCACTTGCATCTGGTTTTGAAGAACTCATAAATGAAATCATAGCCGAGCATGTAGTGCAAATTAAATCCAAAGCAATTGGCAGGCCTTTTCTCCCACTGGCACACTCACAAATTTTCACACTCTGTGACTCACCACACTGTATACATTGTACAAATTTAGAAATTGCATCTAATGATATTCTGGAATTTATAATTATGTTACTGCACCCCTTACCACTTACAGTAAATTCATTGTAAATCTCTTAAAATGGTGAGAGCTTCTTTGATGATGCACTTGTTCAAAAATTACAATTAGAAACATTCTAAAGTTGTTTCCTCTAATTTGTCATTTCTTGAAAAATGCCTTTATGTTTCATCATCTTTAATAAGCACAGAAAAACACATGTAAACAAGCACTGCAAACTTAAGTATAACAACTACTTGCAACCACACTTGAACAAAGATAGCTGTGAGTTTGGAAGAGTGTTGTTTACAAACAGCAGAAACAAAAGAATACCGACCATTGCATTCCAAGGATAGCCAACACACTCTGGAGTAAAAAAAAATCCCTAATGTGCAACGTAGGGGATATAAAGATCTAAAATATATGCAGAAAAGTGGGTGACAGAAAAGTAGGCATGGCACGTAAAAACAGGTGGTAGGAAAATGCTCTTTAAATGCTCAGAAGAAGAAGAAGAAGAAGAAGAAGAAGAAGAAGAAGAAAAAAAATATTCAGCAAAATCTTTACAAAGTACTTAAATAAAATGTTAATCTATCAAAACAAGATGAAAACTGAAAATTTATTTTTTTCTACCTGAACCATGGTGTGGTCCCCTTAAGTATACATGCCCATACATCCAAAGATAACAGCTTAGCAGGTGAAGGAATGTATGATTTTTTTTTAATGCTAAAAGAGCTTTTTTATTTTGTTCAGTTTTTTGCCATAGAGAAAATTGCACACTTATGATGTAAAGTCTTTAAAAATTAAAATAAATAAAATTGTCTAGTATCACCACAAAGCCTACTTCCAAGGCATTTGTCAATGGAACAAGAGTAAACGTTCTATTCTGTTTGCAATAGACAAAAGCAAACCACTTCTACACAGCACTGTTATTTTATGACAGACACTGTGACAAATGCAAATACACAGAACTTTTGTCCTATGGGGAAGCACTGTAAGCAATGTTGACAAATTAAGAATTATAGGAAGTATGGCTTCATGGCCAGTATTTGTGTTTTATCTGATATTTGTTTTATAAGCATAAGCCATGGTCCAAGGCATGATGCTCTGCCTCCGTCTTCAGTTTCTAATGCTGGAGACAGCATCATAGGTTAAAACTCAGAAAGCACGTACAGCTTCAAGTAAACTTAGCAGTGCAAATCAATCATACATAACATTGTAACAGTTGCTTCATTACATCAGACCACAGCTCAGTATCATGGAATTGTGCTAATTAACAGGGTTATTATTAAACTTTAGTACTTAAGCCTGTGTAGATGGAAAGCTATTTACTGTTTGGGTACTTTATAGGAATTATATTCAGACTGTTTACTGTGGGATTTGTGTTGTTAATAATGTTAGTGTCATGCCAGCAGGTGCTGGTGCTGGTATGGTGCCATGGGATCAAAGTGAAACATCAAAGTGCATTACAGTTGCAGGCACTCAACCTGGGTCTGAACAATGTGAGCAAAGCTTTACTTGTGAAGATGTTTTATCAAAACAACAGCAATGATGGTGCTGCTCTTTGCGAGTATTAACGCGTTAAAAGAATGTGGTGAAGTGGTCCACCTCTTGCAGTGCGGTCAAAGAACATGTTTCAGAAATTTGGGAATTTCTTCTGACCAAGGCTGACAGCAATTGTGTCACATATTGTTTAAGTTGCTGTTGCCATGGCTGAGAATGCTGGACACTGTGTGTGATCTTCAAGCAGTGCACAAGCTGTGTCGTGAAAGGAGAACATTCCATGGTACACTATTCAAAAAGTGCTGGTGACAATTGCAAAATTGTATCTATACAAACTGTCATGGTTGCAGGTGGTCATCATACTGAGCAACATTTGAAACATGGAACATAAAAACAGATGTTACCCCTCTAATTTGGAAATTAAAATGTGTTTTTTTCAATGTTTGCTTCATTATTTCTCTTCTGCATGTCCTTAAAAATATTTGCACAATGTTTGATTGTCCTATGACATGTATTGCATGGCAGACAATACGTGGGAAATAAGATGGCCTAATCATCATTGGCCTTTTGTGACCTCACACTCTAGTGGTTTCTTGTAAGTCAAAGTTACCAACTGACCATTTAAAATTTTACAAAACAACATCCAGATAACCTGATTTACAGTCAGTCCTTTTTTTCCCCTATCCTCCTACATTATGTCCTTCAGTCATCATCCTATTATGTGAAAAATAATGTTTCTCGACAGATACAGTGAAGCCTGCATCACACAAATATGCTCGCATAAATAGTTGTATCTATTCTGATAATTAGTGATATTATTTTCTCTTGAGCTTTCCCCAGTTATTATTTAGTAACATAAGGCTATTGGAAAAATGTCTGCAGACTATTACAGAAGTGATTGTTCTGAAAGATGTATGTTGATGTAGTAACTATAAATTGATCTTATTCTGTGGATGAAATTTGTTTGGTGTAATTCTTTGCACAATGATGCCAAATACAGAAAAATTTCCTAAAACCAATGTAAAAATCATAGTCTTGAAATTAAATCCTGTAAAACATTTAAATATTTAAAACTGTTCCAACTAAATTGTGATTTCATTTGCTGTATTTTGTCTTGGTGAAGTGAGAACTTCTATTCAGAGATTTGGATATTCAAACAAGAATCATTTATTTATTTCATCATCACATTAAAATTTTATTAACACTGAATGTCATGGTTAATTAAATTACATAATTTATCTTTCACAGCAGTTTGGATTAAATAGTACATATATTAATGTGACACTTTGGTAGTAAATAATCTGTCACACCTTAGGAGAAAATTATACTCCAAGTGGTGTTGGACAGTGGCATGCAGATGGCAATTGTTGTCAAGAAAAGTTGTAAACAAGACTCATTTTCTATCTCCAAATACTGTTGGCAGTCACTTCCATAAACTGCTATCACTAAAATTGTGAGAAAGTGGAGATGATAACCTATGTTCAGTAGTATTTGTGCTCAATAGTCATATTTCTTCATTTGAACACAAGTGTTGTTAATTTTATACTACTGGTCATTTTTATTTTAAGTTTTATTGAATCACCAATGAAGAATGGAAATAATGTTTGCTACATAGGGAATAAGGAGTGTTTTGAACCTTAATGACAATCCTGAAAAGTGATTAAAATTCTGTGGCAATATAATGCTCAAAATAGACATTTGCTGTAAACCAATGTCACAGTTGTCCACATGCATCCACAATTCTGCCCTAAAGCTTGTATTACAATGGTGAAATTATGATAGTCACATCTCGTAATTGCAAAACTAAAATTTCACCAGGAACATGTCATATGAAAATATTCATTCCACTCACCCATTCATGAATGAAATTAATAAATAAGAGTAGTATATTTAGGTACAGTCTTCATGTGAAAACATTATAATAACTGTTTGTCACATTGTTATAGCATCACAAGTAACTAGTTTTATGTCTGCAGCTGTTGGTTAATTGGCACAGACTAACATTCTGTTGCAATGAACAGACTTAAGCTATAATATAAGCAGCAGCTATGATAAACAGCTAGAATTACTACTACATTCACTTGCATGAAGTAGAGGCATGTTCAGTTGGTCCTGTCATCACACACTTTAATTACTTATGAGTTACACTTTGGAATATATACACGTCCATCTCACGTCAGGAAGACACTTCTCAGTTTACAGTACATTAAAACTGCAGAATTACAGTCCTGTTATAAATACTTAACTATCTAACACAATATTTAAACTGAAGATGCATTTCATACACTTACTTCAAAATCTGGCATAACATAACTAGTAATAAAATTTGTGTTTTTCTAGGTGTTATTTTCTACAGAAATATACTGAAAGGGATATTCAAAATGTGTAAGCTCTTCATGGAAGAAAGCTATGTAGGTTGATGAATTGAGTCTTTAGGACCAGCATCAGTTCCCACAAGAGAGCACCTCAACTACACAGGCACTAGCCTGCAGTTTTCATCACCTGCAAACTCAAAGCTCAATAGTATGGCCCATCTCGATGGCTGGTAGCTTCTTGGGAGCAGCTGCTGTTTTCGAATCCAGTTCCAGCTCTAACGTAAGACTCTCAACTTCTGCCTCGAGTGACTTCGTGCGACGGAACATCTGCACGTAGTTGAGCTGGAGTTGGCGCTGGTAACGCAGTACTTTCTCCTTTTCCTGGAAAAAGACAGTTAAAGCTAGAGAGAGAGAGAGAGAGAGAGAGAGAGAGAGAGAGAGAGAGAGAGAGAGAGAGAGAGAGAGAGCTCTTTCTGATGTCATTTTCAGCATAATGTCTCTATGACCGATCTATTGGTATTCATTAAGTTGTGCCTGAGATGATATTAGATGTGATTTCTGCCTGGACTTTTGTATCTGCAGCTGCATATTAGAATTAGTTTTTCACAATGTGTCCAGAGTCAAGATCATGATCATGCACAACACCACCACCACATGTACTACTTCGATGGAAGTGTACCACATCAGCCATTGAGATATTCTCCAGAAGAATAGATTCTTAGATAAAAGTTGCTTTGTGGTATACCCTCTTGAAAGGATGAACGATGTAGTTATCCGAATGGGTCAGAAATCAGAAGTTTTGATTTGCATGTACAGACAGACAAATGATTTCATAAAAATTGGATGGTTCATTAAAGACAAAGTGCTTAACAAACCAAACAAGTCAATAATGTGTTTGTCCATCTCTGGTCCTTCTGAGAGCAGTTATTTGGCTGGACACTGATGCAGTTGTTGGATGTCCTCCTGAGGGATATCATGGAGAGCCCTGCCCATAACACTCCAGATCTTTTCAATTGTGGAGAGACCTGGCACACCATAAAGGGCAATGAAAAGGGGCATAGAATGTTATCGATGTACCACAGTGTTGTGAAGATGACAGCCAAAGAGACCCTGCTATGAAGTGAAATGACACCCCAGTCTGCAACTTCCAATTGTTGTGTCGTACAACGAGTGACGGTCCAGCTGATAACATGCCACTTTCCTGGGTGTCTCAAGACACATCTTTGCTGGTCCCTGTGGCTCATCACTGAAGACAATTCTACACCAATCAATGAGATTCCTGGCTGAAGATGGGTCTGCAGATGCCCTGGACAGCGGTAGGCTACCAACCTGATTGTAGCCCACCCTACAACCCAACAACCAGGAGTGAGTGACTGGGGTGCCATTACCATTTCATTTCATTTCAAAGCAGAACCCCTTTGGTCATCATCTGTGGCACCCTTACATCACAGCAATACTTCAACAGTATTTTATGTCCTGTTTTGTTGCCCTTCATTGCAAGCCATGCTGGTCTTCAATTTCAGCAAGGTAATGTGTGCCCACATACAGTGAGGGTTCCTACTGCTTGTCTTTGTATTTGGCAAATGCTGTCTTGGCCAGCAAGGTCACCAGGTCTCTCTCTAATTGAGATTGTTTGGAGTATTATGGGCAGAGCCCTCCAACCAGCTCAGGATGTAAATGATCCAACATGCCAATTGGGCAGAATGTGGTGTAATATCCCACAGGAGGATATCCACCAGCTCTGTCAATCAAGCTGAATAGGTGCTTGCATAAGGGCCAAAGGTAGACCAGCATATTGTTGGCTTGCTTAATTTGTAAAGTTATTTCTCTTGGCTAAATCATTTTATCTGAAACTATAATCATTTGTTTGTGTGTACATGTACACCATGTCTACCAATTTTTACCCTATTTGATAATTCCACCATTGTGCATCTTTTCTTAGAGATATATGTATTCTGTGAATTGCACTTGCATCCCGTAGGCTCTTTCAAATACATTTGCCACATTGATGGGACACTTGTCTGATTTTCCATGTACAAAATAGCATTGAAAAATAGTTACAATTTGATAATTAAACTTTTTTTACTTCTACATCATGGATTTACAAATCATGTCTCAGAGTACAATTTTGTAAAGTAGTAATTCTCATAGCAGTAATGAATAGGTCAAAATAGAAGCTTTGAATCAAGTGGTATTAATATGGCTGAATAAAATTAATACAGCAGCCACAAACTGACTGACACAGCAAACTATAAATAAAATTAATAGTTAATGTTTTACAGTTATAAGGTGCACTATTTACTTTCCTTTCCAAAGCAGGTATAAATAATGCATTCTATTTAAGCTTACAGTGAACCAAATCATGGCTGTTTCAAAAAATTAAGAATATTGCACTAATAGAATCTCAAACCTTCTGGACAGTGAACTAAATGCTAGATATTTTGAACTCGTATCTGTGATTATCAATGACTTACACTTGGTGTTAACCAGTATTTATTTGTAACAGTGAGCACCTGTTTTTAGTTCAATTCTTCTTTTCATTTTGTCTTCTAGGTCTCTGCTTCTTCCAATAGCAAGCCACCATCTTCAAAATGATTATTGCATAGACTGTTGTTATTGCACCTTCTGTTTAAATTCCATCAGTTTGCTGTCATCTATATATCTGTCTCAACGTCCTTTCACTACAATATTTTGTCTAGTACTTTCTCATGACATATGTATGTTATACATACTATGTAGACCTGTTCTTTGAACACGCAGGTTCAGGAACTTTTTTGTTGTTCTTGGATGATTGTTACATCAAAACATTCACCTAGTGTTGCCTTCTCTACTATTGGAAATAATTTTATAGCTGTCATGTGTGAATTTGTCCCTTAAATAGTACAATTATTCACTTCTTTTGCAGTTTGCTATGAGGGCACAGGACAGAGATAACAATCAATATTGCCTAGAGACCAGCAGCCGCATCTGACAAAGCAACAATACTGGTGAACAGCAGCTTCCACTGTCAAGTGCTACAATTCACATGACTTCAGTAAGACAGTTTTGAGTCTATGCGAGTTGACAACAATCACATCTATTCATTTTGCAAATAAACACATTTTTTGAAACAGGGTTCTCATTTGATTTCTAAATGTAAGCCTGCACAAGGATCTAAATCTCTTTTGATCTGATTTTCAACAGTTGTCAGATTTGTTCACGACACCTTCAAAAGACTTCTGTTTTTCAATTTGCTTATTCTTAGCAAGAATCTTTTGAATATGAGCTTATCAATTGCTCTTCATGTTCAACTAGATCTTTTAGTCTATAAAGAACAACAATATAATCATAGATCATCCCTTGATTCTTACTATTCCTCATAAATCGAAAGTGACACACACTACTTAATCCACACGAAAGGTTTTTCTGTTTTATTTGTGTTTCATTTATTAAAATAATATAATCACTTACTTGTGAATTATGCCCAAGTATTGAGGTCAAGACTGAAATCTAACACATAACAGTAGTTTGGCAAAAGTTTTCTCACACTGTCAACCAGGACTGTAATTACCTGCTTAAAAATTGGACCAAAATACAGATTTTGTCACCTAAAGTGATGTTAGGATTCCTTTATCTTTTGACAGGCATAGCAGTTCTGCAACTGCTTATTACTTTATTTCCTAATGTTAGTTCCTCTGATATTTTTCCATGAATGTGCATTTACTGCTCCTCTCTATCTTTACATGTAGTTTGTGAGTAGCTGAGTATTCCTAGATTTGTTAATAAAATATCAAACAGCTGCATACTACATATGAAAAATGAAACATTTCACTGATACACAGTTCCAGGAGGCACCATTCTTCCACTTATTTGCCTTCAGTAGTTTTGCTTAACTCAATGGTTGAAGCATTAGCTACCTGAAGCATTGGTAGTTTTCCCATTTTCCTGCTAAGAGTAATATTTTACAAGGCAATTCTGACTCAGTAAATGAGACGCATTTGCTAATAATTTGAAATATATTAGCTGTAGCCAGTTGTCATGAGAGTCATTCTGGGATGGATCCCAATTATCTGGTAGGTGATTTCATTGTATGTGTGGAGCATAGCTGACAGATGTGTTGTGCGCTCTTTATCAGTGAAGTTATACAGCACTTTGAGCATCCCAGCCTCCACTCACTCTATTCTGTATATCATCAAACGTGTCCATTCACATATTTGTCTTGTCACTCTACAGCAAATGAAGCCTATTTTTGTAACTACAGTGCTATAAATATCTTAGAACTGCATTATGATACCAATAAACAAGAAAGTAACCAAGCATGTGCTTCATGACAAACTTAGCACATTGTTGAACACTGGTCTACCTTGTCAAATGTAGCAGATAGCAGGACTTTTAGTAAGTACTACGCAACACACCTGCGCCCAGGTGAGCCTCTCACTCTGAAATTGTGCGGCCAGGTCAGCCTCACGTGCTCGCAGCCGGGCCAGCTCCTGGGCTTGTGCATCCAACTGTGCACGTAGTGGCGCCACCTCTTCACGCTGCTGCCTCAGCTGGTCACTACGGCGCTCCAGCTCTGCACGCAGCTCACGCACCTCTGTTCGCAGCTGCACCACTTCTTGCCCTTTCGATGCCTGCTCACCCTGCCAAATCGACATGACTGGCTTAGAAACTTACCCACTTCTGAATGTGGTTTTATATGAATTAAAAATAAAATGAAGAGTTCAGGATGAGAGAAAGAATGGACAGAGAAATCACATGAGAAGGGCTAAGGAGTAAGGTAAGGTGGGCAGTGAAGAAATGAAATGGGTGAGAATCACATAGTAGTTGGAGGGTGATGGGTAAGGAGGACAGGTTGAAGGAGAAAAGTGATTAAGGGTAAAACTTGATTCTATTATGAAGTGGAAAACAAGTATCATTAGAGTTAAAACTTTAATCAATTATGGATTTGACAAGCCTAAAGGGACAGGAAAAGAAGGGCAGGAGGAAGAAGAATAAAAAGGAGGAGGAGGAGGAGGAGAGGAGGAGGGGGAGGAGGAAGAGGAGGAATAGGGTGAAACAAGAGGAGTGGGACACAGGGCGAGTACTGGGAAGCCACAGGAGATGAAAGGGAAAGAAAGAGGTAAGAAGGGGAGGGTGAATGGGATAGGGACAGTAAGGGAATGGCTGGGGAGAAAGAATGGAGTGGTGAGATAGGATGTGGTGCCATGGGGGAATGGAGGCAAACAGAAGAGGGGGGGCAGGCAAAGGAGAGGATGGCGATGTTTGACGATAAGGTAAGAGAAATTTGTTGAGGAAATTTGAGGGGAGAGAGAAATGAGAAAAAGGGGGGGGGGTTACGTTGTGTGCAAAGCAAGTAGATGCACAAAGATGTGTGTGAATGGTGTGGAGAGAATATGGGTTTGAGGTGTTGAAAGACTATTGCTATAGGAAAATAGCTGTGGCATAGATTATCTGATACATATTCAAAAAATCTGGGATCATTTTACTTTTTAATGTAACTGAGAATTGCTGCAAGAAGGAGCCACATGATAAGCATCATAAACAGTAATTCTAATTCCAATACAAGAACTTTAAATGATAAAGTTGTTACAGCAATATCAAAATTCATGTATCTGTCGGTTCTGAACTGCAAATTTTCTTGGGAATTTCTCTGTATGAAACATTCTGAAGTAATCAATTTAGCCTGTTTGTTTACTTGAGATATAGTTGTGTTGAATTACTTTACTAACATATATAAGGGGACCTTTAAAAATAAGTTACACATATCATCTTGCACTAAAACAATAACACAATGAGAGTGGCATATATTCAGAAGAAAGTGCATGTTCCGTGTTTCCTGCAGACACTGTTCTACTGTGATATGGGGGGAGTGAAATGCCACAGCCACTGGAAATGGTCTCTAGAGTTGAATTTTGTGTGACAGTACAACTCTTGTGTGCAAAATATCTAAATTACACATATATTCACAGTGAAATTCTGGTGATATATGGATGAAAATCTGTGTCATATCCAGTAGCAGTGAAATGTCAGCAATAATTCTACCAAACTACAGAGACAAGTGATGCTGATTGGAAAGGAAGGCATTCAACATAAACTGCAGATGACAATGGCAAGGCAATCAAGAAACTTATTCCCACCAATCACAGATTTACTGATGAAAAAGAAGTTCACTCACTGGTTCTTTAGTAGTGCAGTTATCAAGGAGCAGATTTCTGTCATCAAGAAACTGAACAATTGGTATAATATTGTAACTGTAGTATACAGAGTGTTGGAACCTACATTAAAAAATAGTATCATGTACAGTAGTCATTTTGTAGTGCAGCATTCATTGAAAGTTACTTGGTCTGCCAAAATAATGTGCAACTTATTTTATGAAGTCCCCTAGTAGCTTTTACATTCCCAAACCCTCTCCACAAGTGCGAGACAGGTTGGCAGAGGCACTGTTGCTGCCACTTTTCTGCCCTTCAATATAATAATCAAAAATATGTTGGCAGGAATGAAAATAATCATTTTAAATAGTTTAAGATGGGCTACATGTGGTCTTCACACTAAGGATTCTATTGCTGAGGCTCTTCGGAATGTAGAAGAACTGGTGTTAGAAAGGTTGTTTGAAAGTATTGAGGGTGGTCCAAAGTTTAATTGTGCATGGAAAAAGGTGGGAGCAATTGCAATGATGAAGATGAAAAGTGGGATGGAGCTTTCATTCCAAATGTGAGATGTCAAGACCATTATATTTGATAGGATGGGTAGACAACTCCAAAGGAAATAAAGTTCCTGAAATAGGCATTGGAACAATACAAGATTTAGATGTAGTATTAAGATCAGTAAAAAATAGGAAGGCACTTGGATTAGACGGAGTGCATATGAATTTTATAAATGTAGTAGTATAATATGCATATCAAGAATTTTACACCTACTTAATAAATTCTGAAACAAATAGCTAGTTACCTCTCTCTTGGTCAATAGCTCTAATTAAAAATTGTTGTAAAGAGAAGAATGCAAAAATTACAAAGGCAACAGAGAAATTAGTCTGATGAACGTAGGATATAAAATCTATAGTACAATAATAAATAAAGAATTATAAACTATTACAGACTGTCAGCTAGGAGAAGAGGAAGGTGGATTTAGGAAAGAAAGATGGTGTGTAGATAATGTCTTGACCATCAGACAAACAATAAAACAAAAAAGAGAGAACTTTGAAACATATTCCACTTTTATAGGGTTTGATAATGTGTTCAACAGGGAAAACTGAATAAAATTGAGGAAAATACTAGAAAATGAGAGCTACCCACCACACACAATTTTGGTAACAAGCAGTCTGTACAGAAATACTAATTTTAACATAGGCGTAGGATTAAAAGAAGTGAAAGATGTCTATAAAATGTAGAACTTGGACAAGGGTTAGCTTATCTTGCACATTTTAGTAGTTACATATACTGACAACATTTTAAAGAAACAGAGACTGATGATAAACCTAGGATATAAAACATTTCTGTTTGCAGAAGATAAAATGATTCAAAAAATGAGACATTTACAGAAACATTATAATTTTAAAAGTTCCGTTAGTAAAATTAAAATTATGGCTTTTAGAAGAAAGGGTCTTCTCACATTGAAGATACTACTACAAAACATTTTGGAACAACTGTGGAATTTTAAGTGCCTTGGCTGTGACTTAAGCTTTTATAATGAGGAGGACATTGATCAAAAAGTCAGGAAGCTTCAATCTGCATGGGGATCATTCAAAGAACTTTTAAAAATAAAGGTAGAAGAGAAAGTAAAATGACATTTTATGTAGCTGTGTCTGTACCTAACTGCTTTATGGCAGCGAAAACTGGTGCTGACTCAAAAGCAAGTGAGTAAAATACAGTCGGCAGAAATGAGACTTTTAACGGGTGTTAAAGGATATACAAAATGGACAGGATACGAAATGAAGATATTAGGAAAGAACGAGCAAACCACTGGTTCCTAAAAGTATTGGTCTCTGCTATGTAAGCCAAGTTAAAGCTTGTATTTACGTTACAAACGAGTTACTGCGTTAAACATTTGACGCTATGTATGTAAGCGAGAAGTAATTTAGACCAAGTTTAAAATTAAAGTTCGTTGAAAGTCGCTAAGTGCTATCCTCATCAGACACTGGATGAGTTTAGCCTGGGTAATTTGCACTCCGTTTTAAATATTAGTTTTTCAATCCTCTCAATGTTTAAGACGTCATACGTCCAGCACTATCGTACAATTACACAATTTTCTACGTGTATTTAGTGATATATGTGTATACTGCCCCCAAAAAGTGTTCCGAATAGCGTTAAAACGCCATGCAGAAGTTTAACTGCATGAGAATCGAAAAGATAGTAAGGAACAAACCTTTTCTTTCATCATTTCGTGGGGAATGTCAGCGAGAAAATGCTTTAGTTGAGGATAATGTTTGTTGTAAGTCGCTAAGTGTCGTCATTCTCAAATATCAGGTCAATATAGTCTGGATAATTTGAGCGCTGTCTGAAGGGGTATACACATTTCTAACTGTAATACTTTTATTGTGTTAGAGGTTTAACATAAGATTGTAACTGCTAAATGAGCAGATTACGACAGAGTTAAAACTTTTTAAATTCGGTGAATAATCGTACGAAACACTGGATATCAAATTTTTGCTGCCACTGGAAGGTTTTACACAAACAACTTGCAACTAGGATTGTGCTCTATTAAGCATGAACCGAGTTACCTTTTTAGTAACACAGTGTGTTAGGAAATTTCCCTCACAAACTTCTAGGACTTGTAGAGGGGCGTGAATACATAATATTTTGAATAGGAACCCATGTTCGGAAATGTGCCGTTTCCATTCAGATGATTCACTCATCCACTTCTGCTGAGGAAATGAATTAGGTAACAATTTGAAAGGAAGCTAAACGCTACATCCTTTTATCATTTAAGCACATTTGTTTGTATGAACACTGTAACATTACCTGTTTACAGTATTGCACCTAAAAACCCTCATCGTACTGCACGTACTGAGCAGTACTGATGTATTACAGCTGCGGCTCGATGTTACCCGACATTGTCCCTACGAATGATATCCTGGTACAAGTGTGTACTTGGCGTCTCTTCAGCTTCTAGTGCAGTAGCAAAACCTCGTCCCAGCAGATATTTGTCTCCACAGGAGCCTCCGAAATTAAACGTACGATAAGACCTCACATCCGCTGTACGTCTAACGTAGTAAACGTCGTCCTGTCTAATCTGTGGCCTACCAGGAAAAGCAACTCAGACTTTTTCCCTCAGAAGACGAGAACGCATTACTCATCTGAACTGAAACCGACGTAGAACAGAAACAATGTTTCCAGACATTGGTTCCTATTCAAAATTTACTCTCTCCTCTACTAGTCCTAGAAGTGTGTAATGGGAATTTTCGAACACCATGTGCATATTAAACAATCAGTAAACAGTAAAATATTAAATAACAGAATTTGACGAATCATTTGGAAAGAATGGGAAATACCAGTATACGCCAAAGGGAAGAAAAGCTGGAAGACGAACCAGGACATGCTATAGACAACTACGCTACTGGCCACTGAAATTTATACACCACGAAGATGACGTGCTACAGACGCGAAATTTAACCAACAGGAAGAAGATGCTGTGATATGCAAATGATTAGCTTTTCAGAGCATTCACACAAGGTTTGTTCCGGTGGCGACACCTACAACGTGCTGACCTGAAGAAAGTTTCCAACCGATTTCGCATACACAAACAGCAGACCGGCGTTGCCTGGTGTAACGTTGTTGTGATGCCTCGTGTAAGGAGGAGAAATGCGTACCATCACGTTTCAGACTTCGATAAAGGCCGGATTGTAGCCTATCGCGATTGAGGTTTATCGTATAGCGACACTGCTGCTCGCATTGATCGAGATCCAATGACTGTTAGTAGAATATGGAATTGGTGGCTTCAGCAAGGTAATACGGAACGCCGTGCTGGATTCCAACGGCCTCGTGTCACTAGCAGTCGAGATGACAGGCATCTTATTCGCATGGCTGTAACGGATCGTGCAGCTACGTCTCGATCCCTGCGTCAACAGATGGGGACGTTTGCAAGACAACCATCTGCATGAACACTTAGACGACGTTTGCAGCAGCATGGACTATCAACTCTGAGACCATGGCTGCGGTTACCCTTGACGCTGCATCACAGACAGAAGCGACAGCGATTGTGTACTCAACGACGAACTTGAGTGCACGAATGGCAAAACGTCATTTTTTTCGGATGAATCCAGGTTCCGTTTACAGCATCATGATGGTCGCATCCGTGTTTGGCGACATCGCGGTGAACGCACATTGAAAGCGTGTATTCGTCATCGCCATACTGGCGTATCACCCGGTGTCATGGTATGGGGTGCCATTGGTTACACGTCTGTCACCTGTTGTTCACATTGACAGCACTTTGAACAGTGGACGTTACATTTCAGATGTGTTACGACCCGTGGCTCTATCCTTCATTCGATCCCTGCGAAACCCCACATTTCAGTATGATAATGCACGACCGCGTGTTGCAGGTCCTGTACGGGCCTTTCTGGATACAGAAAATGTTCGACTGCTGCCCTGGCCAGCACATTCTCCAGATCTCTCGCCAATTGAAAACGTCTGGTCAACAGTGGCCGAGCAACTGGCTCGTTACAATACGCGTCACCACTCTTGATGAACTGTGGTATCGTGTTGAAGCTGCATCGGCAGCTGTACCTGTAGACGTGATCCAAGCTCTGGATTCAATGCCCAGGCGTATCAAGGCCGCTATTACGGCCAGAGGTGGTGGTTCTGGGTACTGATTTCTCAGGATCTATCCACCCAAATTGCTATGAAAATGTAATGACATGTCAGTTCTAGTATAATATATTTGTCCAATGAATATCCGTTTATCATCTGCATAATTCTTGGTTTAGCAATTTTAATGGCCAGTAGCGTATTAAGCCGTAATTGGCAAGCTAAGCGTTGCAGATCAAGAAAGAGGAGGAGAGGGATGGGTAGATATCAAGAACGATTTCACAGTCTGCAAAGGGAAAGCAGTTGAAGTTAGTGTGGCGATGTAAGAAAGATGAGGCGTCACGACAGGTATGTGATTCTCAATTATGTGAATGTGTCGTAATGGACGTCGATTTTGCAGGAAACAGGAGTGGCTTGTCAAGGCGTGGAAAATCTACGAGTTGGTAGTGGACACAGAGGTGTGAGGATGCGCAGATGAGGAAGCAGGGCGGAGTGCGTGCAGGGGCAGCGGAGTGCGGACCTGCGCGTCCTTGAGCTGCGCCTTGAGCAGCGCCAGCTCGCCCGTCTTGTGGCAGAGCCCCCACTCGGTCTCCTCGAGGCGGGCTCGCAGCAGCGACACCTCCTGGCGCAGCTCGGCCGCCTCGCGCGCCGACCCGTCCGCCTCCTCCACCAGCCGCTGCTTCTCCTGCTGCAGCTGCAGAGACAGGCGCGCCGTTGTCACCTCCGTACCACTCTCATCAAGAAAATGCTAGCTGATTGCATCGGGAACATAGAATGCACAGATTGTGTGGAGTACCAATCTTCGTAACAGAGTGGCGTCTCATAATTACCCTGACACAGCCAGAAAAAAAAAGTAGTACACCCTTTTAGATGTTTCCAATAACTGACCGTTTCTTGTTGCAACATTGTATGTGGAGTACATGCCATCTGCGCCCCACTATCCCATGACATTTGCCAACTCAGTCTACTACAGGGTGCACTGTCATGAACTACCAGTGGATGCTAGCGATCCGTTTAAAAATGGCTACAGAGCCGAAATTTCATTAGGGGATATACCAGGTGGCGTAGATAAAAGTAGCCCGTGTAACTATAAAGGAAATTCAGTGAAATTACAAAAACGAAGAGCTGAAATGCACTTGGCATTTATTTACAATGTAACTACAGTGAAAAATACATTTGCAACATCAATAAACAGCTGTGCACTTCTAAGCATATTTATGTAGTCCTACAAATGGTTCAAATGGCTCTGAGCACTATGGGACTTAACATCTGAGGTCATCAGTCCCCTAGAACTTAGAACTACTTAAACCTAACTAACCCAAGGACATCATACACATCCATCCCCGAGGCAGGATTCGAACCTGCGGCCGTAGCGGTCACGCGGTTCCAGACTGAAGCGTCTAGAACCGCTCGGCCACACCGGCCGACTTTGTAGTCCTACACCCAGCATAAACTTCGGATAGTTTAAGTGCCCCACCGGAAAGAAAGTTACATGATGCTATATGCGGCGAACGTGGTGGCCGTAAATGTTTGCAAACAGTTTGCTCGGCAGTGAAGACATCATGGACTCGTTGTTGGGGTACCTTAGACCTGTGCCATGTTGGCCCATCTTACAGTAAAAAGCAGTATTGTCTTCCACATTCGGTGAGTTGAGCACAAAATATATCAAAAATTTTGATATATGGAACCGTGTTGAGGGTAGTGTCAAAAAATATCGGCCCAATGATGCGCGTTCCTATTGCACCGCACCAAACGCCCATTTCTCATCACGGATTGGCTGCTGACTCAAAAGTATTAGAGACGGGTCTCCGTTGCCGAGTGCTTCGTTTTCTTTGAATTCCAATGACTGGAAAGAGAGACCATCGATCACTCACGATGTAGTGGAAAGGGTCTAACAAACCACTGTTGATGTTATTCAAACGGCACATGAAATAATCTAAATGTTTCTGATCGTTGTTGGCCCGCAATTACTGCACAGCCGTCATACTATGTGTCTCGAAAGTAAGACTTTCAGCTGCCCCCCCCCCCCCCCCCCCCCCCACATTTACATGCGCCCGTTGGGCCAATTTAGCGTAGCGTTCAAATGGCTCTGAGCACAAAGGGACTGAGGTCATCAGTCCCCTAGAACTTAGAACTGCTTAAACCTAACTAACCTAAGGACATCACACACATCCATGCCCGAGGCAGGATTCGGACCTGCGACCGTAGCGGTCGCGCGGTTCCGGTCTGAAGCGCCTAGAACCGCTCGGTCACTCCGGCCGGCAGTGTAGGGTTCTTTGGGCTCTCCAACAACGTCTGGTATGCGAACTGAAAGAATTCTTGTCGTTTTACATTTTGCGCAGTTCGGTAAGTGTACCAATTTTTATACAGACACATACAGTGCTCTCTTTGCTGGTAGTCCTGCATATGGCACCCGACCCCGAAAATTTCGCAAGTTTGCTTAATCAAACCTGTTTTTACATATGATTCCAGAATTTCAATTCTTCCTTCTATCGAGAAAGTAATTTTGCAGACCGCAGAGAGAAATGTAACTTCAAGAATGAAATGAACCGAAATGCTGACAGAAGAAGGCTAACAATCGATTATTGCATAAAAGTGTCCATTGTTGTTAGCTGTTTATGCCAGAAGTCGAAATACTGCACACGCATTTAAAGGGGAGGTGGACTACCTTAACCTACGCCACGCTGTACAGTGCCACACGTCGGACCCCCAAAAAGGGGACAATCTCGGGCTGTGTGGGTACGCGCCACAGTGGAGGCAGTGAGAGAGAGGGGAGGGTACCTGGTAGGTCTGCGTCATGAGCGTCTGCTCGAGCTTGTGGGCGCGCTGTGCGCCGGCGCGCAGGCGGTTCTCGTGGGCGCTCTTGAGCCTGCGCAGCTCGCGCTCCCAGACGCGCTCCTTCTCCTGGTAGACGCGGAAGATGACCTGCTCGTTGTGCTCCATGGCGTGCCGCAGGTGCGCCAGCTCGGAGTCGCGGTCGCGCAGCGCCGCCTCCAGCTCGGCGACGCCCGAGTCGGAGGGCGAGGGCGCCAGGTCGAGCAGCGAGCCGCAGCCGCAGCCGCCGCCGACGCTGCCCGCGCCGCCGCCCGCCAGCGACGACGCCTTGCTGCCCGCGCTCGCGCTGCTGTGGCTGCTGCTGCTGCTCAGGCTGCTGCCGCCGCTGCTGCAACGCGCACACAGACACACCGCTGAGACAACTCCGTCTCGACACTTTATCACCGAACGCGCAGTGCAGCTTGAAGAGGACCTCTTGTTGCCCGGCTGCTGATCGACGTGGCATCGACTCGACCACTTATTGATGTCCCCTGCAGAAATAATGATCCATGCTGCCTCTATACACGTCCATAACTGCCAAAATGTTGACGGTGCAGAATTCTGAGCATGGACCTCTCGATTATGTGTTATAAATTTTCGATAGTATTCGTGTCAGGCGATCGGTATGGCCATATCAATCGCTCGAACTGTCCAGAATATTTTTCTAACACATAGCGAACAATTGTGAGCCGGTGACATGACGGACTGTCATCCGTAAAAATTCCACTGTTATTTGGGTACATGAAGTACGAGGCGTGTTTTTTAAGTAATTACGGTTTTTAAATTAAAAAAAGACGCGCTAAGATATCTCAATAATTTTATTTTTACAAAAAAGCCTGTACCTTAAACTACGCACTGACGCCATTATAGTCTGATTCTTCCTTGTTTACGTTGTGTACTAAGTGTTTAAGATGCCTCCGATAATCGCGAGTCCCGCCGACTATGAAGTACGGGCTGTTATAAGATTTCTTAGTGCTAAAGGCCTACAACAGATCGCTATTCATCGTGATATCTGCGCAGTTTACGGTGAAAACATTATGAGTGATGGAATGGTAAGAAAGTGGGTGAGAGCATTTAAAGATGGCCGCACAAATGTGCATGATGAACAACGGAGTGGCCGTCCTTCGGTCGTTAATGAAAGTTTGGTGCAGGAAGTGGACAATAAGGTAAAAGAAAACAGACGCTTTACGATTTCCTCCTCTCGGGATGACTTTCCTAATGTTTCTCGTTGTGTTTTGTATGGCAATGTGACCGAGCACTTTAATTACCGAAACTTGTGCGCACGTTGGGTACCGAAAATGTTGACGGATGTACACAAAACCAAACGTTTAGACAGTGCGTTGACTTTCCTTGAGCGATACAACGACGGTGACGATTTCTTAAGCCAAATTGTTACGGGCGATGAAACATGGGTGGCCTACGCCACACCAGAATCAAAGCAACAGTCCATGGAAGTTGAGCAAGAGCATCGTTTTGCTGCAAGACAATGCCCGTCCGCATGTGGCAAGTTGTAAAACAATAAACTGGTAGCCAAGATCGCAGGAATTCTTTTTATTCCATGATTACCGGTTTCGGCGAAACTGAAGCCGCCATCATCGGATCTTAGGACACATACACGTTGTATTTTTGCTGGAGCCCTGAAGACAGAACAGATTTTATGCCTCTTTAGAGGCCAATACATCTTTCCTCTACTGATCCACAGAATGATAAAAAACGCAAGCTTATTCGTGTCCTTCTCAAGGGCCTTCTGCTATCGTGTCTTCGAAAAGATGGCTTGAGAAATCTGACTGTTGCTGTAGTCGCTTTTCTTTAATACTTAGCGTAAGCAACTCAGTTTTTCTGCGCGTTTTTGTCGTTTAAGATGGCTTCCACTAGATGCTCCAAGATCTTCAGAACAGAACTTTTCTGCGAGGTGTGGTGGCAGCTGATAACATGCAGGTATCTGTCCGTGTGCGCAGGTTTCAAATAAACATCGTGGCTGAGACACGCGCTTGTCTCTCTTCTCAGTATTGAACTTTATGCTGTCATTGTTGATGTGGTCCAAGGAATCTCCCAGCATTTCATGTGCATGAGACGAGACAACGAACGTGTCGTTGACGAAACGATGAAAGCAACTAGGCTTTGCAGGAGACGTGTCCAGGGCGATGTCCTCAGAGTTCTCCATAACAGGTTGCCAATAATAGGAGCTAATGGGCTTCTCATCGCGATGGCGTCCGTCTGGTTAAAATATTCGTCATACAAAAAACACGACGTCAGATCGCTCCTCCGGCATCAACCGAACCTCCGCGGCACAGTCGGCTACTTCCACAATGGCGGCTGCATTGCCCTTGTCAGCTGGTAGGACTACGACGAGAGGATCGTCTCGGGATTCGCTAAGATCATTACGCTCAGCTCTTGTGCTCGAGGTCGGTGGCTTATTTTTAAAGAATTCGTCTCGTCTTTCGCAAATTTCTTCTGCAGTTTCACTGAGCGTCTTGTGAACTGCTTGTTCTACACCACTTACTATGTCAGCCAAAGGCAAACTCTGCGGCGTTGGTGCAAAATTAAGTCCCTTAATAAGAGCCGACATGGCACCTGCGTCGATGTTTCTCGTCGTCGTGTTGATAAAGGTGCGGTCTGTTGTCTTACATTCTGTCCAATGCTGTTGCTGGGGAAGCCGGTTGAATTTCCCTTTCGGCGTTTTCACGTTTTCCCTGTGATTACGTTTGTTGTGTTACTGTGGCTGCATCAATCCCTTCCCAATACAAAGCTAAGACTGACTGTCAGCTTCAGGTGGGCGACCATTAGCTCGCGGCCGTTTGTATCCAACTGCTTCCAGATTTGATGTATTCTCTCTCCCAGTAGGGCGAATGTGGCACGACGAAATATTGTCCTGGCCGCAGCTGTGTTGATATGGTGGCTCACGACGGCAAAACGTAGAATCGTTTTTTCACGGTAGCATAGTAGAACGGCTAGAGAACTTAATAAATTAGCCATCTTAACACGCAGCTTCCTCAGGCGTTAAACCCGCCCTCACATTTCTTCCCTGAAGAGATACTGAATATACGTATGCATGATTTCGCGGCTATATATATATATATATATATATATATATATATATATATATATATATATATATATATATATATATATATATATGAGCACTGACAAAGTTCTCTGGAGCTTCGAGTTGCGTTAAATGGTTTAAAAGTCACGAGTTTTCGGCCAAGTACACCTCGGCAGCTATCTTATTTTAAATCACTTTATGTGGCTGGAAGCTTGAGAAAATTTTATCATTATTTGAACAGTTTGCTGAAATTATGACCTGCGAGTCTGGAATCATTACGTTGAATGTCAGAGGTATAGTTAGCAGTGATTCGGTCTATTCGCGGATCATTAGGAGGAACAGTATAGGCGTTCTTAGTGTCTTCCATTGGCGGAACATATTTTAACAGTTTCAAAAGCATACCATGGACAGTTACAACGCGAATGATTAATTTAGAAAAGCAATAAAGCATTGTCAAGAAAGTATTACTTGCAAAATGTCTGTAAATGAAGTAAAATGATCTGTACTCTTATCATATCAAAGTAATATTTTCCATCTAAATTTTCAGAAACTTCAAGGTTCATAAAATGTTCAAATGTGTGTGAAATCTTATGGGACTTAACTGCTAAGTTTATCAGTCCCTAAGCTTACACACTACTTAACCTAAATTATCCTAAGGACAAACACACACACACACACACACACACACACACACACACACACACACACACACACACACACACACACACACACATATATATATATATATATATATATATATATATATATATATATATATATATATATGCCCGAGGGAGGACTCGAACCTCCGCCGGGCCCAGCCGCACAGTCCATGACTGCAGCGTAAGGTTCATAAAGAGACGTTTTGAATGGTGTTCACTCAAATAACTATCCCTCACCCATCTTCGATCGCTGAAAACTAAAACAAAAGGAGATAAGAGGGACGTTACAAGGTGTACGTTATAGGGGCAAATGAGTGATGTACAATATGTACAACAACCAAGAAGGAACGATAATAATGGAAGACCGAGAGCGACTTTCTCCAATTAAAGAGGCTGCAGATAGAGATGCTGTCTTCGCCTCTACTGTTCAACCTATGCATCGAAGGAGCCATGACTGAAATAAAAGAAGGGTTCAAAAGTGGGATTAAAACTCAAGGTCAAAGGATACTAGTATAAGAATCGTTGCTCATATGGCTTTCCTCTAATGGAAACGGAATGCACATTGAGAGTAAACCGATGAAAGAAGAATGTAATCATCAGCAGCATTAATGAAATTAGTGAGAAACTTGCCATCAAAACTGAGGACCACAAAGTATAGGAATTGGACGATCTTGGATGCAAAATAACACGAGACGGACGAAGCAAGAACACAAAAAGCGGACCAGCGTGGCAAAGAGAGCATTCCTGACCAATAATATCAAACATCGGCCTTAATTTGATAAATTTCTGAGAGCGCAGCACTGTTCGTAAGCCAAACATGGACTGGGCGGCAAATCGGAAGATTCAATGAATTTCAGATGTTTTTCTATACGAAGATGTTCAAAATTGGGTACACTGACGGAAGTCAGGCGTAGATCGGCTAGCAGTCACGTTTGGGAGGGGTTGCAGTGTCACAATAATGTTTAGCGATGAATGTACGATGTTCAAAGACGGAGGTCAGTGTGCGCATACAGCATAACTTATCTCTGGGAAGAACGCTGTTGCGTTCGTGTTACTTGGATCAATACCGAAACTGAAGTGGTGGAAATTAAGTATTAACAGAAGTTTTTCCAACTTCACATTCCATTTTTATGCACACGTGAACAAAAGCCTTCATGAATAGATCCTTGGGTCGGACAGTTGTATCCGGAAAGGAGCGAAGAGTGCGACACCTGGAATGATGTATCAGTACGGCAGTGAACAGGTAGAGAGGACTCTTAATGTTTTCATATGTTTTCTGCTGTTGTAAGTAATTCACCTTTACTGCACTGGGACAAAGATTAAGCGCAATGCACGAGCAGTGAACAAGATCCTTGACTCTGTGTTTAGTTTTATCTGTGGTTCACTTGTTCGTAGTCAGTTGTGCAGCGCTGGGGCATTTTTACTTGGGGCGCAGTAGCGAGTAGTCGAGTTTTTCAGACAGTGAGATCTGTTACTTGTTAATCTGGTAGAAACTATCTGAAATACTTTATTATGGTGACGAAAACTTGTTTATAACGTTATTTCATTCTTTGTATTAATGGAGAAGAGTTTTGGAGGAATTTCCTAAGGTAATCCATCTAAGGTAACATGTTTGTTTTCAGAAACGTTATTTGGAGGAAATCTTTGTCCCTCTGATAACTAATAAAACTTACGATCAGTGTTAATTTGACTTCTTTCTTTCATTATGTCACAATTTACGCAACTGGTTGAGATATCTAATTTTTGTAATGAGATACTTTCGCAATTGTTACAGTTTTCTTATGTTGTGCAGTCATTCTTCGTCAATAATCAGAGTTTAAATTTTCAAGAGCGGTTTTCTTTAAAGTAAAATCCATATCCATCATTCAGGTTTGAATATTGTGTGTGTGTGTGTGTGTGTGTGTGTGTGTGTGTGTGTGTGTGTGTGTGTGCGCATTGCACATTACGCAGCAGTAGATTGTTACTTACGATTTCCAGGGTTGTTAGTCCATGTGTGTGGTCCTGGAAATGTGGTCATTCGGTCTCCATGCCTACATTTATTGCAACACATCATTTACGATTTTATTTTGTGATCAAAGGTGCGTGTTTACTGTCGTAGTGTTACAAAGGTTTATGTTTCGTTTTTGTGTGTGTGTGTGTGTGTGTGTGTGTGTGTGTGTGTGTGTGTGTGTGTGCGCGCGCGCTCTTCAAATTTCTGTTTGATGTTGTTTTAGTGGCTAACATGATCAGCGAATTATTGCTTATATTGATTTGGTCATTAATTATTTTCTTCTTCATTGCAAGGGCTCTTTGTATGTGAATGTTTTCTTGTAATGTCAGGCGTTTTTTGTTGTTATTGTTCATTCTAATAATTTTCATGTCTTGTTCAATGTTGGATGGAACATGTCTGTTTTCTCAGGTGATCGGCAAAGGCAGAATGGCTATTTTCATACTTCCATCTCCTCCTGTATTCTTAATACCTGGTTTTGAAATTACTACCTGTTGTCAAAGACAGTGATACACATTCTTCCAAGTAGTATATCTGCCCCTTGGTATTTACCTGGTTTTTTGTTGTTTATATATGTAACTGAGGTGTGTTTCTTGTTCCGTAAGCAATGTGTACTCCCTGTTTCTTTTAATACATTTGCTATCCTGTGTGTTGTTTTGTGTTTATATGTTAAAGTGTACAATTTCTTCCTGTTACCCATGTTATGAATGTTACTGATTTGTGTTTCACTGATTGCTCTAGTGTTTGAGGTTCTTTGGTGCCTGTTTTTTCATATTTTTTAGTTGCGTTTTGATTTTCTGGTTGAATCTTTGGACTATATGCTTGTGGATATGAGCCGAGTTGTTTGTAATTCCTTTTCACAGTTTTCTTATGTTGTGCAGTCATTCTTTGCACGAATTCTTTTCAGAAGAATGGGAAAACTGGTAGAAGCCGCCGTCGGGGAAAATCAGTTTGGATTCCAGAGAAATGTAGGAACACGCGAAGCAACACTGGCCCTACGCCTTATCTTAGAAGATAGGTTAAGGAAAGGGAAACGTACTTTTCTAGTAGTTTTAGATTTACAGAAAGCTTTTTAAAATGTTGAATGGAATACCCTTTTTTGAAATTCTGACGGTATCAGGGGCAAAATACAGGGACCGAAAGACTATTTAGAACTTGTAGATAACGAGACGGCAGTTACAAGAGTCGAGGACCATGAAAAGGAACCAGTGACTTAGAAGGGAGTGAGACACGGTTGTAGCTTACCGCAATGTTATTCATTCTGTACATTGAGCAATTCATAAAGGAAACCAAAGAAAAATTTGGAAACGGAATGAAAGTTCAGCGAGAAGAAATAAAAAATTTGAGATTTGCCAGTGACATTGTAATTCTGTCCGAGATAGCAAAGTACTTCAAGAGCAGTTGAATGGAATGGACAGTGTCTTGAAAGATGGGTATAAGATGATCATCAATATAAGAAAAACAAGGATAGTGGAATGTAGTCGAATTAAATCAGGTGATGGAGAGGGAATCAGATTAGGAAACGAGACACTTAAAGTAGTAGATGAGATTCGCTATTTTGGCAGCAAAATAACTGATGATGGCCGAAGTAGAGAGGATATAAAATGTAGTCTGGTGATGGAAAGATAAGCGTTTCTGAAGAAGAGAAATTTGTTGAGATCGAATATAGATTTAAGCGGCAGGAAGTCTTTTCTGGAGGTATTTGTCCGATGTGTAGCCATGTGGGAAGTGGAATACAGAGTGACAATTGTTGAACTATGTGAAATAAAATAGTCATAATTTCTGAACTGTTTGCGTTTGGACGTTCAACTTCACGGTTGGCCGCGGAGCATGATGGGAATTAATATGGTTTGGTTTAGCGACCAAGCCCACATTCATTTGAATGGGTTTGTCAATACGCAAAATTGGCGCATTTGGGGGCTGAGAGTCCGCGTTTCGTGATCGAGAAGTCCCTTCACCCTCAGCGGGTGACTGTGTGGTGTGCAGTGTCCAGTCACTGAGTAATCGGTGCGATGTTCCCTGATGGTACGGTTACTATCGAACGGTAAGTGGAGGTTTTGGAATATGATTTCATCCGCATTATCGAAAGCGATCCTGATGTCGACCAGACGTGATTCGTACAAAACGGAGCTCGACCCCATCGAAGCAGGAGAGTGTTTGATGCCCTGGAGGAGCACTTTTGGGACCGCATTTTGGTTCTGGGATACTCAGAGGCCACTGGCATGGGCATCGACTGGCTGCTACATTCTCCGAACACAAGCGATTCCTTTCTGTGGGGTGTATAGAAATAACCTCAAAACCATCTCTAAGCCGAAAACAGCAATTCAGGAGGTCATCGACAGCATCGGCGTTCCGACACTTCAGCAGTTCATGCAGAATTTTCGTATTCGTCTACGCCACATCATCGCCAATGATGGCAGGCATATCGAACATGTCATAACCTAAATGCGAATATCTGAAGTGGAGTTTACATGTTGAATAGTGTGCACACCACAGTTTGTAACTAATTTCCGTTTATTTTCATGTTGTTGTTGTGGTCTTCAGTCCTGAGACTGGTTTGATGCAGCTCTCCATGCTACCCTATCCTGTCCAAGTTCCTTCATCTCCCAGTACCTACTGCAACCTACATCCTTCTAAATCTGCTTAGTGTATTCGTCTCTTGGTCTCCCTCTACGATTTTTACCCTCCACGCTGCCCCCCAATGCTAAATTTGTGATCCCTTGATGCCTCAGAACATGTCCTACCAACCGGTCACTACTTCTAGTCAAGTTGTGCCACAAACTCCTCTTCTCCCCAATTTTCTTCAATACTTCCTCATTAGTTATGTGATCTACCCATCTAATCTTCAGCATTCTTCTGTAGCACCACATTTCGAAAACTTCTATTCTCTTCCTGTCCAAACTATTTATCGTCCATGTTTCACTTCCATACATGGCTACACTCCATACAAATACTTTCAGAAACGACTTCATCACACTTAAATCTATACTCGATGTTAACAAATTTCTCTTCTTCAGAAACGCTTTCTTTGCCATTGCCAGTCTACATTTTATCTCTTCTCTAGTTCGACCATCATCAGTTATTGCTCCCCAAATAGCAAACCTCCTTTACCACTTTAAGTGTCTCATTTCCTAATATAATTCTCTCAGCATCGCCCGACTTAATTCGACTACATTCCATGATCCTCGTTTTGCTTTTGTTGATGTTCATCTTATATCCTCCTTTCAAGACACTGTCCATTCCGTTCAACTACTCTTCCAAGTCCTTTGCTGTCTCTGACAGAATTACAATGTCATCGGCGAACTTCAAAGTTTTCATTTCTTCTCCATGGATTTTAATACCTACACCGAATTTTTCTTTTGTTTCCTTTACTGCTTGCTCAATATACAGATTGAACAACATTTGGGAAAGGCTACAACCCTGTCTCACTCCCTTCCCAACCACTGCTTCCCTTTCATGCTCCTCGATTCTTATAACTGCCATCTGCTTTCTGTACAAATTGTAAATAGCCTTTCGCTCCCTGTATTTTACCCCTGCCACCTTTAGAATTTGAAAGAGAGTATTCCAGTCAACATTGTCAACAGCTTTCTCCAAATCTACAAATGCTAGAAACGTAGGTTTGCCTTTCCTTAATCTTTCTTGTAAGGTAAGTCGTAAGGTCAGTATTACGTATTCCAATATTTCTACGGAATCTTCCCCAAGGTCGGCTTCTACCAGTTTTTCCATTCGTTTGTAAAGAATTCGTGTTAGTATTTTGCAGCTGTGACTTATTAAACTGATAGTTCGGTAATTTTCACATCTGTCAACACCTGCTTTCTTTGGGATTGGAATTATTATATTCTTCTTGAAGTCTGAGGGTATTTCGCCTGTCTCATACATCTTGCTCACCAGATGGTAGAGTTTTGTCAGGACTGGCTCTCCCAAGGCTGTCAGTAGTTCTAATGGAATGTTGTCTACTCCCGGGGCCTTGTTTCGACTTAGGTCTTTCAGTGCTCTGTCAAGCTCTTCATGCAGTATCGTAGCTCCCATTTCATCTTCATCTACATTCTCTTCCATTTCCATTATATTGTCCTCAAGTACATCGCCCTTGTATAGACCCTCTATATACTCCTTCCACCTTTCTGCTTTCCCTTCTTTGGTTAGAACTGGTTTTCCATCTTAGCTTTTGATATTCATACAAGTGGTTCTCTTTTCTCCAAAGGTCTCTTTAATTTTCCTGTAGGCAGTATCTATCTTACTCCTAGTGATATAAGCCTCTACATCATTACATTTGTCCTCTAGCCATCCCTGCTTAGCCATTTTGCACTTCCTGTCGATCTCATTTTTGAGACGTTTGTATTCCTTTTTGCCTGCTTCATTTACTGCATTTTTATGTTTTCTCCTTTCATCAATTAAATTCAATATTTCCTCTGTTACCCAAAGGTTTCTACTAGCGCTCGTCTTTTTACCTACTTGATCCTCTGCTGCCTTCACTACTTCATCCCTCAGAGCTACCCATTATTCTTTACTGTACTTCTTTCCCCCATTACTGTCAATTGTTCCCTTACGCTCTCCCTGAAACTCTGTACTATCTCTGGTTTAGTCAGTTTATCCAGGTCCCATCTCCTTAAATTCCCACCTTTTTGCAGTTTCTTCAGTTTTAATCGACAGTTCGTAACCAACAGATTGTGGTCAGAGTCCACATCTGCCCCTGGAAATGTCCTACAATTTAATACTTGGTTCCTAAATCTCTGTCTTACCATTATATAATCTATCTGATACCTTTTAGTATCTCCAGGATTCTTCCATGTATACAACCTTCTTTTATGATTCTTGAACCAAGTGTTAGCTATGATTAAGTTATGCTCTGTGCAAAATTCTACCACACGGCTTCCTCTTTCATATCTTACCCCCAATCCATATTCACCTACTATGTTTCCTTCTCTCCCTTTTCCTACTCTCGAATTCCAGTCACCCATGACTTAAATGTTCGTCCCCCTTCACTACCTGAATAATTTCTTTTATCTCATCATACATTTCATCAATTTCTTCATCATCTGCAGAGCTAGTTGGCATATAAACTTGTACTACTGTAGTAGGCGTGGGCTTCGTGTCTATCTTTGCCACAATAATGCGTTCACTATGTTGTTTGTAGTAGCTTAACCGCACTCCTATTTTTTATTCGTTATTAAACCTACTCCTGCATTACCCCTATTTGATTTTGTATTTATAACCCTGTATTCGCCTGACCAAAAGTCTTGTTTTTCCTGCCAGCGAACTAAACTAATTCCTACTATATCTAACTTTAACCTATCCATTTCCCTTTTTAAATTTTCTAACCTACCTGCTCGATTAAGGGATCTGGCATTCCACGCTCCGATCCGTAGAACGCCAGTTTTCTTTCTCGTGATAACGTCGTCCTCCTGAGTAGAGTCTTTATTTTCATAGAGTACAATATTTATCACCCTGTATGTACGATGAACAGTGTAGATAAAAGAGAACAGAAGCTTTTGAAATGTTAGATGGGTACAGCATAAACTAATGAGGAGGTTCTGAAAAGAACAGGGGAGACAAGAAATTTGTGGCACAACTTGACTAAAAGAAGGCATCGGTTGACAGGACACATTCTGAGACATCAAGGGATCACCAATTTAGTACTTGAGAGAAGCGCGTGGGATAAAAATCGTAGAGGGAGAGCAAGAGATGAATACAGTAAGGAGATTGAGAAAGATATACACTACTGGCCATTAAAATTGCTACACCAAGAAGAAATGCAGATGATAAACGTGTATTCACTGGACAAATATATTATACTAGAACTGACATGTGATTACATTTTCACGCAATTTGGGTGCATAGATCCTGAGAAATCAGTACCCAGAACAACTACCTCTGGCCGTAATAACGGCCTTGATACGCCTGGGCATTGAGTCAAACAGAGCTTGGATGCCGTGTACAGGAACTGCTGCCCATGCAGCTTCAACACGATACCACAGTTCATCAAGAGTAGTGACTCGCGTACTGTCACGAGCCAGTTGCTCGGCCACCAGTGACCAGACGTTTTCAATTGGTGAGAGATCTGCAGAATGTGTAGGCCAGGGCAGCAGTCGAACATTATCTGTATCCAGAAAGGCCCGTACAGGACGTGCAACATGCGGTCGTGCATTATCCTGTTGAAATGTAGGGTTTCGGAGGGATCGAATCAATGGTAGAGCCACAGGTTGTAACATCTGAAATGTAACGTCCACTGTTCAAAGTGCCGTCAGTGCGAACAAGAGGTGACCGAGACGTGTAACCAAAGGCACCCATACCATCACGCCGGGTGATACGCCAGTATGGCGATGACGAATACAAGCTTCCAATTTGCGTTCACCGCGATGTCGCCAAACACAGATGCGACCATCATGATGCTGTAAACAGAACCTGGATTCATCCGAAAAAGTGACGTATTGCCATTCCTGCACCCAGGTTCGTCGTTGAGTACACCATCGCAGGCGCTCCTGTCTGTGATGCAGCGTCAAGGGTAACCGCAGCCAAGGTCTCCGAGCTGATAGTCCACGCTGCTGAAAACGACGTCGAACTGTTCGTGCAGATGGATGTTGTCTTGCAAACGTCCCCATCTGTTGACTCAGGGATCAAGACGTGGCTGCACGGTCCGTTACAGCCATGCGGATAAGATGCCTGTCATTTCGACTGCTAGTGATACGAGGCCGTTGGGATCCAGCACGGCGTTCCGTATTACCCCTCTGGACCCACAGATTCCATATTCTGCTAACAGTCATTGGATCTCGACCAACGCGAGGAGCCATGTCGCGATACGATAAACTGCAATCGCGATAGGCTAGAATCCGACCTTTATCAAAGTCGGAAACGTGATGGTACGCATTTCTCTTCCTTACACGTGTCATCGCAACAACGTTTCACGAGGCAACACCGGTCAACTGCTGTTTGTGTATGAGGAATCGGTTGGAAACTTTCCTCACGGGAGCACGTTGTAGGTGTCGCCACCGGCGCCAGCCGTGTGTGAATGCTCTGAAAAGCTACTCATTTGCATATCACAGCATCTTCTTCCTGTCGGTTAAATTTCGCGTCCGTAGCACGTCATCTTCGTGGTGTAGCAATTTGAATGGCCAGTAGTGTATGATGCAATAGTCACTCTGAGATGATGAGGTTTGCACAGGATAGAGCAGCATGGAGAGCCGCATCGAATCAGTCTTCGGATTGAAGACCACAACAACAACTTTGTAAGTGGAGTGGAACCGAGACAGTTTTTCCTGTATAGTCTGTGCAAATGGTTGATGTCGACTTGGGCCCAGCTGCCGTTACTGGTTTGCAGTGTGGGAGCTGTGCCGCTGACGAGAACAAGATGTAGTTGTGGTGTGGTGCGGAGTGTCAGCTGACCTGTTGGCTAGCGCGGCGGCGGCAGCGGCGGCTCTGGCCGGGGACTTGCGGACGCTTTCTAGGCTGGCGGCGCCCATCAGCGGTCGGCCCGTCGACGCAGACGCCAGCAGCTTCCGGTCCAGCGAGTGGTTGTTGCCGCAGCCGCCCGGCAGGTCACTGCTGCCTGAAACAACGTGCCCACCGTGACTACATTATCACCACTGTCACCATCTACATCTACATCTACACTCCACAAGCCACTGTATAGCGCCTGACGGAGGGTACCCCATACCGTTACTAGTGATTTCCTTTCCTGTTCCACGCCCAAATAGAGCTGTTTACAGCATTTAACAAAAATTTACGGGACAAACTACAGGATACATTCCTCACAGATAGACGAAGTAGTCATGTTATGCGAACATGGGTCTGGAATAGCTTTATTTCCATGTTACAATTCATTTTCTCCAACTCATTAATCATGGGAAACACATAAGAACGAAACAGAGTCATGGGGGACATGCACTTCTGGTGACGTCCGATTACGTTGGTATAGCCATCGTTTTGTTTTACACGATCCTGCTGCCAAGCAGCGTACGTCACTGCTTGTTTTCAGATTCCAGCGATCAATACGACCGTTGCTAACACACCGGTTACTACGTACAGTTAATCACAGACTTGGCTCGCGCAATGCCAGTGTCACAAGTATAGAGATGGCTGATGCTTATATTATGGGTGGATTAGCTGACGACAATTGCGCTCGCGCTCAACGTTCGTACCTGGAGAGATTTCCAGGAGGAAGGTGCCCCGATAGGAAAATGTTTGAAGCCAATGACTGTCGTTTTAGGGAACACAAGGTGTTTAAGCCTGATACTTGCGACCGGGAAAGGCCTCGTTAATGTTGACTAACACAGGCACTGCAATACTGTATCATATCCGTGGCGCGCTCTCCAAAATTTCGCGATAGTACAAGACCAGCTGCCCTTCTTCGATCTTTTTCTATGTCCTCCGTCGATCCTGATGCGGATCCCACGCCGCGCAGCAGTACTCCAGAAGAGGACGTACAAGCATAGTGTAGGCACTGTCTTTAGTAGACCTATTGCATTTTCGCAGTGTTCTGCCAATAAATCGTAACCTTTTATTTGTTTTACCCACAACATTATCCTGTGATCGTCCCAACTGAAGTATTCTTAAGTATAATTCCTAAGTATTTCGTTGAATTTACAGCTTTTAGATTTGTCATTTATCGTGTAATCGAAATTTTGTGGATTCCTTTAGGCGCTCATGTGGATCACTTCACACTTTTCATTATTTACAGTCAATTGTGACTTCTCGCGCCATACAGTATCTTGTCTAAATAGTTTTGCAACTGATTTTGGTCGTCTGATGACTTCATAAGACAGTAAATGACAGCGTCACCCGCAAACATTTTTAAGACTGGTACTTATATTGTCTCCTATATCTACATACATACTCCGCAATCCACCATACGGTGCGTGGCGGAGGGTACCTCGTACCACAACTAGCATAATCTCTCCCTGTTCCACTCCCAAACAGAACGAGGAAAAAATGATATCCTATATGCCTCTGTACGAGCCCTAATCACTCTTATCTTTGTGGTGTTTCCGCGAAGTGTAAGTTGGCGGCAGTAAAATTGTACTGCAGTCAGTCTCAAATGCTGGTTCTCTAAATTTCCTCAGTAGCGATTGACGAAAAGAACGCCTCCTTTCCTCCAGAGACTCCCACCCGAGTTCCTCAAGCATTTCCGAAACACTCGCATGATGATCAAACTTACCAGTAACAAATCTAGCAGCCCACCTCTGAATTGCTTCTATGTCCTTCCTCAATCCGACCTGGTAGGGATCCCAAACGCTCGAGCAGTACTCAAGAATAGGTCGTATTAGTGTTTTATAAGCGGTCTCCATTACAGATGAACCACATCTTCCCAAAATTCTACCAACGAACAGGAGACGACTATCCGCCTTCCCCACAACTGCCATTACATGCTTGTCCCACTTCATATCGCTCTGCAATGTTACGCCTAAATATTTAATCGACGTGACTGTGTCAAGCGCTACACTACTAATGGAGTATTCAAACATCACGGGATTCTTTTTCCTATTCATCTGCATTAATTTACATTTACCTATATTTAGAGTTAGCTGCCATTCTTTACACCAATCACAAATCCTGTCCAAGTCATCTTGTATCCTCCTACAGTCACTCAACGAAGACACCTTCCCGTACACCACAGCATCATCAGCAAACAGCCGCACATTGCTATCCACCCTATCCAAAAGATCATTTATGTAGACAGAAAACAATAGCGGACCTACCACACTTCCCTGGGGCACTCCAGATGATACCCTCACCTCCGATGAACACTCACCATCGAGGACAACGTACTGGGTTTTACTACTTAAGAAGTCTTCGAGCCACTCACATACTTGGGAACCAATCCCATATGCTCGTACCTTAGTTAGGAGTCTGCAGTGAGGCACCGAGCCAAACGCTTTCCGGAAGTCAAGGATATGGCATCCGCCTGATACCCTTCATCCACGGTTCGCAAGATATCATGTGAAAAAAGGGCGAGTTGCGTTTCGCAGGAGCGATGCTTTCTAAAGCCGTGCTGATGCATGGACAGCAACTTCTCTGTCTCAAGGAAATTCATTATATTCGATCTGAGAATATGTTCGAGAATCCTGCAACAAACCGATGTTAAGGATATTGATCTATAATTTTGCGGATCCGTCCTTCTACCCTTCTTATATACAGGCGTCACCTGCGCTTTTCTCCAGTCGCTCAGGACTTTACGTTGGGCAAGAGATTCGCGACAAATGCAAGCTAAGTAAGGAGCCACTGCAGTAGAGTACTCTCTGTAAAACCGAATTGGAATCCCATCAGGACCCGACGATTTATTTATTTTCAACCCATTCAGCTGTTCACAACCCCAGGGATGTCTATCACTATGTCCTCCATACGGGAATCTGTACGGGACTCAAACGGCGGTATGTTTGTACGATCCTCCTGCGTGAATGATTTCTCAAATGCTAAATTTAAAATTTCAGCTTTCGTTTTGCTGTCTTCCATTGCCAGGCCAGACTGATCAGTGAGTGACTGGATGGAAGCATTCGACCCGCTAACCGATCTTACGTAAGACCAGAATTTCCTTGGGTTTTCAACAAGATCTTTTGCTAAGGTATGACGGTGGCAGTGGTTGTATGCTTCGCGCATCGCTCTTTTTACAGCAGCACGAATCTCTACTAACTTTTGCCAGTCCTCATTCTCCCGATCTTTCTTGTACCGCGAGTGCAACTGTCTTTGCTTCCTGAGCATTCTCCGAATTGCGCTGTTAAACCACGGTGGGTCTTTTCCGTCCGTAACCCACTTTTTCGGCACGTACTTGTCCAATGCTTGATTTACGATGTGTTTAAAATTTGCCCACAATTCTTCCAAGTCCATCGTACCTGAAGTTCATTCACTAAGTGGGATGCTAAGAACTGCTTATCTGATCTTTCTAGTAAGAATACTCTCCTAGCCATCTTGACCGACTTTTTAACTTTCGTGACCATAGTCGTAATGACAACATCATGATCACTAATCCCTGTCTCAACACTTACACCGTCGATGAGGTCTGGTCTGTTCGTGGCTACCACATCTAAAATATTTGTATTACGCGTATCTGTAGATCAGGAATAGCAGAGGGCCCGTAAAACTTCCTTGGAGAACATCAGAAATTACTTCCGTTTTGCTCGATGATTTTCCGTCAAGAAATCACGAATCCAGTCGCACAAACGGGACGGTAGTTCATAGGCGCGCCATTTCATTAGGATTATCAGCAAACTGTTGCAGACTTCTGCTCAACCTGTATACCTTATTTATGTATATAGAAAATCACAGCGGTTCTGTCACGTCTCTCTGGGTGCTCCTGTAGATACCATTGTTTTTGATTAACACTCGCCATCGAGGACTACATGCTGTGTTCTGTTACTTAAGAAGTCTGTTAACCTATTCAGCATGCTTGTACCTTCGTTGTAGTCGGTATTGTGGCACCGTGTCGTATGGTTTATGGAAATTACGAATATGGAATCCGCCTATTGTCCTTTCACCAGACTTTCGCAGGATCTCGTGCAAGAAAAAGGTAAGCTTACTTTCAGACGAGCGATGCGTTTTAAAACCGCGCTGATTTGTGGACAGTAGCTTTTCCGCCTCAAGGAAATTGTATTCGAACTGAGAATATATTCAACGATTCTGCAGCAAACCGATTATAAAGATATTGGTCTGTAGCCTTGCGGGTCCGTTCTTTTAGCCTTCTTATATACAGGAGTAATCTGCGCTTTATCCAGTCTCTTGTGACTTAGCGCTGGGTGAGAGATTCGCGATAAATCTCGGTTAAGTAAGGGGCCAGTGCTGTAGAGTGCTCTTTGTGAAACCGAATTGTGATTCCATCAGGATCTGGCGACTTATATGCTTTCAACTTTCAGTTGTTTCTCTGTACGGCCGTTGCTTATTGCAATGTTCTCCATACAGAAGTCCGTGCGATGGTCAAATGACGGTATGTTTGTATGATTCTCCCACGTGAACGATTTCTTAAATGTGAAATTTAAATCTTCGGCTTTGCTTTTGCAACTTCTGCTGCCACACCGTGCTGGTCAACGGGTGTCTGGATAGAAGCCTTAGGCCCACTTAGCGATTTTACATAGGATCAGAATTTTTTCGTGTTATCGGCAGCATCTATTGCTATGGTATAAAGGTGGTAGTAGTTGTAAGCTTTACGCATCGATCTTTTTACACATGCATGAATTTCTCCAGATTTTGTTGGTCGTCACTTACGCATTGTCTATTGCTTCCTAAGCATTTTTCTATCTTCGCTGTTAGACCGTGGTGGGTCTTTTCCGTCCTTAATCCATTTACTCGGCATGTACTTATCCAATTTATGATTTACAATCGGTTTAATTCTCCTACGTCCATCGTAATGGAACTAAACGATGTAATTTCATTTCATTGTCTAAGTGGGATGCTAACAACTGTCCATCTGCTCTTTCTAGAAGAAATACTCTCACGCTTTTCTTGATTGATTTATTAACTTTAGCATGATAACGTCATGCTCACTAATCCTTGACTCTATACTGACGCCGTCAATTAGGTCAGGTCTGTGTGTAGCAACAAGGTCTAAAATATTTCCATTGCGTGTCGGCTGTCGAACTAGTTGCTCAAGACAATTTACGGAAAACGTATACCAAAAAACTTTTCAAGACACTCTTTCTGTACCCCCTACAATGAATCCATGAATATCCCGATCTCTACTCGATAGGTTAAATCCGCCTCCAACTAATATTACATGTTCTGGGTATTTCCGCATTATTGACCATAGACTTTCTGTCGATGACTAAAGCCGTCACAGCGAAATCGGGTGGCCTGTAAAAGCATCCAACAGTTACCTTGATTTCACCTAGAACCATTATAAGCGACAAGATAACTTCACTGTCACATTCAAATTCGACCTCAGTGGACACATTTTTGTCAACTGCAATGGTATCTAATCTATCTTTTTGATACATGTTCTGTGAATTGCAAATATTTCACCTTTCTACTTCGGATTTCAGCCAGCTCGCGGTCCCAAGAATAATTTAAGCGCGAGAAGTTTCCCAGAGGGCGGTAAATTCCGAAACACTTTTGCGAATACTTCGACAATTTACTGATAAAGTTTTGACAGTTGAAGTATCGTTACTCTGAACGTGGTCTGATTTCGCTATCTACGCATCATCTAGTGGGTGTTCATCAGATAACGTCAACCTGCCACCTAGCCAGAAAACCCTCACGTGCAGTACTCAAGTATTATGCTACCAGAGTGGTTGGTTCCTTTGCGTAGTGCACTCCTGACGTATCAAGGGGAGTCCTAAAAGTCCCCACCCGACAACACAGATTTACAAATCTGCAGTCACACAGTCGACGAAGCCTTTGGTTGCTTTGCTTGACACCTCCACACAGCACTAAATTAAAGGGCCCTCATCGACTCTGAGAACTATGCTGCAAATTGCGGACTCCGCTTACATCCCACGAACGAGGCCATCAGCCTTCACCACATCCACCAGCCGTCTGTAGGAACTGAAGATAGCCTCAAAAGCCAAGCGGCAGGCGTCGTTGGCGCCAACGGAGCCACAACTTGCCCACTATTGCACTCTGCACACACAACGGCTGCAGGCGAGGCCTCCTGCACATCTCCAATGTGCTCCCCCACTAGACATACCGAGTGCACATTGGCTTTCTTTCCAGACCTAAACTCTATCTTCGTAAGAGGCTTCATAACGCACCTGTGAACTAGCAAGTACTTCGTCCGTGTGGCTGCTCGGACCGTACTGAAGGAACGGCCACCTGTCCGCTAACTGGGTGAATGGGCGAGGCCAGAGGGACGGTCTCCAGATTAGCCATCTGCCGCGAGCGACGCGAACGCTTTACCACTCATTCTACTGTGAGAGTGGATCCACCGCATCGGGTACACTCGGCAGTAAAGCCTGTAGGCAAAACAAGTGACATGAGGTGTCTCTCGCAATGACCCGGATGTTCTGCCAACGCTACACACAGAGGCAGCAACCTGAATACGACTAACCGTAGTCAAGAGCGAACTGCGGCCAGCTGCTCCTACGTCCGCACACAGCATGCACACATCCTACCCATCCCAACATTATTAACTTAAGAATCGAACACAGGGTGGTCCATTGATCGTGACCGGGCCAAATAGCTCACGAAATAATCATCAAACGAAAAAACTACAAAGAACGAAACTTGTCTAGCTTGAAGGGGGAAACCAGATGGTACTATGGTTGGCCCGATAGATGGCGCTGCCATAGGTCAAACGGACACCAACTGCGTTTTTTTAAAATAGGAACCCCCATTTTTTTACATATTCCTGTAGTAAATAAATAAATATGAATGTTTTAGTTGGATTACTTTTTTCGCTTTGTGATAGATGGTGCTGTAATGGTCACAAACATATGGCTCACAATTTTAGACGAACTGTTGGTAACCGGTAGATTTTTTAAATTAAAATACGTACGTAGGTACATTTGAACATTTTATTTCGGTTGTTCCAATGTGATACACGTACCTTTGTGAACTTATTTCTGAGAACGCATACTGTTACAGCGTGATTACCTGTAAATACCACATTAAGGCAATAAATGCTCAAAATTATGTCTGTCATCCTCAATGCATTTGGCAATACGTGTAACGACATTCCTCTCAACAGCAAGTAGTTCGCCTTCCGTAGTGTTGGACATGCATTGACAATGCGCTCACGCATGTTGTCAGGCGTTGTCGGTGGATCACGATAGCAAATATCCTTCAACTTTCCCCACAGAAAGAAATCCGGGGATGTCACATCCGGTGAACGTGCGGGCCATGGTATGGTGCTTCGACGACCAATCCACCTGTCATGAAATATGCTATTCAATACCGCTTCAACTGCACGCGAACTATGTGCCGGACATCATCATGTTGGAAGTACATCGCCATTCTGTCATGCAGTGAAACATCTTGTTGTAACATCGGTAGAACATTACGTAGGAAATCAGCATACATTGCACCATTTACATTGCCATCGATAAAATGGGGGCCAATTGTCCTTACTCCCATAATGCCGCACCATACATTAACTCGCCAAGGTCGCTGATGTTCCATTTCTCGCAGCCATCGTGGATTTTCCGTTGCCCTATAGAGTGGATTACACCGGTTTGCGTTACCGCTGTTGGTGAATGACACTTCGTCGCTAAATAGAACGCGTGCAAAAATCTGTCATCGTCCCGTAATTTCTCTTGTGCCCAGTGGCAGAACTGTACACGACGTTCAAAGTCGTCGCCATCCAATTCCTGGTGCATATAAATATGGTACGGGTGCAATCGATGCTGATGTAGCAGTCTCAACACCGACGTTTTTGAGATTCCCGATTCTCGCGCAATTTGTCTGCTACTGAAGTGCGGATTAGCCGCGACAACTAAAATACCTACTTGTGCATCATCATTTGTTGCAGGTCGTGGTTGACGTTTCACATGTGGCTGAACACTTCCTGTTTCCTTAAATAACGTAACTATCCGGCGAACGGTGCGGGCACTTTGATGATGTCGTCCAGGATACCGAGCAGCATACATTGCACACGCCCGTTGGGCATTTTGATCACAATAGTCATACATCAACACGATATCGACCTTACCCGCAATCGGTAAACGGTCCATTTTAACACGGGTAATGTATCACGAAGTAAATACCATCCGCACTGGCGGAATGTTACGTGATACCACGTACTTATACGTTCGTGACTATTACGCGCCATCTATTACAAAGTGAAAAAACTGGTCCAACTAAAACATATTTCTTTACGTACTACACGAATATGTAATAAAAATGGGGGTTCCTATTTAAAAAGAAACGCAGTTGATATCCGTTTGACCTATGGCAGCGCCATCTAGCGGATCAACCACAGCGCCACCTGGTTTCCCTCTTCAAGCTAGAAGAGTTTCGTTCTTTGGAGTCACCAATGGAGGCTGACACCTTTGAAATGTGAAGCTGGCTGTTCAGCAGAAATGAAAGTTGTATTATAGACAGCCTGACAAAATTTTACAATTAGAAAAACGCAAGAATAAATATCTTAAACAGAGAAAAAATTGACAGAGCTCTGAAAGATCTAAGTCGAAGAAAGGCACTGGGGCTGGATCAAATTCCGTCAGAATTACTGATAGCCTTGGGAGAGCCATCCATGACAAAATTCTTCCATCTGGTGTGCAACATGTATGAGAGAGGCGCAGTACCCTAAAATTTAAGATAGAACGTAGTAATTCTATTTCAAAAGAAAGCAATACCAAACTACAAGTTTAATAAGTCTTGGTTGCAAAATACTAACGAATTTTTTACAAAAGAATGGAAAAAATGGTAAAAGCCGGCCTCGGGGACGATCAGTTTGGATTCCGGAGAAATATAGGAACACGCGAGGCTATACTGACCCTACGACATATCTTACAAGACAGATAAAGGAAAGACAGGCCAATATTTTTAACATTTGTATACGTAGGGAAAGGTTTTGACAATGTTGACTGGAATACTCTCATTGAAATTCTAAATTCTGGGTAAAATACAGGGAGCGAGTGATATTTACTACTTGTACAGAAACCAGACGGTAGTTGTAAAAGTCGAGGGGCATGAAAGGGAAGCAGTTATTGAGAAGGGAGTGAGACCGGGTTGTAGCCTATCCCCGATGTCTTTCAATCTGTATACTGAGCGAGCAGCAAAGGAAACCAAAGGAAAGTTTGGAGCATTAATTAAAGTTCAGGGAGAAGAAATAAAAACTTTGAGGTTTCCCGATGACATTGTAATTCTGTCAGAGATAGTAAAGGACTTGAAAGAGTTGATCGGAGTTGGCAGTGTCTTGGAAACAGAATATAAGATGAATATCAACAAAAGCGAAACGAGGATAATGGGATGTAGTTGAATTAAATCAGGTGATGCTGAAGCAATTAGATTAAGAAATGACACAAAGTTGTAGAGGAGTTTTACTATTTGGGGAGAAAAATAACAGATCAGATAGAGAATCAACTTGTGATGGTAACGTCTTAGACCTCATGGTAACAAACCAACCTGAACTTACCGAATCAGTTAACGTGGAGGAACGTATCAGTGATCATAAGGGTGTGACAGCATGCATGACCACGGGTCTCAGGATGTTAAGAAAGGTAGGAAGAAGATATTTTTGCTTATCAAGAGTGACAATACAAATTTCTGAGCAGTCAGCATCAAATAATCGGTGATGAGGACGAAGATGTGGGGGAAAAACTCGAAAAAATTCAAAGGCGTCGTGCAATATGCAACAGACAAGTGTGTTCCGAGTAAGGTCTTAAGGAATGGGAAAGACCCAGTGTGGCTTCATAGACATTTTAGAAAATTGCTATGTAAAAGAAAGAGATCTTAGATTCAAAAGATGTAGAAACCCAACTGACAATCAGATGAACGAAACGAAAGGAAGGTAAGGTAAGGAGAGGTAAGGAGAGCAATGAGAGAAGCGTTCAATGACTTTGGAAGTAAAACTTTGTCAACTGATCTGAGCAGAATCGCTAAAAGGTTTTGGTCGTACGTAAATTCAGCAAGTGAATGAAAATCATTTATCCATTCACTCAGTGACCATACTGGCACCGAAACGGAAGATAATAGAGAGAAGGCCCATATACTGAATTAGGTCTTCCGAAATTGTTTCGCCGCAGTAGATCGTAACACGGTTCCTCCATTTAGTCGTCGCACAAAAGTCGTAGCGGCAGATATTGAGATAACCGGGTGCCGAATAGAAAAACAACTACAATCGCTTAGTAGTGGAAAGGCGTCAGGACCAGATGAGATACCTATAAAAATCTACAAAGATTATACGAAAGAACTAGCTTCCATTCTAGCAGCCATTTATCGTTGATTGCTTCAGCAACGAAAGGTTGCTGGCGACTGGAAGAAAGCACAGGTAATTCCCGTTTTCAAGAAGGTTGTAGGACAGATGCACGCAATTTTAAATGTTTATAGTGGATTTCAATCTGTTGTAGAATTATGGAACATGCTTAATGCTCAAGAATTATGACTTTTTTGCAGAAGGAAAATATCCTGCATAAAAATCAAACAAAGATCCTGCGAAACTCAGCTGTCTTTCTGCACGAGATCCACAGCACCCATGTTGATGCAGTGTTCCTGGACTTCAGTAAGGCATTTGAAACCGTCCCTCACTGGCGTTTGGTGAAAAACAATACGAGTTTATTGATTATTGGAGCGGATTAGCGACTGGATTAAAGGTTTCACTGCAGATACAACTGAACACGTCGTTCTTAACGAAACAAAATCGACGGATGCCAAGGTAGTTTCCGGAGTACCACAGGGAAGTGTGATAGGTCCGTTACTGTTTACAGTGTGTACCGCAAGTAGTGTGTGTCGGAAGATCTTTAAGGCTATTCGCAGAAAGTAGCAACGCCAGAATATAGTAACGATTTGCAGAATGGCCTCCAGAGAAATGATGAATGCTGCAGGCTCTGGCAGTTGGCCCTGAGCGTAAACAAATGTATGTAACATAAGGCGCATACATGGGGAAAAAAATCCGCTATTGTATTGCTACACTATTGATGACAAACCGCTGGGAACAATATCTGCCATAAAATATCTAGTAGTAACTATCCAAAGCGACCTTAAGTGGAATGACCACATTCAACAAATAGTGGGAAAATCGGATGCCAGACTCAGATTCATAGGAGGAATCTTAAGAAAATTTAACTCATCCACGAAGGAAGTGACTTACATGTTGACTGATCGACCGATTCTCGAGAACTGTTAATCTATCTGGGATTCCTACCAGATAGGTCTGGCAGGAGATATACAGGGTTATTACAAATGATTGAAGCGATTTCACAGCTCTACAATAACTTTATTATTTGAGATATTTTCACAATGCTTTGCACACACATACAAAAGCTCAAAAAGTTTTTTTAGGCATTCACAAATGTTCGATATGTGCCCCTTTAGTGATTCGGCAGACATCAAGCCGATAATCAAGTTCCAGTTCCCCCCCCCCCCCCCCCCCCCACACTCGGCGCTGCATGTCCCCATCAATGAGTTCGAAAGCATCGTTGATGCGAGTTCGCAGTTCTGGCACGTTTCTTAGTAGAGGAGGTTTAAACACTGAATCTTTCACATAACCCCACAGAAAGAAATCGCATGGGGTTAAGTTGGGAGAGCGTGGAGGCCATGACATGAATTGCTGATCATGATCCCCACCACGACCGATCCATCGGTTTTCCAAACTCCTGTTTAAGAAATGCCGAACATCATGATGGAAGTGCGGTGGAGCACCATCCTGTTGAAAGATGAAGTCGGCGCTTTCGATCTCCAGTTGTGGCATGAGCCAATTTCCGCGGGCTACGCGTGAAACTTGCCCGCACCCGTTCAACCGTTTCCTCGCTCACTGCAGGCCCACCCGTTGATTTCCCCTTACAGAGGCATCCAGAAGCTTTAAACTGCGCATACCATCGCCGAATGGAGTTAGCAGTTGGTGGATCTTTGTTGAACTTCGTCCTGAAGTGTCGTTGCACTATTATGACTGACTGATGTGAGTGCATTTCAAGCACAACATACGCTTTCTCGGCTCCTGTCGCCATTTTGTCTCACTGCGCTCTCGAGCGCTCTGGCGGCAGAAACCTGAAGTGCGGCTTCAGCCGAACAAAACTTTATGAGTTTTTCTACGTATCTGTAGTGTGTCGTGACCACATGTCAATGAATTTATGAAATCTCTTCAATCATTTGTAATAGCCCTGTATATCAGATCTAACGAAAAGCGGCGCGTTACGTCACAGGCTCGTTTAATGGCTCCGAGCACTATGGGACTTCTGAGGTCATCAGTCCCCTAGAACTTAGAACCACTTAAACCTGACTAACCTAAGAACATCACACACATCCACGCCCGAGGCAGGATTCGAACCTGCGACCGTAGCGGTCGCGCGGTTCCAGACTGTAGCGCCTAGAACCCCTCGACCACTCCGGCCGGCACAGGCTCGTTTAGACGGCGCGAGAGCGTTACGGAGATGTTCAACAAACTCCATTGGCAGACGTTGCAAGGAAGGCATTGAGCATCCTCACGGAGCGACTTGCTATTGAAATTTCGAGAGAGCACTTTTCGGGAAGAGTCAGATAACATATTGCTCGCTGATGATACTATCTTCCTGGGAAAAATATTCCGGAGGTAACACAGTGCTCCAGTAGTATCTTCAGTGGAGATTCAAAAGGCAAAAATTTGGTCTTTCACGTGTCACAGTGTGGAATGTTGCATCCCTTAACGGCGTATCGGCATTAGAGAACCCAGAAAAAGAAATAGTTAAGATGAATTTATCAGTGACACTGTGAGAAGAATTTGACAGAGCAATGTAAGACCTATGTCGAAACGAAGTATTAAGTGTGGACGACTTTCGCCATAATTATTAAAAATTCGTGGGCGAATCACCATGACAAAGCTGTTCTGCGTGACAGGCATATTGCACAGATAAAGCACCTTTAGACTTCAGGAAAAACGGAATGATTCATCCATCAAAGGCGGATGCTAATATATATTTACCAGCCCATGGGTTTAACAAGCCAATTATTGCAAAATACTAACACCAATTATTTACAGAAGAATGGAAAGATTGGTAGAAGCCGACATGCAGGAACAACAGTTTTAGTGGGAGAAATGTGCTAAACGTGAGGGCCCGTGTTGCCCGGCAGCCTCGTCCAGCGGCGAAGTCCCGTTCAAGGTCACCCTCCTAGTGAGCAACCAAGAGCGGCCACCAAAACAAAAAGTGAAAACATTTTTTGAATAAAAAAAGGAAGGAGATAAGGAATGGACAGGACACACTTTATTGTCTATAATAAATCATACAGTCAACGTTGATCTTTATTTTACAATTGCCATTGCCGACTTTCGCCCATACAAACAGGTACTCATCAGCATTGAACTACTACTTCCTTCTCGTAGTCAAAACAAATTGCATGCTTGGAACAAGCGTACCATAAGGCTGTTTAGCCAACAGTCCTGTAGTCTCAGCAATACTCCACGTCTTCCATGCCAAAATGTTAGCATCTGGAAAAGCTTCAAGGCCACCATAATCTGCTTGGTTGCCCCATACAACAGCCAGTGTCAGCCATGTACTACCTCCAAACACAGCCTGAACATCACAAGTAAAGTTGAGATGTAGTCCACGAAAAACATTTGGACCTCCAATCAATTGCTGTTTATTAAACTGCCCAGCCAAGTCAATATCAATCGCCTTCAAACTGCGATACACTTGTACACTGCGCCGCCAGCGACGACGCCATGCACGTCGCAGAGGCATTGCTGTGGCACGTTAATGCCCTGTCCATTCCTTATCTCTATTCCTTATCTCCTTCCTTTTTTTGTGAGAGACAACACGTCTTAAAAGGTGGTTAGTAGTACACATTTATGGCGTTTGTAGAGTTACCCAAAACCTTTGATAACGTTGACAAATACACTGACTTTCTGGAGTTATCATGAACAGAATACAGGAATCTAAGTGTTATATGCATCTGCTACAGAAAAAAAGATTTCATGCCTTGAGGCACATGAAAGAGGCATTAATTGAGAGAGGGGAGGCGTCAGGGGTTGTAACCTATCTTCCATTTCATTATGTATGTACGTAGAGTAAGCAGGAAAGGAAACTAATCACGAGATTGGAAAGAAGAGTAATGATGAGCAATCTGGTTAACTCTGGAACACTAGAGAGGGGAAAATAGTACATTGTTAGTAAACCGTCGTAAATTTTACTACTCCGCATTTGATTCACAGGAAATCCTAACTTACAGTTTATGCACTAGTTAATTACAATTATAAGGTTTCCTATAGGTCGTCGCATGCAAAATAAGTAGAAAAGTGCTGTGTTACACCCTATATGTACATTGCAGTATTGGTGGGAACCGCGAAGTGGTACCAACTGCAACCATAAATTTTACAAGAGCTTAGTAGTCTAGGGTTAAGGAAGTGGAAGTAGATTAGGAAATGAGATACTGAGAATAGTGAACGAATTTCACTATCTGGGCATCAGAGTGAGAGGTGAACAGCAGAAGTAAACAAGACCCAAAATGTATTCTGGCAGTAACAAAAAAAAAAAAAAAAAAAAAAAAAAAAAAAAAAAAAAAAAAAATTCAGAATGAACTGCTCAGAATTTGCACCACCATCATCACTTGCATAGATTTCCTTTATTGGAGACCTCTTTCTCTGTGCTCTTTTGGCCAAATATGTGTAACGGAGGTGAAAATAAAGCACATCATTATATGCTGTGCAGTAAAGCTTGGGGGGTTTGATATCGTGAAAGGGACAATGCGGTTTCTCCACACTATTCAGTATGTCAGGATACTTAGGAGGGCCGTTTCCAACTTAGGCCGTGGGAGCATCGTTACTTTAGGGCAATAAATGCTAGCAGTGCCCCTTAGAGAATTCAACATGATTTCACATTGCCCTTTTGCGAGAAACTGGAAGGGTTCTACTGCTTCGAGATGGTGGACAAGGCAACCCCATGACCAATGGCGCCGGGTTCTCTTCACCGAGGAGTGCTGGGATTTGTCTGACGCCTTGTGACAGTAGACGAATAGTGTGGAGGCGGACACGTACCACTGCACGTCCCAGAATTATAGTCACTGGAGTTAAATTGGGAGATTGGTTATTCGTAGTCTGCACCAGCATCACGTACGGTTGTCGGACGCCTCTTATCGCTAACACGATATGGAGGTTGTGCTGTATCGGAACAGGATCATCAACCTATCGTCCAGTGTAGGTCAACAATTCTGAGATGGGTTCGTCTTAAGTGCATAATGCACGAGCAACTTCGTCAACAGCGTCTTCCCGCAAGCAGGAGTCAACCGAACGGAATAGACTGCAATACCTGCCCTGCTGACACGAAACCGATTGAGCATGCCTTACCCCAGCTGAAACTTGTAGAAACTCTTTAACCAATGGATGATCTCAGGAAGTTCGCCGTCGAAAAGCGGAAGAGGCTTGAGCAGCAACGACGTGACTACCCTGTGGACAGCGTCCCAAGGGAGGCCCTCCTTACAATATAATCTCATAATAGTTCTCAGTATGCGGGTGTTGTAACATTTGCTTTTAGCAAGTTATGTAAAGATCGAATGTAAATGTGTTAGTTTGTCTTTTCTAAAAATGTGTATGCAGACTGAAGAGAAGCATGAAAATTTGTACCAAGGCTGGAATTTGAACCTGCTTCTCCTGTTCTCTAGGCAGATGCACTAACGTATACACCACCCTGGCACAGTGGCTTTGCACAGCTGCGCAGATTTTCCTAGTACGTCTCCACCTCAGTCCAAATTTCCATTCACGTCTCAGCCCAATGGCAATGTTGTTCGAGTTTAGGGGAAGGCCAGTGGGCTGAGGCATGACTGGGAATATGGACTGAGGGGGGCGACGTGCTAGGTTAGTCACTGCAGTTGCGCAAAGACAAACCACTGTGCCAGGGTGATGTAGACGTTAGTGCATCTGCCTAGAGAACAGGAGAAGCGGGTTCAAATTCCAGCCTTGGTACAAATTTTCATTATTGCTTCAGTCTGCGTATACACTTGATAGATGTATGAGACCTGAAAAGTTCTCTGTAACTATATACGTTCATCTTCTGAAAGTCTAATGTGGACGTGAAAGGTAGACGATGAGCAGCACAGGCAAGAGGGGAACACAAGCTTTTGAAACGTGGTGCACAGAAGAAAGCTGAAGATTAGATGGGTGGACAGGGCAACCAATGAAAGTGTACTGAATCTAAGCGTGGAGAAAAGGCTTTATGGTGTATTTTAGGCTACAAGAAGGGATACGTCGATAAGACACATCCTGAGGTATCAAGGAATAGTTAGTTTCGTAAAGGAAGTGGGAGACGGGAGGTAGTTAAAATTGAATAGGGAGGTCAACGCTCGAATGTAGCGAGTGTTATAAAATGCATGTAATTCGTAGGAGTAATGCGGAGACGCCGGGACTCACACACGATTGACTAACGAGGAAAACATCTAACCATTCTACCGACTACAAGATAAAACTAAAGTGACATTGAGGCGGGCAACTACACTGCATCATTCTAACTGCCACATCTGTGAGAGACACCAGAAGAACGTTGTGCTACCGGAAGCACTGTCGCCCCAACTTCAAGAGGTAATACGTGTTATAGCTATCTTCAGTATGCCAAACTGACGTTCCATGAAATATTGCAGTAATAAGAGGACGAGTCATTCGACGATTATTTCTCTTACTACAATAGCAATTGATAGCTTCTCTGTTCTACCATAATCGGAAAAGCGAGTAATGACTACTTGAGGCCGGATCTACACTTGGAAGCAAGTCCTTTTCATTAACTGGATATTTTGCAAGTAGTAAGACCTTTCAATGCTAAGTACTTCTCAACGCTGGCAGGCCATTACGTGCATGTGCGTTTCCAAATAGAAGCCTTGAAGTTGTGAGTCCACTGAAGGAAATTTAGTGTGTGCCTTAGTTCAACATATCGAACGACACACGTTTAGCCTCTACTCATAAGATGTCTTGGACATGGACACCTTGGTACGCACTATTCGTAACACACTTGAATGTCAATGAACATCACTATCGTAACAAGTATTCATACTGTAAGGCGTCGTAAGCTGACTTTTGGTACGTAGTGAAACGTCGGTTAACAGTGGGGACATGTGTACAGGCTAGCGCCTGTTTGTCCGTCGTATTGCGTTTACAGATAATCTCACTAATATCCACTACAAAATGACATTTTTCTATTTCCGATATTATTCCAGAAGCTACGTTCAATAAACATTTTGCGCACTTTTTTCCAGCGGTCACTATATTGAAAGCTGTTAGTAGCCACAGCGAACCAGTTGTTCCGAAGACTAATAATTGCAAACAATTTCATCATAAATGCAGCTGCACATGGAAAACAATAAGTCGCAGTCACACCGTTCGTCCATTAACACCTGAAATTTAAGTTAGACGATAGTCTTGTCTGCGTGGTCTGCCACATCTAAGCTGCTTCCAGACAATAAAATTGCTTCTACCTTGTACTGCCCTATTAGCAGACACAGAGATCGCCGAAAATGTACAGTATAAAATTTGGTCCTCCGGAGTATACCAACAGTTGCTGAAAAGCAACTATTGACACTTGCCGAAATAACACCCAGAAAGAGAAACCCCCTTACTTTCCTATAATCTCTGGCGCAATGCCTATAACAGTAGTTACAACATCACCTGTTTGTGGTTTTACGGAAAATGGTTTCGTGCTTTGTCATACAATTCCCACATAATTTAAATATATGAATTAGCACAGTGCATCTCAGCAACGTACAGCCAATATCAGGTGACAAAACGAGACGCTGAATAATTCAGTTGGTAAATAGTGATATAAACAGTAAACTAATGTTTCGAAAATTAATTCAGAAATACGCTTAAAAATGTATCATCGTTTTGATGAAAAGAATATCATTTGGTTGTATCGATGGGAATCACGTTCCTACAGTGCGTGTCAGAGTTTCTATCAGTTCCAAACTTTCCGACATGTCTCAGCACTTAATATATTACATTACTGGCAGTCCCAATGGTTCAAATGGCTCTAAGCACTGTGGGACTTAACATCTCAGGTCATCAGTCCCCTAGACTTAGAACTACGTAAACCTAACTAACCTAAGGACATCACACATCCATGCCCGGGGCAGGATTCGAACCTGCGACCATAGCAGCCGCGGGGTTTCGGACTGAAGCGCCTAGAACCGCTCGGCCTAAGCGGCCGGCACTGGCATCCAACATTTACGTATATACAATGATCAGCCACGACATTATGACACGTACGTAACAGTCGGTACGAATAATAGCGGCGACGCGTCGTGGCATGGAAGCAATGAGGTATTGGTCGCTGGAGAGAGTTGGCACCATATCTGCACACACGAGTCACTTACACCACACCATAAATTACGGGAAGAAAAGCGGGGGAGGGAGGGGGGAATAAGCTCTGACGTCACGTTGAGTCACATGTCAGATGTGTTCGATCGGGTTCAGATCTGGCAAGTTAGGGGTCAGCACAAACTGGAACTTGCCACTGTGTTCCTCGAACCACTCCATCACACTCCTGGCCTTGTGATATGGAGCATTATCTTGTTAAAAAATGCTACTGTTGTCGATAAACACGATCGTCATGAACGGGTGAACGTGGTCTGCAACCCGCGTACGGTACTCCTTGGCCGTCATTGTGAATTTCACGAGCTCCATTTGACCCGTGGATGCCCACGTGAATGTTCCCCATAGCATAATGGAGCCACCCCCGTCCCATAGCACAGGTGTCAAGGAGATGTTCTCCTGGAAGACGACGGATTCATTCCCTCACATTGCCATGATTAAGAAGGTATCCGGATTCATCAGAGGACAAAATGATCTGCAACTGCGCCAACATCAAGCGCCGATGATCACGTACACGTTTGAGTCGTAGTTGCCGAGGTCGTGGTAACATTGGCACATCCCAACGTTAGGAGCGTTCGGTGCACTGTACTCTGCCCAGCATTAAAGTCTGATGTTAGTTCCGCCACACTTCGTCTGTCCTGTTTTACCAGTCTGTCCAGCCTGCGACGTCCGACACCTGTAATGACAGGTGGCCGTCCAGTCCCACAACGTCTGGACGTTGTTTCACATTGGTTTCGCCACAGAACTGCTCGAACACCAGATAATTTGTGCAGTTTTCGAAATGCTCGTGCCGAGCCTCCGGGCCATCACAATCAACCTCGGTCAAACTCAGATGGGCCGCGCCTTCCCCATTATACACACTGACAGAATGCTCACGGATACTACGTACATGCACCGTGCATGTGTGTGACGAGCAGTCATTCCTCGCCAGGTGAAGCTGCTATCGTCTGGACGGTTTTATATCGATAGTAGATCGGTGCTAATAGTGTTCTGACTGATTAGTGTAAAAGAACTACTGTATTACGGATTTCGCTCCTCAGATAAGATCGTCACCTGATATTCATTGGTTTGATGGAAACATGTTCAGTACCATCTTGACGATGGTGACAAGGTGAGCTTTCTATCTGTTCATTAACTCCTTAATGTCAATGTGTCCCTGCAGGCGATGTCTATGTTCGCTGAGTACAGTGTAGGAGCTCTCTGTGAGACTTGCGTAGTATGATTGCTGGTGTCGACAGAATGAACGCGCAGTACAGACAGCGGACGAGTGTAAGCCTGAACGTCGAATACCCATCTGACTGAACCTTTTCATCTGTATTAATAGTGTGTGGCTTGGAGAGAAATTCAGAGGCATTCCAGCGTGGGGAGAGAGGTAGTAATCTCAACTTGAACAGCATTGCCTTTGATGGAACAGAGGTGCGCTACACCTACGACATATTACCAGTGCTGGGATGGCATTCGTAAGCGTGGTGAAAGCTATATCACATTTCAACAAATGGGCGCGGAATGTAATTGTTTTAAAGCGAATAAAGGTTATTTTCCTATTTCTACTTATGTTTCGTTCCCTATAGTCAATCCGTCCTTTGTGTTTGTGAAATGTCTTCCGTGTTTTACTGTGGTCAAGCTTGCTTATTTGTACTCATCCTGTAGTTTACCGACCAAAAGAAGAACCCGCTGATCTTGTATACTGAAGTAAAGGGTCTGAGAAAGTGTTGTCTTACTAGATTTTGAATGCAAAAATTTAGACCGGCGATATAAATATACGATCTAGCCTCTGGTGGCACGGAGTCAGCCAGTATGCTATTTAAATTTTGCTTATTTTACAACGACCGCTCCTTGAGACATGAATGCATGTCTGATGCAAGAGACAGTGCTGTCAACTCAGAGCGGAAAGACCAGACATTGTAAAGTAAACGAGCGTAAACCGATAAAAACAGTGGTATACCGTTGAACACGTAGTCTCATTTTCCCTATTGCGCGTATACAAGTAATGTTGCCAGCATTAGGGGACTCCCATTTATTGTATATCTAAAGGCCCGTTTCCTGATATTTTAAAAAGCAGGTCGTACATCATACAATTTTATATGCAATAGTACATGTTTCATCTGACTGGCAAAAATTGTTTTGAGCAATAAAACAAGGTTAATGACGAGGAATTACTAAGTAAATTATGTTAATTATAAATAATAAATGTTAGTAATTTAGAGGAAAACAGTACAAAGATAGGAAAGGGCTATCGGTAATTTTTCTTTTAGTCTTTAAACGAAATATAACGTATAAATTACGGTTCGTGGTGTTGCTGTTCCATGTGGAGAGAGCCTCGGCAGAAACGTCGAGCCTGTCCTGCCTGCAGTAGCGTATAAAATTACGTCTTCTTACATTAATAAATGAAATTCATCATGAGTGTGTACTTGTTTCTACTGGCTAAGAACTAGTACTACTTTTGAGTTCTTACGTCTGGCATCCCTTTGCGCTATGCATGTTGTTATATCTAGACTCGGTTCTACAACATGTCTGTGTGCTATGTTGTACGTTTGTGTGCATGGTGCTGTTTCCCTTCGCCAGTGCCATAGGCGGGGTAGAAGGTTAGGAACTCCAAACTTCGAGCCTTGCCTCCCCATATGCCGTATTTCTTGAGTGCAGTGATTATGTCCTTGCTTGTATTAACCATTTTCCTTTACATTATTTAGTTTTCATATTTAAAGTGCAGTTTGGATGCATGAGCCAATCATGTGCTATGTCTGCTTTTCACATAATTATTTATATAATTTAGGCGTTGTATCCTTGTGTTATGAGTCTGTACCTGATGTTGTTGTGTTCGTGTCATTTTCTATGTCTGCATCTACATCAATTTCTGTGACTGTATCTGATTGTGTGCGCTCTCAAGGATTCTGTTGTGCTTGTTGTGTCTGAGATCTGCCGTATAGATTTTCTTGACTATCCGCCACGCAGTGTTCTTGAAACTATTAGCGATGTTGCTTAGAGCACAACCTTTGTCTGGCTCAAGTAATATTGCTTTCATTAGGGGATGCAGACGCTGTGCCATATAGAGATTTGGATCGGTCCGGTGAATGTGTGCGGACAGCCGAAATGGTTAAGATGATGCTCGCGATAAGCCGAAAATTCGGGTTCGAGTCCAGACCGGAAAAAATGTATTATAATACCTAATACAGCTGATATCAAAGAATTCGCAACAAGTGATTAAATTTCGTAACTAAATTTTGCCCAGTTTAGGGAGGCATCTGATTAATGTATCAAGGGAAGACGGGAAAAATAGGTTCTTTTACAGCATAACTAACATTCTGTACTGTGCATGTGAACCGTTACTTTCAGCTGGTGGCAGCTGCTGCAGATATAATAATCAAGGTGTAACTGAAATGCTATTGGTTGTCTGCATGAGAAAGTGGACATAGTAGCTGCCTACGAGCAAAGCGGTCTAGTGCACTCGGGTGACCGACCGACCGTAATGTCTATATTCACGTCAATGTAGTTTTGGAGGATTGGTGGTCTCTGCCTTAATGTATTCTGTCTGACTTTGGATTTAGAAGCTTATGGGTTTGGTGTTTACGTGTGTTTTGTTCTTTGTGTAAAGGGGGCAGGTGATAATGCTTTTCGGGTGTTTGTAGTTGACCTGATGGCCGTGATGGGCTTACGAGGGAAATTTTCTGAGTTTGTGTGAAATGATTAGGTTTCCTGTTGAATGATTGATGCGCGTGCGCGCTCGGAATGATCCATCCTTAACTAACCTGCAGCTTTCTTTTGAACTATTTGCAGTTTTCTTATGTGAGAATCTGCGGCCATGTCTCAGATCTCGCAACCATGAGGTAAAGTTGCTTGACTTTGGTGGTCAGTTCATTGCCCTTGAGCAATAGGTGTAGCTGGTATAGTCTACCCTGACTACAGGCGTCGGATGTGTGTTCATTGATCAAGAGTTCAGACCTAAGTATTTAATAGTGTCAGGGAATAGAGATTTGACGGTTTGGGGGTCTCCTGGCTGTGAACACTATGAAACTGCAATTGGTTGGATTAATTTTAATTTTCTAGAAATTACACCGCTGTGTAATTGTTCGAGATGCCTTTGAATAATTGGGTTTCAGGTGACTGGCGAACATATCAGTGCCATCCACTAAGAGGACAAAAGAATGCTGTGTCGCCTGGCACGTCATTCGTAAAAATATTGTACGGGGTGTTACTGGGCCATTCCTGCCTCAATTCGCTTAACACTACTCTTATCTAAGTTTACATAAAATTTTCTACAGTGTAAGAAAGAGTTCAGCATCTTCAACAGATGATGTGGGCAGTCATACTGGTGGGGCGTTCGGGTGAGTGAATTACTTAGGGTTTCGGGTTCCGCTAAATAGGTCAGGTGTCCACTACACACGGAAGGCGGCTACACGAGTAGCAGGGGCTGTGTGGCGTGGACTGGGCGGTTTTTTAGGTTAGACAGTCCAGGGAATGATCAAAAAGGCCTCCAGTCTCAAAGGGTACAGTGCAAAGAAACGACGAGAATCGACCAGGCAACAGTCGGTATTGTAGTTGTAAAGTGTCGTAGCTGTGCTGGAGAAGTACCAGAGCTTCAAGCGCTGACAGAAACCGCTGAAGCTGTGATCGTTATAGGAACAGAAAGCTGGCTAAAGCCGGAGATAAATTCTGACGAAATTTTTACAGAGGCCAAACTGTTTTCAGAAAGGATAGATTAAATAAAGTAGGTGGTGGTGTGTGTGTCTGTTGGTAGTAGTTTATCTTGTAGTAAAGTTGAAATAGATAGTTCCTGCGAATTACTATGGGTAGAGGTTATACTCAACAGCCGTACCAAAATAATAATTGGCTCATTCTACCTACCCCCCCCCCCCCGACTCAAGTGACATAATAACTGAAGGGTTCAAAGAAAACTTTAATCTCATTACAAATAAGTACCCCACCCACACAGTTATAATTGGTGGAGATTTCAATCTACCGTCGATTTGTTGGCGAAAACACATGTTCATAGGCGGTAGTAGAAAACATCTTCTGAAATGGTACTAAATGCTTTCTCTGATAATTACTTCGAACAATTAGTTCATGAACCCACATGAATTGTAAATGGTTTCGAAAACACACTTGACCTCTTAGCCACAAATAATCCTGGTCTAATATAGAGCGTCATGGCAGATACAGGGATTAGTGAACACAAAGTCATTGTAGCGAGGCTTAAAACCGTATCATCCAAATACACAGAAAATGTATCTATTTAAAACAGCAGATAAAGTTCGCTTGATGCCTTCCTAAGAGAGAGTCTCCGTTCCTTCCAAGCTAATTATGAAAGTGTAGACCAGACATGGCTCAAATTCAAAGATACAGTATCGACAGTAGTAGATAGATTCATACGAGACGGGACTGATCCACCATGGTACACAAAACACGTAAGAACACTGTTGCAAAAGCAACGAAAAAAGTATGCCAAAATCAGAACGCAAAATCCCAAGATTGACTAAGTTTCACTGAAGCTCGAAATTTAGTTCGGACGTCAATGCGAGATTCTTTTAATAGTTTCCACAATGAAACATTGTCACAAAATATGTACCGATGATGATGTCACTAAAGCGGAGTTACTAAAAAATGTTTTACGTAATTCCTTCACGAAAGAAGACGAAGTAAATATTCCAGAATTCGAAACCAGAACAGCTGTTAGCATAAGTGATATAAAAGTAGATATCTTAGGTGTTGCGAAACAACTCAAAGGCAAGTCTTCCGGTCCAGAGGTATACCAATCAGGTCCCTTTCAGAGTATGCAGACACAATAGCGCCTTTCTTAGCAATCACATACAACCGCACACTTGACGAAAGGTCTTTTCCTGAAGACTGAAAAGTAGCACAGGTCACACCAATATTCAATAAAGGAAATAGGAGTAACCCACTGACCTCAATTTGCAGTAGGATTTTGGAGCATATACTGTACTTAGACGTTATGAATCAGCTTGAAGAAAATGACTTATTGATAAATAACCAACACGGATTCCAAAAATATCGTTCTTGTGCAACACAGCTAGCTCTTCATTCCCATGAAGTGAAGAGTGCTGTCGACAAGGGATCTCAGATCGAGTCCATATTCCTAGTTTTCCAGAAGGCTTTTGATACCTTCCTCACAAGCAACTATTAATCAAATTGCGTGCGTATTGAGTATCGTCTCAGCTGTGTGGCTGGATTCGTGATTTACTCTCAGAGAGGTCACAGTTCGTAGTGATAGACGGTAAATCATCGATTAGAACAGAAGTGATATCTGGCGTTCTGCAAGGTAGTGTCATAGGCCCTCTGCTGTTCCTAATTTGTATAAATGATCTAGGTGATAATCTGAGCAGCCCACTTAGATTGTTTGCAGATGACGCTGTAATTTACCTTCTAGTAAAATGATCAGACGATCAATTCCAAATACAAATGATCTAGAGAGAATTTCTGTATGGTGCGAAAAGTGGCAATTGGCACTAAACACAAAAAAGTGCGAGGTCATCCACATGGGTACTAAGAGAAATCCGATAAACTTTGGGTATACGATAAATCGCACAAATCTAAGGGCTGTCGATTCGACTAAATACCTAGGAATTACTATTATGAGCAACTTAAATTGCAAAGACCACATAGATAATATTGTGGGGAAGGCGAAACAAAGACTGCGCTTTGTTAGCAGAAAACTTAGAAGATGCGAAAAAACCCACTAAAGAGAGAGCCTACACTACACTTGTCCGTCCTCTGCTGGAATACCGCTGCGCGGTATGGGATACTTAGCAGGCACGATTGACGGAGGACATCGAAAAAGTGCAAAGAAGGGCAGCTCGTTTCGTGTTATTGCTCAATAGGGGTGAGAGTGTCACTGATATGATACGCGAGTTGGGGTGGCAGTCACTGAAAGGCGGTTTTCTTTGCGGGGGGATCTATTTATGAAATTTCAATCACCAACTTTCTCTTCCGAATGTGAAAATATTTTGTTGACACCCACCCACGTAGGGAGAAATGTGATCATAATAAAATAAGAGAAATCAGAGTTAGAAAGGAAACATTTACGAGTTCCGTTTTCCCACGCGCCATTCAAGAGTGGAGTGGTAGAGAAGTAGTATGAAAATGGTTCGATGAACCCTGTGCCAGGAACTTAAGTGTTAATTGCAAAGCATGTAGATGTAGATGTGATTGTACCAAATATCCCTGTCTGAGCCAGAGGCTGAACGATATCAAAGATAGCGTAAGGAGGGCTATGCGTGAAGCGTTCAGTGAATTAGAAAGTAGAATTCTATGTACCAACTTAACAGAAATCCTAAGAAGTTCTGGTCTTACGTTAAACCAGTAAGTGGCTCGAAACAGCATATCCACACACTCCGGGATGATGATGGCATTGAAACAGAGTATGACACGCGTAAAGCTGAAATACTAAACACCTTTTTCCAAAGCTGTTTCACAGAGGAAGACCGCACTGCAGTTCCTTCTCTAAATCCTCGCACAAACGAAAAAATGGCTGACATCTAAGTAAGTGTCCAAGGAACAGAAAAGCAACTGGAATCACTCAACAGAGGAAAGTCCACTGGACCTGACGGGATACCAACTCGATTCTACACAGAGTACGCGAAAGAACTTGCCCCCCCTTCTAACAGCCGTGTACCGCAAGTCTCTAGAGGAACGGAAGGTTCCAAATGATTGGAAAAGAGCACAGGTAGTCCCAGTTTTCAAGAAGGGTCGTCGAGCAGATGCGCAAAACTATAGACATATATCTCTGACGTCGATCTGTTGTAGAATTTTAGAACATGTTTTTTGCTCGAGTATCATGTCATTTCTGGAAACCCAGAATCTAATCTATAGGAATCAACATGGATTTCGGAAACGGTGATCGTGTGAGACCCAACTCGCTTTATTTGTTCATGAGACCCAGAAAATATTAGATACAGGCTCCCAGGTAGATGCCATTTTCCTTGACTTCCGGATGGCGTTCGATACAGTTCCGCACTGTCGCCTGATAAAGTAAGAGCCTACGGAATATCAGACCAGCTGTGTGGCTGGACTGAAGAGTTTTTAGCAGACAGAACACAGCCTGTTGTTCTCAATGGAGAGACATCTTCAGGCGTTAAAGTAACCTCTGGCGTGCCACAGTGAAGCGTTACGGGACCATTGCTTTTCAAAATATATATAAATGACCTAGTAGATAGTGTCGGAAGTTCCATGCGGCTTTTCGCGGATGATGCTGTAGTATACAGAGAAGTTTCAGCATTAGAAAATTGCAGCAAAATGCAGGAAGATCTGCAGCGGATAGGCACTTGGTGCAGGGAGTGGCAACTGACCCTTAACATAGACAAATGTAATGTATTGTGAATACATAGAAAGAAGGATCCTTTACTGTATGAATATATGATAGCGGAACAAACACTGGTAGCAGTTACTTCTGTAAAGTATCTGGGAGTATGCGTGCGGAACGATTTGAAGTGGAACGATCATATAAAATTAATTGTTGGTAAGGCGGGTACCAGGTTGAGATTCATTGGGAGAGTGCTTAGAAAATGTAGTCCATCAACAAAGGAGGTGGCTTACAAAACACTCGTTCTACCTATACTTGAGTATTGCTCATCAGTGTGGGATCCGTACCAGATCGGTCTGACGGAGGAGATAGAGAAGATCCAAAGAAGAGCGTCGCGTTTCGTCACAGGGTTATTTGGTAACCGTGATAGCGTTACGGAGATGTTTAACAAACTCAAGTGGCAGACTCTGCAAGAGAGGCGCTCTGCATCGCGGTGTAGCTTGCTCGCCAGGTTTCGAGAGGGTGCGTTTCTGGATGAGGTATCGAATATATTGCTTCCCCCTACTTATACCTCCCGAGGAGATCACGAATGTGCCCTCCGCCACACACCGTTGGGTGGCTTGCGGAGTATAAATGTAGATGTAAATATACGTAGGGAGAAATGATCATAATAATAAAATAAGAGAAATCAGAGCTCGAACGGAAAGATTTAGGTGTTCCTTTCTCCCACGCGCCATTCGAAAGTGGAATGGTAGAGAAGTAGTATGAAAATGGTTCGATGAACCCTCAGCCAGGCACTTAAGCGTGAATTGCAGAGTAACCATGTAGATGTAGATGTGATTGTACTAAATATTCCTGTCTCAGCCAGAGGTCGTCTCGGCTGATGGCGTGGTGTTCCGGAGCAGTGATTGGAGTGAAAAGGTGCGACAGCAGCGGGCTGACCAGTTAGCGGCGGTACAATAGTGCTCTGCGGTTTCCGCGGCCTCTTTGTATTCAGATGGCCGCCACGTCCGGCCTTGCGGGCGCCGGTGCGCTCGCAAAAACTGGCACTCAGCCGCGGCCACGAGAGGCAAGGTCTCCGGCAGCGCGCACCGCTAAGGGCGGCCGCCGCCTCTGGACCCTCGCAGCCACCTGCGTCACTGCCGCCTGCTCTCTTAGGCGACCGCAGGGTAAGGGGGGGGGGGGGGGTTAGACAAGAGAGGCACTTACCACTGGAGTACAGAGTCCTTGTTAACCAGAGATTTCTCGTAACCATTCTAGAAATAATTCTCGTTTAATTTGTAACATTACGTGACTGACCACAGTAAGATAGTACCATGACAGTTACTAGCTTCGCTGTAGAAAATGTGACACCTGCCATTCGATTGTGGACGAGCAGCAGATGCCACGTTACTACAGCAGGAGCAGGCGTTCACGCCACACAGTTTATAAAGCTGTAGACAACATTGACAATGTTCATAATGTTAATGGGCAGGTGTTTTTGCATGGCTCTTCCGTATTTTGTGGAGGAGTGTTTAATTCCACTCTACAAAATAATGATCAGAATAGAGCGGGCAATGGATGGGTGGCCGTAGCTATTGTACAGTACCCAGGGGACAAAGTGTCTCTGCCTTCCATATTAACGAGCTCGCTGTTGTACCGTGGATCAAAGGCGTAAACAAAACGCTCTGCTGTACCGTGCCGACTTCCTTTATTGCCTGTTTCCAAGTATTCGTATTGTTTAGACGCCTAGTAAGCGTTTTCCAACTTTTGATAAATCAATTCGCTCCCGTTACGGTCTTGATGTGAACGGTTGCTAAACGCCGTATTTCCCGAAGCACTGTTTGGTTTCGGAGAATGCCACGAGCGTTACCGTGTGCGCTCCTTTATGCTTTGACGATCGCTTTCAATGCAGTTCGGTTTTTTCATCAAGAACTCGTTATCACTGTGCCAACGACATCTAATAGTACCTCACGCATTTTCTTAGTGTTGTGTAATCTGCTTGAGAAAGCTCGGTGAGTTAATTTCAACATCTACCTTTGCAAGCTGACGAACGATGTAGGCCAACTTTTTGTACCACTAACTCATCCCCCTTCCCTGTTCATTTCGCAAATGGTGCGCGCGAAAAATGATTGTCGGTAAGCCTCTGTATTAGCTCTAATTTCTCGAATTTTCTCGTTGCGGTCACTTCGCGAGAGGTATGTTAGAGAAAGGTTTTATATTGCCCGACTCTTCCGGGAATGTACTCACTCGGAAATCTAATAGTAAATCTGCCCATCATCTTTCTTGTATCGTCTGCCACTGGATTTTGTTGGGCATCACTGTTTCGCACTTGCGCCGAGAAACGATTCCGTGGTAAAGCGCGCCGCTCTTCGTTGAGTCTTCTCTCTCTCTTCTATTGATCCAACCTGGTAAGGGTTTGTTACGTTTATTTAACAACACGGGAGCATTTCATCCAAGACTAGATAGACTCGAAATGTTAATCTCGTGGCCTTCAGTAGACTAAAGTCTGAAAGAAGATTTTTCAGGGCTGAGTCAGTGTTTCCTATTCAACAGTTTCTCACAAGTCGTCAACTAATCCCACTTCTATGTAGTTCAGACACTGGAAAGAGGGGAGAATGCATACACATACACGAACTCCGGACACTCATCTTCCTATATTCTCGATTTGGTTTCAGGTGACGAAGGATATATTAAAATGGGTGCTTTCCAGATTTTCTCAAATCACAGTACCGATCAGGTTCACTCTACAATACTCCACACGCGCTGTATCTGACTAGATGTTCACTGAATGGCTACCAGTATTCTTAACGAAATTCCTTACAAGAAATTTACTGTTCTGTGACATAGTCGATGATTTACTGCTCGGCAAAGTTAAGTGTTGCTTGAGCGCAACCGGCTCTGTTGTCATATTCACGTAACCACATCCCAGCAAACAGAACGTAGAGATCTATATTCCAGTACTCCTACAAACTGGTTAATCTGCTTCCGTTGAAATATACACAGATAATACTAAACAATTAATTGCTCAACATGCTGGAACAAAGTTATGTCTTTTAACATGAATGCCGTTTCCCCATTGGCCAGGGCAACATTTGGCTTTGTCGGGTAATACATTTTATACTATACTGAATTTTTCCCCCTCCTTTACAGAAACGACGGATGTTAAGTTTTTGCAAAAACGGAAAATTGAGGCGAATTCAGCCAAGAGTGACACCGAGCAAGAGAAACATGACATTGTATTACCGATGGCAGCGTCGCTAAAGCGGGGTTCTTAAATTTAGTTTTCCAAAATGCCTTCACCGAAGAAGACTAAGTGAATATTCTAGAATTCAAATCAAGAACAACTCCGATGATTAAGAAGTAGGTATCTTCGGTGTAGCGAAGCATGTTGAATCGCTTAACAGGGACAAGTCTTCCGGTCCAGATAGTATACCTATCACGCTTCTTTCAGAGTACGCTGATGCAGTAGCCCTATACTTAGCAATGATATGTAACGACGCTTGAGTTACGTACTGAAAGAGTGGGAAGTTGCACAGGTCACCCAATACTCTAGCGCGGAAGTAGGAATAATCCGGCGACTTAGGGACCCACAACACTGACGTCTATTTGCAGTAGGATTATGGAACACATGCTGTATTCGAACGTTATGAATTAACTTTAAGAAAACCGTCCATTTACATACAGTCAACACGGATTCATAAAATTTCATTCTTGTGAAGCAACTAGCTGCTTATTCACACGCAATAATGAATACTATAGGCAGGCGATCCCAAACTGATTCCGTATCTCTAGATTTCCAGAAGGCTTTTCACGCAAGTACTCACAAGAGACTTCTAAGCAAATTGAGTGCCTATGGAGTATCGCTTCAGCTGTGCGACTAGATTCGTGCTTTTTTTTATCATAACACAGAATGGATCAAAACAAAAGCGATATCTGGGGTTCTCCAAAGAAATGTTATAGACCCTCTGCTCTTCCTCATCTAAATAAACGATTTAGGAGACAATCTGTTCAGCCCTCAGATTGAGTGTAGATGGTGCTGTAATTTATAGTACAGGGTGATTCAAAAAGAATACCACAACTTTAGGAATTTAAAACTCTGCAACGACAAAAGGCAGAGCTAAGCACTATCTGTCGGCGAATTAAGGGAGCTATAAAGTTTCATTTAGTTGTACATTTGTTCGCTTGAGGCGCTGTTGACTAGGCGTCAGTCAGTTGATGCTAAGATGGCGACCGCTCAACAGAAAGCTTTTTGTGTTATTGAGTGCGGCAGAAGTGAATCGTCGACAGTTGTTCAGCGTGCATTTCGAACGAAGTATGGTGTTCAGCAGGATGGAGCGCCACCACATTGGCACTTATCTGTCCGTAACTACCTGAACGTCAACTACCCGAGGCGATGGATCGGCCGCCAGGCAGCCCGTGACAGAGCACTTCATCACTGGCCTCCAAGAAGCCCTGATCTTACCCCCTGCGATTTTTTCTTATGGGGGTATGTTAAGGATATGGTGTTTCGGCCACCTCTCCCAGCCACCATTGATGATTTGAAACGAGAAATAACAGCAGCTATCCAAACTGTTACGACTGATATGCTACAGAGAGTGTGGAACGAGTTGGAGTATCGGGTTGATATTGCTCGAGTGTCTGGAGGGAGCCATATTGAACATCTCTGAACTTGTTTTTGAGTGAAAAAAAACCTTTTTAAATACTCTTTGTAATGATGTATAACAGAAGGTTATATTATGTTTCTTTCATTAAATACACATTTTTAAAGTTATGGTATTCTTTTTGAATCACCCTGTATAGTGCACTTATCAGAAGATCAAAACCATTTGCAAAATGATTTACGCAAAACATAAGTGCGGTGAGATAAACGAAGATTGTCTCTGAATAAGGGAAAGAGTGAGGTTATCAAGATGAGCACGAAAAGAAATCCGTTGAATTTCGGTTACACGATAAACCATGAAAACTCAAAAACTGTCAATTCAAATAAATAACTAGGAATTACAATTACGAACAATTTAAGTTGGATCTATCACACAGATAATTCTGGTGGAAAAGGAAACCGAGTACTGAGTTTTATTGGCAGAACACTTTGAAAAAGCAAGAGGTCTACTATATATAGAGACTGCCTAATACGGTTGTCCGTCCTCTGCTACAGTAGTGCTGTGGAGTATGGTTTCCTTACCAAATCCGATTGACAGGGGACATCGAGTAAGTCCAAAGAAGGTCTGCTCGTTTTGTATTTTCGGGAAATAGGGGAGATAGTTCCACGGATGTGATAAGCGAGTTTGGGTGGCATTTATTAAAACATTCTGATTTTTCGTTGCAGCGGGATCTTTTCACGAAACTGCAGTCACCGACTATCGCCTCTGAACGTGAAAGCATTTTATCGTCGTCAATCTACATAGGGAGAAATGACCATCGTAATAAAACGAGAGAAATCAGAGTTCGCACAGCAAGAGTTAAGTGTTCATTTTTCCCACGCGCTGTTAGACTGCGGAGGGTGGTTCGAAGAATCCTCGGCCAGGCACTTAAGTGTGCATTGCGAAGTAATCATGCAGATGTAGTGTTAACTATCTGAGTTGGAAGAGCGTCTTCGTGACGCTTTCACGAATCTGTAAAAAAACGCGATGTACCTTATTGGATTTTCTGTTTCCTCTCTCATTCCTACTTGACAAAGGACTCAGACTGTGGAGAGAAAAAAAACCATCATCATAAGTGGACGTCTTCCAATCGGTTTGTCTGCAGGCTTCCTTTTCTATAGCTGGCCCTGTAGGCATACTCGTGTGTATTTAATGGATGTCATCTCCTTTCAATGTACTCAAATAAAATGGGTATTTTCGTCTGTTTATATGCAACACATTACATCGGGGGCTTAATAATACGGGAACAAACTCTCCCCAGGGGACATAAATATGGAGTGCATAGTCCAGGGTGACAGGATGAAGACCCCTGTTAGCGATAACAAGATCTGAAGACTATGAGGAGGCAGCTACTACATTGGACATCGTGGCTACAGGCCGGTGCCCGTTTCTTTGTAGAAATGTAGTACTCAATCTTCACAATAAGAAAGAAAATGAATCTGGTGGATCATGGGAAAACGGGCTAAGCGTGAAATTAAGTACAAATTTGAATTCTGTATCGAGAAACCTGGAGTGTGCGATATCTAGGGAATAAAGGTGTAGAACTGAACAAAATATTGAAAAGCGAAAATACAGGTCGTAACTGAAATTTTATATATTAACCAATAGGGTAGAACCATAAGATAAGAGGATACGTAGTGGTCATTAATAGCCTGCTGAGGTGTAGCAATTTTAATGAAAAATAAATGAAAAACAAGATAGTAAGTTAGACCATGTAAATGAAAGAATTGACACAAATTTTAAATAGAGGACATCTCGCTTTAGTAGCTGTTTGTACCCCAGCAGAAGGAAGGAAAGAAGATAACAAAAATAGTATGATACCATGGAAAAATAGACAAAATAAATAATGAAGATCATGTTAATACGTGGAGATCTAAATGCAAGAATTGATAACCAAGTAGTTTGCGCTTTTGGAGAACAAGAAACTGATAGTGGGCGAGATGTAAGGCAGTTTGGGACATGTAATCCGTTAGAAATAAACAACTCATTCATCAGGAAAAAGAATATACGGAAATATACATGGTCGGCTGGAGGCTTAAAAATCTATAAAGCCAGTAGATTACTTTATTGTTAACTCAAAAACGAGGAATCAAATAGAAAATTTAAGAACTCACAGAGGAAATAAGCATATATTCAGATCAGTTTTAACATTAACAGTAAAATGAAATATATTCCATAAATAGAATCCCAGGATTGACAGGGGACATCGAGCAAGTCCAAAGAAGGTCTGCTTGTTTTGTATTTTCGGGAAATAGGGGAGAGAGGTCACGGATGTGATAAGCGAGTTGGGGTGGCATTTATTAAAACAAACGGATTTTTCGTTGCAGCGGGATCTTTTCACGAAACTGCAGTCACCAACTATAGCCTCTGAAGGTGGAAGTATTTTACTGTCGCTAACCTACATCGGGAGAAATGACCATCGTAATTAAACGAGAGGAATCAGAGTTCGTATAGAAAGATTTAAGTGTTCATTTTTCCCACGCTCTATAATTTACTGCTGTAGCAAAGTATCGGAACACTTTGTCAACACAAACTACGGCAATATAATAGTCGTAAATTCAGTCTACAAAATTTACTCGGAACTATCAAATAATCGCTTGAGAGCAGAAGCAGATATATGCCTGGGAGAAGAACAAAACGGATTTAGGGAGACCGCTTTCAGCTTTGAAACGATTTTAGCAAATCGATGCGAAGCCGGTCTACAGACATGTGTTTGTTTTTATTGACTTGAACGTTTTTGATTCAGGCATTAGAAACATTATTCATGCAGCCCTGTGAACAAGAGTCATGTCTTCTTTGAAAACAGGTGTGCGCAAAGAATATAACGAAGATGTAGAAGAAAGGGCAACACTGTCGCCGAAAATGTTGAAATAAGCGTCCTAGTTCGTGCCCAGGTTAACCTGGCTGATTGTTCCCATGTCACAGAGTGAAAACACTTCCAAACCATCAACAAGCAGCCTACGACCTGAACTGGACTCGAGCGAAACTGTGGATTAAACGCATCTTTAGGCCCACAGTACACTGGACGCCTAGCGTCAGTCGCAAAGAGACGGAAGCGTGACTCTTCGGATCATCCTCCAGGCAGCTACCGTCCAGTTTATGTGTAATTTGCCCACTGAAGCCCCTTGAAGCTTTTCTTAGCTCTGTGGTTGGCAGGGTAATCTATTCATAGTATCCATTGCACGCACTCCCCTTCGGAATATTTGCTCGCAAAATTAAGATCGGCTTCCATTAACTGACAGCAGCAATTTACATCGAGATTGAAATAGTTTGGTATTGGCATTGCGTGACCCTGGTCTCCAGTATCTGTCTTTTTAAATTTCTTTTCTTTCGATCACTGTTCCTGCATCGCTTTAAATGGTTCGAGTGCTAAACCACTCGTTGTAGACAATTTGTACATTCCGTTTTGAAATGCCAACAAATCGGGTAACTTCAGTCATAGTGTCGTCATGGATACGTCCAAATAACTCAGATTTAGCAATTTGTCCTGTGACCCCATCGACTTAGACTACCGCGCGGCTTCCATTTAAACGGCTGTCACCTCTCACATGATTTCCATGAATTGCGTCAATGATGGAGGATCGCATGACCGCCTGGTACCAGCATCTTCGTACCATCTACGTCACTCCAAAGAGGGCGTGCTTTTTTAAGAGGTACACTAATTTTTCGTCCTTTAAGCTTATCTGCGCTCTTGTTATGAGAACTAGACGGTTCACTTGACCATCTAAGAGCGTCAAGTTGAGGTCTTTTGAATTTCAATACTGACAATATGAAATTTATTGAGTTATATAGCTTCCTATAAGTTGAATTGCACTTTGTCAAGCGACTATGTACAGCATTAACAACGTGCATATAGTTGTTCTCAGAAATTATGTTTTGTCATATAATTTTCTAGTGCTGTACTCTCCCATTTGCTAAGAGTTCGAAAGCCTGTGACGTTGCCCGACAAAACAGTGAAGCACCCAGAAGGGGAGGAGGAAAAGAAATGAAACATCATGGGTTGAGAGAGTATGTCTTACTTTTGCAGTGATTACAACATCGAGTCACATTTACAAGGAACTTGACAGTATGAGCTCACATATCAGCAAGATCTAGCACCCTACCTGACCTGAATTTATGCACTGTCCGGTTAGGTTGGGTGTCAAAGGCGCTGTATACTTTCCTGAAGGAAGCTGGTCCGCAGTAGTTGCAACTGGCCCCCGACATCCTGATCACTGTGAAACATTCCCTTAGAAATATTAAGAATGACAGTGCTGGTAAACCTCTTACGTTATTTGATTTTCAAACAGCTCAGCAAAACTGAACATACTCAGACATTTCTCTCTTTACTTATTCTGATCATCACTAAACTGACACACAGTATTTTAGCGGAACGCAATCTGACTTTCAATAATCCCTACAAAAGAATGGCCCTGACTAACAATAACCTCTACCTTTCATGAATCACTTACCTCACAAAAAGCTTCGTTACTCGAACTACTGCAATACAGCGAGCGCCAATACTGCCTTCTAAATAAAAGATTCTAACTACTGAAGGCACTAACTACTGATAGGCATAGTTAGCAAATTAAAGATTTTGATAGAGAACAAACAATGTATTTACCTTAATAATATTCAAAAGTCATCATATGTGAATATCTATAAATTCATGACATCCATCTTTAGAAGTTTCCTTTTTCTGACGGACATACGTCCAGATCGTCCGCTCATATTAACATCTCAAACCTCTGCCTTCTCTCTTCCTACATCCACTACTGTTGGCGGCTCACTAACGGCGCAACGCCACGCGCTGTTCACATCCAACTGCCTAACACTACAATAGCGAATATTGCAACAATGTCAACCAGCCACAGACTACACACAGCATAGTCCGTGATTTTCATACAGAGTGCTACGTGGCGTAACCAACATAAAAACCTAAACAGCCTACTTACAACTGGCACTGGGACGGTGTTGACATCTGAACTGGTGCCACACGTGTGTCCTCTGAGCCTTCTGCTGTGACGTGCGTCAACTTCCCTTCCGCACATATGTCACTATGGCTCTCTGGAAGCTTCTAGACGCTGCCATTGCATCTATGAAAGCAGATCACCGTTCTAACACCGGCAGTCAGTAATTTAACTCCTGTTGACAGCAGTGGTGGAGAGAGCTATCGACAACTCGAGATTTTATTCGAAGTGACAACCTGTAAATTGGTCCCACGCGTGTTTTATCGAAGACAAGCCTGGGAATCTCGCTAGCCATGGGAGTACCTTAACATCACGGAGATAGTTCATAATGATAAAGACAGGAGCTGCGTGTGGACGCGCATCGTCCTGTTGGAAAATGGCACCACGATGTTTTCGGATGACATTTAACAAGACAATGCAGGATGTCCGTGACATCACTACCCCATCACAGTTACTTCAATCACTACCAGCAATGAACTCCGCACACCATGAGTAACACTGCCGTACCTCTACAAGACAAGGGATGAATGGGACCTCACCCAATGTATACGCCATAATCGCCGATAATAATAGTCCGGTGTGGTGCAGAACCGAGTTTCTTAGCTGAAGACAATTCATCAGCAATCCATGATTCCTGGTGACGGCACCACTCCAAACCCAGCCGCTTGTGTTGTGTTAACGACAACCTTCCCTAGCCCGGCTGCTGCCAATCAGCATCCAACGGTGTGGAATGGTGCAGGAAGTTGCTGGGAGTTCTCGGATGGCAGATGTGAAGGGGTTACGATGTGCTTGGTGCTCAATACGGCGATCCTGTTTCGGGGTTGTCGATGTGGTTCACCAGAACCTTGATGAGTATGCCTGCCCTCACTTTCCCACGCAGTTCATCTTCGCCGGCCACTATAACATCCCAATGCTCCATAAATCTATATATCGCTCGGTTCGACCAGCCGGCCAAATGGAGACCCACACTGAGGCCCCTTTAAAATTGTCAGGTGCTGATGATGTGGCTCACAGCAGTACGCGTCATCTTCAGACCTCAACAGAGATCACTCGACGTCTGTGATGCTGTTCATATCCCTTACACACTCTACTAGGCCTGGTAACAACACTACACACGAAAACCGCTTATCCCATCTCAGAGAACTGCAACTTAATCATTTACATACCACGCGATGGTGTTTACGTTACACTGACAAAGTTATATTGGCATCCGCCAGTGTCTTGTGGGTGCTTCACTTTTCTTGTACGCAAATTTTATATTGATTAACTTTCTTGTTTTGGGTTCACACAAAAATAGAATTTTTGAAAGAACGTCATAGTCGCCATTTAATGTAGAGAATTGCGATTTCGGCTTTAAAGCTGTTATTTAGTGATGCTTCAAAAGAGTTTACTTCGACACATGTTAAACTTTAAAATCCTCCCGCATATGTACATGTCACCACTCAGAAATGAGCCTTTACATTGTAAGAACGCAGCATCACTGAACGAACGCAAAACTCTGTACATCGTGAATTGATGTACTGGGATTACAATTTTGCTTCTGCCGTTTTGTAATACAAGGAAGTAGCGGTAGTTGGTGGTGCAGTTGGTAGGTCATAAGTGCCATACAATAAGTTCACCCATTTGTAAACATAGCGGCAACAAAACCATAGTCTATTTCTGATTGCATCATGAAGTCATTGTTTGTTATACGTGCCTAAAATCGTGTATAGCTCCCGCGAGCACTCAGAAGTGCCGCAACATGACGTGGCATGGACTCGACTAATGCCTGAAGTAGTGTTGGGGGGAATTGAAACCACGAATCCTGCAGAGCTGTCCATAAATCCGTAGCAGTACGTGGAGATCTCTTCTGAACAGCACGCTGCAAGGCATCCCAGATATGCTCAGTAATGTCCAGTGTCCATATCTAGGGAGTCTGCTGGCCAGCCGAACTGCTTAAACTCAAGAGTGTTCCTGGAGCAACTCTGAGCAATTATGGGCGTGTGGGGTGTCGCATTGTACTGCTGGAATTGCCCAAGCCTGTCGGAATGCATAATGGACATGAATAGATGCATGTTAGCAGACAGGATGCTTACGTATGTGTCACCTGTCAGAGTGATATCTAGACGTACCAGGGGTCCAATATCACTCCAACTGCACACGCCCCACACCATTACAGAGCCTCCATCAGCTTGAACAGTCCTCTGTAGACATACAGTGTCCGTGGATTCATGACGTTGTCCCCGTACCCGTACACGTTCATCCTCTCGATAGTTTGGAACGAGACTCGTCCGATCAGGTGACAAGTTTCCAGTCATCAACAGTCCAATGTCGGTGTTGACGGGCCGGGGCGAGGCAGAAAGCTTTCTGCTGTGCAGTCATCAAGGGTACACGAGCGGGCCTTGTGCTCCGAAAGCCCAAATCGATGATATTTCATTGAATGGTTCGCATGCTGGCACTTGATGGCTCAGCACTGAAATCTGCAACAGTTTGCGGAAGGATTGCACTTCTGTCATGTTGAACGATTCTCTTCCGTCGTCGTTGGTCCCGTTCTTGCTGGATCATTTTCCACCGCAGCGAAGTCGGAGGTCTGAGTTTACCGGATTCCTGATATTCAGGGTACACTCGTGAAATGGTCGTTAGGTAAAATCGCCTCTTCATCGCTACCTCAGAGATGCTGAGTCCCATCGCCCGTTCGAACTCACTTAAATCTTGATAACCTGCATTGTAGCAGCACCAACCGATCTAACAACTGCGCAAGACACTTCTCATATATGCATTGCCGACCGCAACACCGTATTCTGCCTGTTTACCTATCTCTATATTCGAATACACATACCTATACCAGTTTCTTTGGCGTTTCAGTATATGTCAGTTTACGACCACAATTATTTCTTTTAAGGGAAGTCTTCGTTTTCTGATTTAACACGAGATCTGCGGCTGCGGCTTATAAAATGCTGGATAATGGTGTGGTGAGGAGGCACCTAGTAATGGAAGAACGTGCACAGAATGGTTTTCGCGTCGAGGACAAAAAAATGGCTCTGAGCACTATGGGACTTAACTTCTGAGGTCATCAGTCCCCTAGAACTTAGAAGTACTTAAACCTAACTAACCTAAGAACATCAGACACATCCATGCCCGAGGCAGGATTCGAACCTGCGACCGTAGCGGCCGCGCGGTTCCAGACTGTAGCGCCTAGAACCGCTCGGCCACACCGGCCGGCAGCATCGACGACAGTCAAGATGGTGGAACAGAATGTTTTCGAAGCTCCTGAAACTTACGGAAACGTTCACAGGATATCCTTGTCGAAAGCAGTTTCTGAGCACTGAAAGACGAACGGTCGCAATACAGCGATAGACATGAAAAGGCGATTTTGCAGCATGGCAGTTCTCGACCTCAGAGGTGGGGAGAGTTGCTGAGAGGCAGTTACGCATTGGTGTTAGGTTTGAACAGTCGAGTTTTGGTTTAGTAGCGGTAAGCAGCAAACAACGGAAATTTCTAGGAATTATATTATGGATTGATGGA